>NC_143016.1:179776313-180131313 GCF_055824585.1 Amblyomma mixtum | reverse complement strand
TCTGCTCGCCGTTTTGTGTCGCCCGCCGTGCACTCCGTCCCCGTTATACTTGTGCAAAAACCATCTTTCACTTGGTGGAGGTGCGGATTTACTCCCGTCTTGGCACTTCAAGGCCATCCGCTTCCGATTTTCACAATGCCTGAAGATTCTCACAACCACCGACCCTCCTGCCGCACACTCCTGCCACACAGCCGCTGACAGTCATCTGCGCTGGAGCTTTGCCCCAGCGCGATCCCTCTGTCTTCAGCGGTACCGGAGACCACGACGTCGAGGACTGGTTAGCCTCGTACTAGCGGGTCAGTACCCACAACAAAGGGACGATCGTCTAAAACTGAACGACGTCAGTTCATATCTCATGGACGTTGCGAATCATTGGTACCGCAACCACGAGGATGACATCACATCGTGATCCGCCTTCAAGCGGAATTTCGCCGACGTCTTCGGCCGGCCTTCAGTGCACAAGCTGCGCGCTGAGCAAAGCCTGCGAGCTCGGGCGCAGGTGGCCCTGGAAAATTCACCAGTTATATTGAGGACGTGGTAGATCTCTGCAAGCTTGTGGATGCTTCAATGCCCGCGCGTGCCCAGATCGACCGCATCCTGAAGGGCATTGACGACAACGCGTTCCAGACGCTTCTCGCCAAAAATCCAGCCACCGTCGTCGACGTCATAGCACAATGCCAGAGCTACGACGAACTCCGCAAGCGCCGTCTTCTCACTCACTCTCCACTCTCTCCCCCGGAGCCTCTGGCCGCTTTGACATCTGATTCTGACCAGTCGCTACTGCTGCCCCAGATCCAGCAGTTTGTTCGCGAAGAAGTTGCTGGTCAGCTTTCCCTGGTCCACCCGAATACTGCCGCTTCCTCTCCTCTTGTGCCTTCGCTACAGCGTATCATCCGCGAACAAGTAGCCGAAGCTCTTCCTCCTCTACCAGAACTTCCTTCCGTCCCTCCTTTGACGTACGCCGGCGCCGCGGCCCATTATAGCCAATCCACCCCTGTGGCGGCGCTTTTGACGTACTCCGCCCTGGCTGCACGGCCTCGGCCTGCGGCGTTACCACCTCGTCAACCTGCCCTGCGCCCGGCACCGGCTCTACCAGCGGCTCCGCTTCATCCTCCCTCTTCGCCACAATACAACCCTAGGCGCACACCGAACCATCGTCATATATGCTTTTCGCGCAGCTTCCCCGGCTATGTGGTTGCGCCATGTGGTTGGCCCCTACAGCGGTTGCGCCTTCTGCCTGCTCACCTTACCTCCTCCGTTCTGTTCCACCTCCGGAAGCCTACACCACGACGAGCGTCCGTATACGACCTGTCGATCCCCGTCCCCTCGTCGCCGTTCACTTTCACCTATGCGCCGTCGCGCTACATCTGCTGACGAGGGAAACTAAATTGCGCAGTTTCAAAGGCAAGAACTGCGTGCTCTTCGAACAGTTCAAGGCCTCATCTTTCTCCCGCGAACATTCTAGTGGTTTCTGTCGACGGTTTGTCTGTGTACGCGCTTGTCGACACGGGCGCTGCTGTGTCAGTAGTTCATGAGAGGCTGTGCCATCGGTTACGGAAAGTGATGACATCATTTTCTGGTTTGTCGCTTCGCACTGCTACCGGAGAGAGGATCGCACCTTAAGCCGCATGCACAGCGCGGGTCGTCATTGCGGATATTTTGTACACTGTCGAGTTCTTGGTCCTGCCGTCTTGTTTCCACGACGTGATTCTCGGGTGGGACTTCCTGTCAAAAAATAACGCCGTGATAAATTGCGCCCGCGCTGAGGTAGAATTTTCTCCATTGTGTGACGGCTTGGCCGACGAACTCCATTTCCTGTGTCCACAGAAGCTTAACGTAACTGAAGACGTCGACGTCGCTCCGGAGGCTTCAACGCTTGTGTCCCTCTCGTGTCCTGCCACGCCCGCCGTCACCGACTTATTTACGCCATCGTCTTCTTTTGTCCATCGCAAAAACTTGCCGCTGCCGTCTGCTGTTCTCGATGTTCACATAGGTCTCACGAAGATGCTTATCTACAATCCGTCTCCCTGCCCGCTTTATCTGCTACGTGGCGAGTCTCCTGGTTCAGTTCAACCTGCCCACCTTCTCTCGGACCTGGATGCCCACGTGATCTCCCGCAGTTCCTCCATCAATGCTCTTCATCCTGATTCGGCACTTGATCCGTTGCCCGACGCCTTCTTCGAAGCCGCCATTGACGACGCTCTTCCTTACGCCCACCGGACACAGCTCTCCGCCCTTCTACACACCTTTCGCTCTGCTTTCGACGTCGCCCACACTCCTCTAGACCGGACTTCCACCGTCGCGTATCGCATTCAGACCGGTTCCCACCCGCCTTTTCGACAGCGGCCATATCGTCTGTCGGCGGCAGAGCGCCGCGTGATTAGCGAGCAGGTTGAGGACATGCTGCACCGTGGCGTCATCTGTCTCACAGCCCTTGGTCTTCGCCGGTGGTACTTGTCAAGAAGAAAGATGGTTCAATCTGATTCTGTGTTTATTTTCGACGCCTCAACAAAATTACGCACAAGGACAATTACCCTCTTCCCGCATTGAGGACGCTCTTGATAGCCTCCAAGACGCTACATACTTTTCGTCCCTTGACCTACGTTCCGGCTACTGGCAAGTACTGATGGCTGCACCTTGCTGAGAAAAGACAGCATTTGTTACAGCCGACGGCCTCTACGAGTTCAACGTGAGGCTGTTCGTTCTGTGCAACGCACCCGCCACATTCGAAAGGATGATGAATAACATCTTGCGAAAGTTGAAATGGCAGACCTGACCCTGCTACCTTGACGACATTGTTTTTTCGCCTATTTCTGCGCACACCTCGCACGCTTAAGACAGATTTTGACTTTCCTGATTGACGCCGGACTGCAGCTGAAGTGCCACTTCGGAGCTTGGCAGTTGACCATCTTGGGGCACATCGTCTCCAAGGAAGGCATTCTTCCTGAACCGGCCAAGCTCCGTGCTGTGGCGCAATTTCCTGAAGCGGTTTCGCTCAAGCAACTTCGAAGCTTCATAGGTTTGTGTTGCTATTTCCAGCGCTTCGTGCGCAATTTTGCGTCCATCATTGCGCCGCTGACGAGGCACTTGGCGGGAACAATGACATATCTGGCTGGTCGACCGAGTGCGACCAAGCGTTCACTACCCTGCGCCGTCTTTTGACTTCGCCGCCAAAACTCCGACACTTTGAGCCCACAGCGCCTACCGAAGTCCATACGGATGCGAGTGGCGTTGGCCTCGGAGCTGTCTTGGCCCAGCGAAAAGATAGTTTTGAAGAATACGTCGTTTCATATGCGAGTCGCGTTCTTACCAAAGCTAAATCCAACTACTCCGTTACGGAGAAGGAATCTTTAGCTATTGTATGGGCGCTAACAAAATTCCGGCCCTATCTATACGGCCGTCAGTTTGACGTCGTCACGGACCACCATGCGCTCTGCTGGTTATCGTCCATTAGAGATCCATCTGGTCCCCTCGCTCGGTGGGCTCTTCGCCTTCAAGAGTTTGACATCCGCGTCATCTACCGTTCTGGCCGTAAGCACATGGACGCCGATGCTTTGTCTCGGTCTACCCTTCCCAGCGACGCTGCCTGCTCCTCGGCGAACAGTCCCGTACTTTCGTCTCCTACCTTCGCGGATATGCCCGCGGAGCAGCGGAAATACCGGTGGTTTGCGTCCCTCATAGACGCCGCGTCTTCATCACACAACGTTGCGCCTTCTTAAACTTTACAACGTCAAGCTCCCCACTTTGCCTCCCGGGACTGCCTTCTATACCGCCGCAACTACATGTATGATGGTCGGCGGTGGCTTCTCGCGATTCCCCGCCATTTACGATCTGAAATATGCGCCTCTTACCAAGCTGACCCTCAGTGAGCGCACACTGGTGTGCTGAAGACATTCAAAAGAATTTCTCAGTGTTACTACTGGCGTGGCCTGTACCCATATGTTCGAAAATACGTCCTATCTTGCATCGCCTGTCAGCGTCGGAAAACATCCGCTCCCCGTGTGACCGGCCCCTTGCAACCACTCCCTTGCCCGGCCCGTCCTTTCGATCGCGTTGGCGTCGACCTTTACGGCCCGCTTCCCCGTACAGTCTCTGGGAACTGCTGGATTATCGCCGGCGTCGACCACCTCACCTGTTATGCCGAGACAGCCACCCTTCCTGCTGCTACTAGCCGCGAAGTTGCTATGTTCCTGCTGTATCACTTTGTTCTTCGCCACGGCGCGCCGCGCGAGCTGCTCAGTGACAGAGGCCGCGCCTTCCTTTCACACATCGTTGAAGTTCTGCTCGCCGAATGTCGCATCGTACATCGGACCCCCGCTGCCTACAATTCTCAAACTGACGGGCTGACCGAGCGCTTCAACTATACTCTCGGTTACATGCTCACTATGTAGACTGCAGCAGATCAGACCAACTGGGACGCTGTCCTTCCTCTCGTGACATACACGTACAACACCGCAACGCAGTTAACCACCGGCGTTACCCCTTTCTTCCTTCTGTATGGGCGTGAGCCGTCGTCCACGATGGACACCATCTTGCCTTATACTCCTGACGCCTGCCAGTGCACGCCCCTCTCCGAAGTCGCAAAACATGCCGAGGAATGCCGCCAGTCAGCGCGCTCTTTTACCTCCGAATTCCAAGGCTGCCAAAAACATCGCCACGATAAGCGTAACAGGCAACACGTTGTTCCGATTGGATCCTTAGTTTGGAACTGGGTACCAGGCACACTTAAAGCCCCTCTTAGGCACACCACCAGGATTGAAATCAAATTTCGCACGGACTACCATGGGCCTTATCGTATTGTCCAGCAAACGTCGCCGGTCAATTACATCGTGGAGCCGCTCAACCCTTCTTCGGAGTTGCGCCATCACGACTGAGAAACCGTCCACGGCAGCCGCCTGAAGACATACCACGACCCTCTCCTCTTCTTGCCCTCACCATAAGTCGCTAGGGTGGCTCCTCTTCTTTCCCGGGGAAATTGTAGCGAACTACGACGGCCGAGCCTGACACCGCATGGGTAGATCACTGACGAATCGCCGACGAAGACGAAGCCCCGATAAAAGACGAAGTGTCGCCGCGCTGCACGAGATCGGTTCAGGTAGACTGGCCATCTTCTGCGCTGCCCGCCGTTCTGCTCGCCGTTTTGTGTCGCCCGCCGTGAGCTCCGTCCCTGTTCTAATTGCGCAGAAACTCCCTTTCACTAGGACATTTCATGTAAACAGGTAAGTGCAGGACGGTCGAGCCAGCACGCAATCGCACGAGTGGATAGGTGTATTACACCTCGTGTAACGTAAGTATGTGCCTGAAATTTCACACACATGTGCGCTCAGACACCTGATGACTGCATAAAAAAGGAGGAATAATTTTGTTGAACCAGAGCCCAGAAATCAAGCACTTATCTTTTGGGCCTTTCCCTGGGAGGCAGAATTTTCTGGGCAGTGCTAGTTTTGGGCACGTTTTTTTTGGATGTGTTCGGGAAAAATGAGCACCTCCTGGAGAGATTCCAGATTTGCCGATGGATTATTTTTGGAAAATTTTGAGGAGGTTTTGGGTTTGTTGGGCGGTCTCTTATTAGAAGGTGAAAGAAAACAGGCGTATCTTCTGACTCTGGGGTCAATTTTTCCTCTACAAAAAAGATGCACACAGCGCACATGGTTTTCTAGCTTTTTGTTCATCATTTGTCTAATCTATTCAGCCCGAACGCGCTTTGATCCTTTTTTTACTAAGCCAGAAGCACCCCGATCGCTTTGGGACTATCTTGATCACGAGTATGATTTTCACAATCCTCGCGATGTTTTTCGTGTTTTCTGCGTTTTAACTTCACAGGAAGCTACTTCACAGGAGCTTTGAATTCAATGCTGGTAAGAGCGATGGCCATTCGAATCTTTGATTATCTCCGAGCGTATGTGCTTCTGTCTTCGTCGTTTAGATAGTTTACTATTTACGTACGTAAGTTCGTCCGAAAAAACATTCGTTCCGATGCGAGCGTTTTTCTGTGAGCGCGACAGTCGTCTCCACGAAGTGCCAATACGTGGAGACCGCGTGCGACGTATTCAGGCAACAGGGTTTGCTTTTAAGCCTGGTGGTGCAGCATTCAAGGCGTCTGTCAGTTCAAACTTCTAATTAAGACGAGAAAAAGCCTTGTCCTAGCCTATTAATGCCCTCTGGCCGTTAAGGAGACCGTTAGTACTTCACTTCGCGAAAAAAAAAGGAGGTCGCGTTGGCCATTTCACCAAGACACTACATTTCTAGTCCAGGCTATAAATAGACGCAGCTTGAAGGAAGTGCGGTAATACCTATAATAATGCAATGCCAAAGAAGCTTCTAAATACGTTTGTCATTCATGGCTCTTAAAGATGCAGCGGGCTCTCTGTTCAACGCATTTGTTTTGTTTTAGCAACAATGAAACGCGCTCTAACAGCCTAGAAACGCACAAGCTGTCTCTTGTTTATTCGAAGATGGGTCGTAATTGTGATCTCCAGCTCAGTACCACAGCGTCTCCTCTTCGAAGAGGGCAAGGACTTTTCTCCCACCGGACCTATACTGCTAAAGAAATTATGCATCCGTATAAGCTGTACAGCCCTTTATATTTAAAATGAAAACTCTTCGCGCGTATGAGGCGGTGCAACAGTTTATAAAACGTACTCAAGTTGTGCTGGAATAAAATGAACGCGTGTTTTTTCTAGACTTCGGCTGAAATATTGTTGGTTGTTTATCTGAAAAATGATACGAGACTTTCTCACATCCTTCATACCTGCCTTATGGGAACACGCTCCGTAAGGACCATAAATATGGTTCTCAGATACTTGTGCACCATATGCAAGCACAGATCAACTTCGATGCAAGGAAAGAGGAGGTACAGGAATTCTTCTGAAAACAGGATTTATGATAATGATCCAAAATATCTCTTTACCTCCCATGGAGAAACGCAGCCTTCCCCACCATTCGTAGTCACTGTAGTATTGCCCTGACGAAAAGGGAGAAATAAGCAGTTCATATTTATAGACACGTCTTAATATATCGTAAAAACGAAATTATTAGATGCTTCTGGCAGGAAACATGCACTTTTAAGGAGCTTTGAGGGGAACAAATAGCATAGATCATTAGTGCCGTCGCGTTCGGGATTAATAAATATCCGTGCTCTGGTGACGCCATTCGTCCCATTCCTACGCCTCCCACTCCTCCGCGTGGATGGAACGAAAAGAGAGAAAAAATATATTAGGGAAAAATACAACATCTAGGCTATTTAATGATCACACAATAGTTACACGCAGCTGTAGTGTGGAACCCGTACAAGCAATTCGAAAATAACATGTTAGAAGCAGTCCAAAAGAAAGCTGTGCGTTTTATATGTCATCGTTATGATCGCGATTTCTCACCCTCTTCTACACTTCTCTCATTGAATTTAACCACGCTGTCTGCCCGTCGCCACACTGAATCATTAAAATTCTTACATTGTGTCGTCAAATCCTCAGTCAGGCTCTCAGCTAACCACTACATTAACTTTGCACCATTATCATCTACAAGAAGTCATCAAGAGCTTAATTTGACACCGTATTTTGCGCATGCTAATTTTTTCAAATTCAGTTTTTTTCCCCGTTCAATAGAAGCCTGGAATTCTTTACCTGGGTCCATTCGTTCCTGTCCATTTCAAAACTTTGGAACTGCCGTTGAAGACGCTTAATAGCCGTGTATTCTTAGCCTGTTGTTAACAGTTCCGTTCTTGTTTGATATTTCATTTGTGATTTTAAATTTTTGCATTGCTCACTTTCTACATTTTGCTGCATTTTGTTTCCTTGCATTTTGTGATCTTCCCACTCCTGCCATAGCGCATATAAATTGCGCTGCAGTATGTATAAATAAATAAATGAATAAATAAATAAATAAAATGAGCATAAATCTAAGGGTCGGCGTTCAACGCCAAATTTTATACAAGAACAAAATAGTGCTAAGGCTAGACTGCACTTCATGCTTGACAAAGTCAGTTCTTACTTCATGAACCTGCAAATCTGTAAAACTGAACAAGAGCCATTACTCGATAACTCGCCGTGAATATTAAAGAACACGAACCCCAGAAACTCCAATGAGCCGAGCCAATATGAATTCCATGTCATTTACAGAACAAATTGCAGATAACAATCACAAAATTTGTGGTGCAGGGGCAGCTTTGGCCAAAGAGCGTCATAAAAAAAAAACGTATTACTCGTCAAGCAAAGAGTGGTCTAAGATCAATTTCTCAAGCATTTCACCTCGGTTAAGGTGAGCACCACGCTAGGGGAAGCAAGAACAGTTGATGGTGCGTAAGATTTCAAAGATCAAAGATGTCTACCACAGCATGTTCAATGTTAACTACACTACTCTAGTAGGCATCAAAAATATTGTATATAGTATGGCTCCTCATCCTTAATTTATACTGCTTCGTGGAAATGAGTGGCACAGGCTCATGAAATATTGTACATATTTTTCTTCCCACTTTCGTACTTTCCGAATCTCTTTTCAGGGAACAATTGCTCACATTCTCTCTTGCTCTTGCTTACACTTTATCAGCCACTATTGAGTTCGATTTGTTTCAAGCACAGTAATTATGCCCTTATTTCTGCCAGATAAATATCATAATCATGTTTTACTTTCCAGTAGTCAAACATTGGACCGATACCTGGGCTAAAAGCCAGACATTTGGCTTGACAAAGGCCCAGGAACCGTTTACATGAGAACAGGTGGAACTGGTTGCAGTAAAGGAGAATAATAAAAAGAAAAAAGAAAATAGACCAAATATTTCGCAGTGACAACAATACACAAAGCACACATGCGCATACAAAAACATAAGCAACAAATATTCTAAATTACAAGTACAAAGCAAACATCCAACAGTCTTTAATGCCGCAGTTTGAAATAAAGTTATTTAGACCATAGCAAGATTATTGTAATTTTGCAAAATTGCTTCGCAGTTTTGAATTTTTACCAACAGTGTTTTTATATTTATTCAAAGTGGCGGGTACGTTATCGGCTAAAGACTCTAGCTTGTGGCTTGTGCGAAAGGGTGGTACTGCCTCTATATCAGTGTTTCTTGTCTGCACAATGCTACTGCGCTGTTCCAGTGGTGCAAGAGATTTTACGTCTTCAAATTTCCGGAGAGGCAAAATGCAATGTGTCCAATAGACGAAACTTGTGCGGATGATCTGCTCGAATGAAGCCATAGGACACAAATGTATTCTGTTTTGTCGACATGCGTTCAAGGCTGGCGATGTAACGGACCATTTTCTGCTGTAAGACAAGAATACTGTTTTTTTACTCTTCGTGGTAGTTGCCCAGACTAAGTTACAGTATGTGAAATGAGAAATGTAAAGAGCGAAATACATTTGCATTTTGCTTTCGATGGTAGGAAGGACCGGTATCGAGAGAAAACGCCGGTTAGTGATGAGACTTTTTTACACAGATAAAAAATATGAGCGTCCCAATTTTGTGAGCAAAGAAGTACACCCCAAGTGTTTTAAATTTATTTAGAATTTTTATCTGGTCACATCCCAAGCTCAGTTCAGCACTGAAACCGGTCTGGATTGACAACATGAGAAATCCGCGGGCCACCGTATACACTTGGCAGTCTCAAAGAAACAACGAAATGGTACCTCGTACAATCAGTTCCATAGCAGCCTATGCGACTACCTCGGCGGAACTGGCCTCCACCCTTTCTTTTAACTTTCTATCGCCAAGTATCCACTCCCCTTTCCCAACTTATGCCTCATGGCATACTTCTCGAATAAAAAAATACCAAAAACAAAAGAAATAACATGAATACATTAATAGTTTCATTCTCACCAATTTGTCACTATGATAATATGCAAGAGTGTGTTCAAATGAAGCTAGGAGCACTTAAAAAAGTAGTCTCTGCTGCAGGCAGGGATAACGAAACAACTCACCTGAAAACGAGTCAAGCAGAAGCGACAGACAAAACAGTGATTTCATGCTTCAAAGAAATTGCAGATAAAAACTTAATACTTAACAGTGTTACATAAGCATAAAAGGAAGAAAAACGCCACAAGGAAAACGAAAATGGCAAGCGAAAGCGACCGAACACCTATAGGAGTAGTGGTGGAGTTCCTTAAATGTCATGTTTACAAGCAGAATATATGTTGACGATTTAATTCCAGTATAACTCGGGTAAGTTATTCTGTAGCGTTTGCAGCCTTTGACTTTTTTAAACGGTCTTATATTCCAGACATTCGCCCAGTATTCGCCGCGGTACAATGAGATCTCCCTATCTAAATCCAAATCACTAACATAGAAGGTCAACGTTTCCTGAACATAGATTTGATTTCAGATTGTCTTTCGCTTTCGCTTGGTGGTCCGCCTGACGTGCTGGAGGAAGATGTGTTGGCGTTGTTGTTGTCAATGGAAATGAGTTTATTTTACAACGTATCATGACGCACTCTATTCGTGACGCGTACTCGTGACGCATTTCACCAAGACGCTACATTTCTAGTGCAGGCTATAAATATACGCAGCTTGAAGGAAGTGCGGTAATACCTATAATAATGCAATGCCAAAGAAGCTTCTAAATACATTTGTCATTGATGGCTCTTAAAGATGCAGCAGGCTCTCTGTTCACACGCATTTGTTTTGTTTTAGCAACAATGAAACGCGCTCTAACAGCCTAGAAACGCACAAGCTGTCTCTTGTTTATTCGAAGATGGGTCGTAATTGTGATCTCCAGCTCAGTACCACAGCGTCTCCTCTTCGAAGAGGGCAAGGACTTTTCTCCCACCGGAACTATACTGCTAAAGAAATTATGCATCCGTATAAGCTGTACAGCCCTTTATATTTAAAATGAAAACTCTTCGCGCGTATGAAGCGGTGCAACAGTTTATAAACCGTACTCAAGTTGTGCTGGAATAAAATGAACGCGTGTTTTTTCTAGACTTCGGCTGAAATATTGTTGGTTGTTTATCTGAAAAATGATACGAGACTTTCTCACATCCTTCATACCTGCCTTATGGGAACACGCTCCGTAAGGACCATAAATATGGTTCTCAGATACTTGTGCACCTTATGCAAGCACAGATAAACTTCGATGCCAGGAAAGAGGAGGTACAGGAATTGTTCTGAAAACAGGATTTATGGTAATGATCCAAAATATCACTTTACCTCCCATGGAGAAACGCAGCCTTCCCCACCATTCGTAGTCACTGTAGTATTGCCCTGATGAAAAGGGAGAAATAAGCAGTTCATATTTAGAGACACGTCTTAATATATCGTAAAAACGAAATTATTAGATGCTTCTGGCAGGAAACATGCACTTTTAAGGAGCTTTTTGAGGGGAACAAATAGCATCGATCATTAGTGCCGTCGCGTTCGAGATTAATAAATATCCGCGCTGTGGTGACGCCATTGGTCCCATTCCTATGCCTCCCACTCCTCCGTGTGGATGGAACGAAAAGAGAGGAAAAGTATATTAGGGAAAAATGCTACATCTAGGCTATTTAATGGTCACACAATAGTAACACGCAAAATGAGCATAAATATGTAAGGGTCCGCGTTCAACGCCAAATTTTACACAGGAACAAAATAGTGCTAAGGCTAGACTGCACTTCACGCTTGACAATGTGAGTTCTTACTGCATGAACCAGAAGAGAACCACCTGCAAATTTGTAGAAGTGAAGAGCCATTACTCGATAACTCGCTGGGAATATTAAAGAACACGAACCCCAGACACTGCAAAGAACCGAGCCAATATGAATTACATGTCATTTACAGAACAAATTGTAGATAACAATCACAAAATTTGTGGCGCAGGGACAGCTTTGACCAAAGAGCGTCATAAGAAAAAAAGGTATTGCTCGTCACACAGAGAGTGGTCTAAGATCAATTTCTCAAGCACTTCACCTCGGTTAAGCTGAGCACCACGCTAGGGGAAGCAAGAACAGTTGATGGTGCGTAAGATGTCAAAGATCAAAGATGTCTACCACAGCATGTTTAATGTTACCTACACTACTCTCGTAGGCATCAAAAATATTGTATATAGTATGGCTCCGCATCCTTAATTTATACTGCTTCGTGGAAATGAGTGGCACAGCCTCTTGAAATATTGTACATACTTTTCCGCCCACTTTCTTACTTTCCGAATCTTTTTTCAGGGAATAATTGCTCACATTCTCTCTTGCTCTTGCTTGCACTTTATAAGCCACTTTAGAGTTCGATTTATTACAAGCATAATAATTACGCGCTTATTTGTGCCAGATAAATATCATACTCAGGTTTTACTTTCCAGTAGTCAAACATTGGTCGGATACCTGGGCTAAAAGCCAGACATTTGGATTGACAAAGGCCCAGGAACCGTTTACATGAGAACAGGTGGAACTGGTTGCAGCAAAGCAGAACAATAAAAAGAAAAAAGAAAATAGACCAAACATTTCGCAGTGACAACAATACACAAAGCACACATGCGCATACAAAAACATATGTAACAAATTTTGTAAATTACAAGTACAAAGCAAACATCGAACAGTATTTAATGCCGCAGTTTGAAATGAAGTTACTTGGACCATAACAAGATTATTGTAATTTTCCAAAATTGCTTTGCAGTTTTGAATTTTTACCAACAGTGTTTCTATATTTATTCAAAGTGGCGGGTGCGTTATCAGCTAAAGACTGTAGCTTGTGGTTGGGCGAAAGGGTGGTACTGCCTATATATCAGCGTTTCTTGTCTGCACAATGGTACTGCGCTGTTCCAGTGGTGCCAGAGATTTTACGTCTTCAAATTTCCGGAGAGGCAAAATGCAATGTGCCCAATAGACGAAACTTGTACGGATGATCTGCTCGAATGAAGCCATAGGACACAAATGTATTCTGTGTTGTCGACATGCGTTCAAGGCTGGCGATGTAACGGACCATTTTCTTCTGCAAGACAAGAATACTGTTTTTTACTCTTGGTAGTAGTTGCCCAGACTAAGTTATAGTGTGTGAAATGAGAAATGTAAACAGCGAAATACATTTGCATTTTTGCTTTCGATGGTGGGAAAGACCGGTATCGAGAGAAAACGCCGGTTATTGATGAGACTTTTTTACACAGATAATAAATATGAATGTCCCAATTTATGTGAGCAAAGAAGTACACCCCAAGTGTTTTATATTCATTTAGAATTTTAATCTGGTCGCATCCGAAGCTCAGTTCAGCACTGAAACCGGTGAGAATTGACAACACGAGAAATCCGCGGGCCACCGTATACACTTGGCAGTCTCAAAGAAACAACGAAATGGTACCTCGTACAATCAGTTCCATAGCAGCCTATGCGACTACCTCGGCGGAACTGGTCTCCACCCCTTCTTTTAACTTTCTATCTCCAAGACCCCTTCCCTTTCCCAACTAATGCCTCATGGCATACTTCTCGAATAAAAAAAATACCGAAAACAAAAGAAATAACATGAACACATTAATAGTATTATTCTCACAAATTTGTCACTATGATAATATACAAGAGTGTGTTCAAATGAAGCTAGGAACACTTAAAAAAATAGTCTCTGCTGCAGGCAGGGATAACGAAACAACTCACATGAAAACGAGTCAAGCAGAAGCGACAGACAAAAAAGTGATTTCTTGCTTCAAAAAAATTTCAGATAAAAACTTAATACTTAAAAGTGTTATGTAAGCATAAAAGAAAGAACAACGCAACAAAGAAAACAAAAATGGCAAACGAAAGCGACCGAACACGTATAGGAGTAGTGGTGGAGTTCTTTAAATGATATTATGTTTTAATTCCATTATAACTCGGGTAAGTTATTGTGTAGTGTTTGGAGACCTTTGACTTTTTTAAACGCTCTTATATTCCAAATATTCGCCTAGTATTCGCCGCGGTACAATGAGATCTCCCTATCTAAATCGAAATCACTCACATAGAAGGTCAACGTTTCCTGAACATAGATTTGATTTCAGATTGTCTTTCGCTTTCGCTTGGTGGTCCGCCTGACGTGCTGGAGGAAGATGTGTTGGCGTTGTTGTTGTCAATGGAAATGAGTTTATTTTACAACGTATCATGACGTACTCTATTCGTGACGCATACCGAATGTTTAAAACAGCTAACCCGGACTCGCTCATTGGCTGAACGAAATTCTGAGCTCTGAGGCCAAAATGGGTAATTACTGTTACCACACAGGATGCGTGTGTTCGCGTTTATTGTGTAAACGTTAGGCTGGCCGTGTGTGCCCTCGAAACAGTTAGCGAGCAGAAGAAGAGCGTTGAAGACCTTTGCTTCTTGCCTGTCTGCAGCCCTCCTCTTGAAAATGCTTACATGGCGAGCGCAAACCACGGCCCGCCATTCAAATTCCTTGGGCACCTAGGCTTGTACTGCAGATAAAGAGGAAATGTTGTATGCAGTGGGAGAAAATGGGTTTCAGCCCGGCAAAGCGCTGCTGGTTCGGGCTCCCTCTCTGGTATATGTTGTTATTATATTGTGAAGGACTAGAAGACGACGATGCGGGCAGTGGCATGGGTGGTGGTAGTGGTGAAAAGCATATATTACAAGTTACACATAGAGAGGTAGTTTGGGAGGTGGCCCCTAGTGCACCACGCCCCTCACAATACTAGGTGGGGTCCCTATTCCGGGACCCCATTTGACTCTACCGCCACTCGGGCACGCCGGACCATGGCCTGTTGGGCCGGAAGGTCGTGGCAGCCGTGCAGGACCGCCTCCCAGTCCTCTCGGGTTGGGTTGGGGTGGGGGGTGAGGGAAATTTTCTGGCATGCCCACACCATATGGTAGGTGTCAGCCACCTCCGTAAAGTATGAGCAGAGGCCAGAAGAGGAGGGCTCTAAGTGCTTCATGACTGCCGGGCACAGCAATGTATTTGGAAAAAGTCTTATTAGAAGACGCTCACCTGCTTTTCCCAGACCCTTGAGGGGGGTCGGGTGCTTGCGGTGAGAGTCTTGGTAGTGATTGACTATATCTTTAAATTTTAAAAGGGGTTCGTTGCCCAGATTCGAATCGGTAAGGTCATCGCCAGGGGCCCGGGAAGTGAGTGCGCGGCGGCTGCGTCTGCAGCCTCGTTACCTGGTAGGCCTTGGTGGCCCAGAGTCCAGACTAACGAGCGGAGCTAGGATCTCGGTCCCGCGCCGCGTTGCGAAGTATTCGATAAGCTGTGAGGGAGACCCATCCCAGCTGGTAATTTCGACACGCTCCTTGCGAGTCTGATAGGATATATTGCGCCTGAGGGTGAGAGGCCGCCAGGGCGATGGCCACTTCCTCAGCGTGAGTTGCGCTGGGAGCTTTGAAAGTGAGCCCGTCCACCTGTATTTGCTGGTGTATGACCGCGGCCCCTGTACCATCCCCCCCTAGAGCGGTGCGGGCCGGCCAGGTCCGTATAAAATACACCGTGTTTGTTGCCATAATGGCGGTGAACGGCATCCGCCCGCTCCTGCCGCCGGCCAGTGTGGTGGTCTGCTTTGGACATTTTCGTAGGAAGGGGTCGAACATGGATGGCGCATCTCTACATTTCGGGCACTCGTACCCTTTCCTCAGCGTGATGGTTGTGTTGAATGTGTAGTCGGTCCAAAAGGCGACGACCGGACACGGTCTGGGCAAGACGCGTGTATTTGTTGGTGAGGTGCGCTTCTTGCAGCTCCCGATAGGTGTTCACCACTCCCAGCGCGAGGAGCCTCGCGTTGCAGGTGGAGATTGGAAGGTCGAGCGCCCTTTTGATGATCTTACGGAGGGCAACCTCCAAGACATCTTCGTCCTGCTTGCGTAAGTGAAGGTAGGGGGTCGAATAGAGTATTCGACTCGTAACGAAAGCATGTGCGAGTCGCAACGCGTGTTTTCTTCGTAGACCTCCGCGTTTGTTGGAGACCCGACGGACCATGCGGCCCACCTGGTCTCCAACCTTACGTAGCTTGGCCAGTGTTGTGTCTGCGCGACGTGTTCTACTAATAAAGAGTCCGAGAACTCTGATCGCCGATGCCTTACGGATGGGGCCACTTGCGAGGGAGAGGGAAATGGGGAATGCACACTTCGGCGATGGCCGAATATGCATGAATTCTGATTTCCGTGGGGAGCACTGGAGGCCGCCGTACGCGGCATAGATGTCTACTATGTCGGTGGCTGCTTGCAGGCATTCCTCCATGTGACCCACATTACCTTGGGGGGCCCAAGTAGTGACATCGTCGGCATACAGCGCATGCTGGATGCCTTCGACATCGGCCAATTTAGAGGGTAGGTGAAGCATTGCTAAGTTAAAGAGCAGTGGGGTTAGTACAGCGGCTTGTGGTGTACCCCTGCTGCCCATACTGTACGGGCCATGCTCTTCGTCCTGGATGCGGACTAAGGCCTGCAGATCCGCGAGAAAGTGTTTAATATAATTGACGGTGTTAGTGCCGCAGTCAGTCTCGCTCAGGTGGGCGAGAATGACGCTGTGTTTAACATTGTCAAATGCTCCTTTAAGGTCCCAGGCCAGAACTATCTTGTCGTTCTGGGGGCACTCGACAGGAGTAAGCACTTCATGTTTTAGTTAGAGGAGCATGGGCACGAGCGCTGGTGCTAGGCTCGCAGCCATTAAACCATATCATCGCCATCGGTCATGCAGTCTTGTCTTCATCGCTTACCGTCACGTAACATTTGGTGTAAGGTTCTGGGTACCTTCGTCATCCCGGTCCCGGAGACTAGGAGCCTGCTGTCAACCGAGGTCTTCTGTGGAGTGCTCGCGGCTTCGCACCTCCCGGCGTTTCCCCATCCTGCCAGGTATTTCCCGACGCCGTTGCTTTCCTCGGCCCCGCCCTAAGCCTCGACCAGAAGACACGACAACACAATGACCGCCGCAACTGCCTTGTGACCCCACTCACCAACCCCGTGAGAAGCCACATGAGAACCTACAAGACCCAACGACCTACGACCCCACTGAACCGAGACCGCCGCCACTGACCAGAGATCCCAATGACCACCCACCCACACATGAGAAACAAGTACCCCAGCCCCTGCCTTTGAGTGCGGCCACGGGCCTCGGCGTTGACTTCCGGCGACCGGTGGCTCCTCAGTCGTCGTGGACCTGGCTTCATCCTCTCATCATCTTTCATTGTGACGGCAAGCCCTTCATCTTCTCTTCTCTGTTCAACCGTTTTGCAGCGCCCATCATCGCGTCCAGCTTGACATCCTCTGTGCTATTCTTCTAGTTCGCTCGATCGGGACGATCGCTCGGTGGCCCTGAGTCATGTGACGGAATAGAAGACGACGAAGCGGGCAGTGGCATGGGCAGGAGCGCTCGTGCTAGGCTCGCAGCCATTAAACCATATCATCGCCATCGGTCATGCAGTCCTGTCTTCATCGCTTGCCGTCACCTAAGAATATTTTTCTGAGGACACTAACAAATGCGTAAAAAGGGGAAAAGAGCGAACTAATAAGAAACGCATCGAAGCCAGTTTCATTTCCGGAGCCCCTCTGCGGGTGTCTTGGATAATGTGGAAATCACAAATGTATAATACGTCTTATGGGGAAAGCCATTAGCAAGGAAAAGGACTCCTTGCAGAAGAGTATCACTGTCCTGCAGTTCGGCTATCCTTAAAACTGAGTGATTGTCTGTACGGAAGAAGCGCAGTCACAATGCTGGAACAATGTAGTAGTAGTAGTGTTTTTATTAAAAATAATAAAAAAGAAATGAAAAGTCTTCTGCTAGCGCCGGCATCTACTATCACACTGGAAGTACTTAATCTGGGGCAGCGTAAATAAAGCTATAACAGGCTGGCTGGCGAAATTAAATGAAATGAAAGAGGTGAGGGACGGCCAGAATAGACAGGGGAGAGAGAGGTCTAGAACTATATACAAGTGTTCGATTTACAAATTCACATATGTACAGGTCGGGTCCATAAACAGGTCGGGTCCATGTCCATAAACGACATGCAAAAAATGAAAAACTTCTATCTCCTCTGCCGTGACAAGACAAAAAAATAGTTTGGCTATCATAAGCGATGACGCCGCCCACGATTCGGCCTACGCGTTTTACGTCCGCAGTAAAGTGTACTAGCGGCTACACGATAGGGTCCCTTCTGATACTAACTTGAAGTATGTCCGCGACGGCGCAGAAGGCCAATGGAAAGACAGGTACCAACTTTATGAGCTCCTGCGCAATCATTCGACATCTCCCGAGTGAATGTTAACGGCAACTGGGAATGGCAAAAATTCATGTCATGGAATCGGGCTGTTGTGAAGCATCAAGCCACGTTCCATAATATCTGAGGGCACGCTACAGCCCCCATCAACTGAGCGTCCGAAATGGTAGAAGCACTGACATATAAGCTACCCAGGATCACCTTGATTCACCCTCCGTATCCGTTGACTGATGCATTGTTTATTCTAATATTCTCTTTACCACCCTGCTTGGACTTAAACAAGGTCTGCCGTATGGAATAAAAAAAAGTGGACGGCATTGACGAGCAGAAAAGAGTGTCACCAAAAAGAGTAGCGCGTAACCCACCGAGATGACAAAAATGAAATGTCCAGAAAAACTTCTCAGCAGCTGTGCTTTAAATCGGAGGCGATAATTCCGCAGTAACACATGGACACAGCGAAGCCAGCACAACGCTGCCGCAAAGGATTTTGACACCACCGGGACGAAACGGGATAACCAAGACGAACTTTGCCTTTAAACCGACGCACACTGCTGGCATTTGCTGGCGGAGGTGAGGAAACGCGCGTTTGCTACGCTAGCTTCTCTGCCTGGAACCAGAAGTCCACCGGCAAGGCACAACAGATCTCCCTGCGCCTGCCGCGGAAGGTGACGAGAGCGTGCGGATGCAACCGCTCGTGACGCTGGCCGGATCCCGAAGAAAGTCTCAACGGCTCTGCGGAGCTCCATGTAGCCTTCGAGGTGGCGCTCCCGTCGCTGCTTCCGCTTACCCCCGTGGGAAACGGCACTCCTCGCCCACGCGGTGCTGTCTTCGCGCACGGTGATGATGAACGGCCGCGCCGAACACGAAGAGGGGAAACACGTTTTCCAAACTTGTTTTGCACTATGAAAAAGCGTCTGATAAGGTTTCCCATAAGCGTTTATTGCTTAAACTTTCAAATCTCAACCTTCATCAATAAGTGTTGGAATGGATTCGAGGAATCTTAGCTAACTGCCAATAATTTGCTTATGCGAACTCACAGTCATCTCCGATGTCCCCGGCCCTTTCTGATGTGCCGCAAGGATCTTTCCTTTGTTTTCTTCTTTTCCTTACTTATATTACTGATCTGCCTAATAATATATCTTCTTAAATTTGCCTCTACGCCAATGACTGTGTCATATCGCCCAATAAGAAATTACGTAGATGCTTGCAGCATATAAGAAGACCTTAAGGGAGTACTAGAATGTTGTGACATTTGGCTCATGGCGCTCACTGTAAGTAAAACTTCCCTGTTGTGATTCTACTGTCGCCGTAACTTTGTGGCATCTACTTATTTCGTTAATGATAAGACTATCGCTTTTACTAAGTCCTGCAAATAATTAGGCGTTCATATATTTAATGATCTAACTAGGACAAGTCATGTAAACTGCGTCGCCAATTCAACTAAGCATGTTTTAGGCTGTCTCCACCACAATCTATCGCTTGCTCCGTCTTGCTTGCGTACAAGACTCTAATGCGGCCTAGACCACAATATGATAGCTCTATTTCTGACCTCATCACAACCCTCGATTCAATTCAGACCAGCGTCACTATATTTACTCTCTCTGACAATTCTTTAAATGCTCAGCTCGGCCTACCCCTCCTCGCATCCCGTTGTGAGATAGCTCGACTCTTCCTCTTTCACAGATTTTATCATCCATTACCTCCTGAAAACAATATTTTCAAGCCACACTACCGCGGTTCACGCAATACACCCTGCAACGGTCTGTACCCCCCGCGCACACATACGCACGTGCACGCGCATACTCCTCACCACAGAACCAGCGCCCTGTCACAACCTTGTCCCCACCTTGGAGGTACGCACCAATGCAAATGAAGACCACAGTGCCTGGCATTAAAAGAAAAACAAACACCCTAGATTCTGCACTTAAATTCTTTGCTCTTGAGCGCAGTTATGGTTGCTACAGTGCGCACCGCCATATCTACACTGATGGCTCTTTCACATCCATCTCATCAGCGAATGACGTCTGGTTTCCGTCAAAGCAGTAACGACTTCAGCGACACTAAGTCACCGCACTACGACTACTACTACTACCGAGCTGCCTGCTCTGCGAGCAGCATTTATTAACCTTCTACAACAACCGCCAACAGTGTGGGAGTGACTCTCGCGCTGCACAACAACCGATAAAGTCGTCATAAAGCCTTCAAGAGCAGAACGTCGACGACTTCAACAAATTACACGCCGAGGCCCGTGATCTACGTTACCGTGTTGTGCTGCAGCGGTCACCTGCTCACTGCGGCCTCAGAGACAGCGATCATGCTGACGGTGCAGCGAGGTCGGCGCATGGTGACACCTCCTCGTTCCTACTCATACCCTATGCCGTAGTGATGGCATGAGACTTCTGGCTTCTAAATAGTGACATACGGAGCGCTATTTGTGGCGTCATCCGCGGAGTCAGTATAGACCTCTTCTTCGTATCGACCCCTATATGACTTCCACATTCCAAGCAACTTAAATAGACGTGGTCGTAATTGCGTGCACCCAGTTCGCCTGGACGTTATCTTCACTAAATTCTATCTTCATAACATTAGCGCATCAAGTGCATCTGTGTGCCCAACATATGATGAGTGCAAGTTGGTTAGTTATAGGGAGTTTTATGGCGCATAAGCAACTGTGGCTATCATGCGCCAAACACAAGGTTAGATGATGTTACATTAAGTGTATAGATGTTACATTATATTAGATTTAAAACTTTGGCTTTCTTTAGAAACTTATAAACAAGTGAAAACTCGACAAGTGTTCGCTCGCCTAAAAGCAATGCGGGCTGAAATGGAATGTGTTCATTGTAAACTGCAGTAAAAAACTTTTTCCTAAGTTCTTCGAGATGGGAACAAGAAATTAAGATGTGATTAACTATGAGCTCCGCACCACACATTTCACACAAAGGTTTGTCTTTTTTGTTAATAAGCAGTTATGGGTGATGTGTGTGTGACCTATGCTTAATAGACATAAAATTACATCGATAAAACGCTCTTTATGGCGGGTTGATTTCCATTCTTTTAAAATGGGCTTTACAGTATGCAGCTTGTTGTTTCCTTCAATTTCCCAAGAGGCTTGCCATTTGGCTCTTAGTTTGCTACGTACTAACTTCATGTAATCCCTAGGAGGCAAATTCACTGTTTTATTTCCATGGTTCTGGCTTGTGCAGCACACATGTCGGCTCTCTGATTATCCCTAACGCCAACGTGACTGGGAACCCAGCAGAATTTTATAACATGTTTTTGTGTTGTGACCTTTACTATGTTGTGTATAATGCTTCCTATCAGTGCCTCCATGGCATTTTAGTGCTGTAAGGACGCTCAGTGAATCGGTATAAATGATGCTGTTTTTGATGTTTTCATTTGTTATTTTTTGTACCGCAACACAAATGGCATAACACTCAGCGGTGAAAACTGTAGCACATGAGGACAGTCGTACTGCATTTTTATTTTCTCCTTGTATTACTGCGCTTCCTACATGAGCACGAGTTTTTGATATATCAGTATAAAATGCAGTATAATTTCTGTATTTTTCTTGTAGTGCTAGATATTCTTGTATTATATGGTCATGTGGTGTACAGGTTTTCCCGAGGCGTGTTAGTGTGACGTCACACACTGTGGGGAGAGCGTACCACGGTGGTAGTGCTTCGTGTCTTGGGGCAATATTTTTAATTTCATTTAGTATGTTCAGAGCTTGGCATTTTTCTTCGAAGCGCAAGAGCAACGCCTTAATCGCGTGAGGCTTGTTGTTGAAGAGTATTCGGGATGGGCAGTTCGTGACAATTGGGTAACAGAGATATGTTTGGGCTGAGAAAGGATTTTGAGGATGTATGTACAAGTTAGTGCAGTTCTTCGACCTTCTAAGGAAGGTTCATTAGTTTCCACATACAGACTTGCTATTGGGGAAGTTCTGTAAGCACCGGCACACAACCTTAAACCAAGATTGTGGATAGGATCCAGTCGTTTTATGTAGGACGGTCTTGCTGAGTCATATACTTAGGGCGCATAGTCTAACTTAGAGCGAACCAGAGAACGATATATCTGTAACAGGCATGCCCTATCAGACTTGACAGTAGTTTCAGTACATTGAGGGCCTGGGAAGCTTTTTTCTTTAAGCTGTTTATATGTGGCAAGAAAGTGCGCTTTTTATCGAAAGTTACCCCTAGAAATGTATGTTCTTGTTTGACAGGTAATGGGGTTTGGTGTAGATATAGTGTGGGGTCGGCCTGTATGCCTCGTCTCAAAGAGAACCGAACCGCTACTGTTTTCTAAGGAGAAAATCTAAATCCGTTTTTATCTGCCCAGGTAGCCAGTTTATTTATTGTTATTTGTATCTTTCGCTCGCAAGTAGGTATGCTGGAAGACGTGCATGCTATTTGGAGGTCATCTACGTAAACTGAGTACATCATGGATTTTGGGATTACTTTTCCTATGGAGTTCATTTTGATGATGAATAAGGTCGTACTGAGGATGCACCCCTGGGCTACACCAGTTTCTTGGATAAAAGTGTTGGAGAAGGTAGCGCCTAAGCGGACTCTGAACGTGCGGTTGGTTAGGAAGTCACTCAAACAACTCAGCATCCTGCCGCGGATACCTAGGTCACGGAGGATACCGAACCTCCACGTGGTATCGTAAGCCTTCTCCAGGTCGAAGAAGACCCCGATACAGTGTTGGTTGTGGATGAACGCTTCCCGGATGATGTTTTCTAGGCGGACAAGGTGGTCGGATGTGGAACATGTCTTTCTAAACCCGCATTGGCCTATATCTAAATGTTGCCGGGACTGAGATATGAAGGTTAGTCTGATATTCAGAATGCTTTTGAATGATTTTGCTATACAGCTAGTGAGTGCTATTGGCCTGTAACTGGTGGGAATAGTTGGTGGTTTGCTAGGCTTTAGGAAGGGTACTATGATTGCTTCTTTCCATGCTTGGGGTATTTCTCCACTCATCCATATTTTATTGAAACATTTTAGTACAGCCTCTATAGCAGTCTCGGAGAGGTGAGCGAGCATGGCATAATGTATATTGTCTGGGCCTGGAGCTGTCTTTTTACCGGATGTTAGTACTGTGTTTAGTTCTTGCATTGTAATAAGCTGATTGTAGTTTTCATGTATGCATGTTCTGAAGGGAAGTTTTTGTTTTTCTACTATTGTTTTGTGCTTTTGAAAGGAGTGTGTGTAGTTGGATGAGCTTGAAACTGTAGAAAAATGCTCACGCAATATCTTGGCCTGCTCTTCTAATGTTGTTTGAGTACCAGGTGTTGTTAGCATTGGAAATGTGAAAGGAGTAACATTTCCTGTGAATTTCCGCACCTGCTCCCACATTTTCTTTGATGATATTGAGCTGTTTATCGACGATATGTACTGTTGCCATGATGCCCTTTCTACATTGCGTCTGATGTATCGTGCTTTTGCTCTTGCCTTTTTGAAGTTTATGAAATTCTCATGTGTTGGATATCTTCGAACAATGCCCCAGGCTTTGTTTTGTATCTTTTTTGCATCTTTACATTCTTTTGTGTGCCAGTATTTGTGATTTTGTTTTACTATTCCAGAGGATTGAGGAATAGCTAAATGTGCGGCAGCTAAGATACAATTCGTGAATTTTTAATTTATCTCATTGATGTCAACATTTTCTAAAACTATTTTCTCTAATGTAGCTTCTGCTCTAAAAAGTTGCCAGTCAGTTAATTGTAGCTTCCAACACCGTGGTTTTGTGGGAATGACTGTTGGCAAGGATGAGAGACTTATTACTACAGGGAGGTGATCACTTCCATATGGATTCTCTAAAACACTCCAGTTAAAATCGTTAAAAAAGACGGTGAAATAAAAGACAAATCTAAAACACTCATTTGCCCCGAGGTTGCGGAGCAATATGTGGGTCTATTCGAGTTCAGTACACATACGTTTTTGCACAGTATAAAATCGTCTATGAGATGGCCTCTAGCGTCAGTTTTCTCGCTTCCCCAAAAACATGAATGCGCATTAGTCTCGAACTACCAGGTATGGCTCTGGCAGCTGGTCTAAAATAGCCTCTACGTCAGGTAGTGTTAAGTTAAAGTGCGGATCAATATATAGTGAGCACACTGTGATGGTTTTATGGGCAACCAGAGTGGCTGCGGCAGCTTCGAGTCTTGTCTTTAGTTTAAGCTCTCGAGCCGGAACACCGTTTTTCACTATGATGGCTACGACTCCCGACAGCCGGCTCGCCTGTTCCCGATCGCGGCGAAAAACAGTGTAATTCTTAAGAAAGTTACTTTTTGGCGACCTAAATTTGTTTCTTGTAGACATAAGGCGACAGGAGCGTGTGCTCCTAGTATGTCTTTTATGTCGCTGTAATTGTTTAAAAGTCCTCTACAATTTCATTGTATTATGAAAGCCATCTTATTTTTGTGTTTGTATCGAGTGAAAAACTAGATCAAGTGGTTTATGGTCCCGTGACTCGGGGCCTATCTTTTTTTGACCGATCCAGTGAGCTCCGCCGACCCTCCGATGTGGACGGCGCGGGGCTGCCCGGGGTCGTGTCCATCACCTCTGCGGAGGCGCTGGACTAACGTGCAGAAGGCACGTTCACTTTCGAGTTTGACCTCGACCTGTGGGAAGAGGTGTTGAGGCCCGCCGACCCGGCTGTCTTGGCAGCCTGACTTGGAGTTGGCGGAGTAGCGTTAGCTGCTCCACCTTTGGGCGCGGATGGCCCCGCCACAGGCTCACTGCGTGTGACCTCGACGGGTGACGAAGCCTGGTGTGGTGCGCCGCGCCCACGCACCACATCGGCGAAGTTTTATTTTTCAGTGAAGGAGAATGAGTTCGTGAGTGAAAAACGCCTTCTCGCTTCTCGAAATGGAATGTTTTCCTTTGTATTTATGGTGGTGATCTCCTTTTCTTTTTCCCAGGACGGACACACCCTGGAGTATGCTGCATGGTCTCCTTCACAGTTTGCGCAGTGCGGGGCTGCGTCACATTGATCAGAATGATCCTTCGAGGCGCATTTCGCGCATGTTTTCCGGCCGCGGCAACTTTGTGAGCCGTGGCCGAACCTTTGACAGTTGAAACATCGGCGAGGGTTGGGAATGTATGGTCTTACGTTAACTTTCAGATATCCTACTTTGATTGTGTCGGGGAGTGTGCTGGTGTTGAACGTGAGGATCATGTGCTTTGTGTCTACTTCTTTATTATCCTTCCGGATCTTGATTCGGCGAACGTCTATGACGTCTTGGTCACTCAGACCTTCGAGCATCTCTTTTTCTGTGATGTGGACAAAATCATTTTCGGATATCACGCCCCGGACGGTGTTCAAAGATCGGTGAGAAGTCACGGATACAGGAATATCTCCAACAGACACAATGTTTACGAGTTTTCAGTGCTGGATGTTGTCTCGAAGTTCGAGCAGTAAGTCACCGCTGGCCATTTTTGATACCTTGTAGCCATTGCCCAAGGCTTCTGTCAAACACTTTGGTACTAAGAACGGGGACAGGATTCTTGCTTGCTTATCTTCTACTTCACTATGGATGACATGGTATTTAGGAAAACTCACTTTTCTTTTTTGGAAAAAAACATCTTCTTCGTTCCGCCCTCTCTTGAGAGAGCCATCAGGTTTGGAAAGCGGGGGAGCCATAAAAAATTCAAGTTTTTCAGTCATGATGCCAGCCACCCACCATGGAGCCCAACAAGGAGACGGGACAGGAACTTGAAAGCAAGTCCTGCCCACGCCAGCTGTACACCTCAACTATAACCAAATATGACGCAACTCAGGGTAGTTGGCCACACAAGGTTAACCCTAGGCGTCAGGAAAAAGAGGAAAAACTAAGAAGTGAACAGAAGACAGGAGAGTTGTAAGAAAGAGATAGGAAAGTGAAAGATAGAGGGGAGGATAGGGAAAGGCGACTGCCGATTTCCGCCGGTCGGGTCAGGCCGGAGGTGCCGTCTACAGGAAGCTCGGGCCAAAGTGGTGTGTTGCCTCTGCCGAGGGGCCTTAAGGGTCTAAACGCTCGGCATTGGCTCAACCACCAGGATCCCCTTTACCCCGGACACGGCGATGCCACGCACGGCTAAGCGCGGGTGCTCGGGTCCGTGGTGGCGCACTCCTCACCATCATCCCCCTGCGGGGATGTCCCTGCGGATGCTCAGGTACCCGTGGTGTCGCAACTCACCATCGTCTGCATGAATCAGACGCCCCTGCGGGGTGAGTGCAAGGATCTTCAACATGATCTGCACTGCGAAATTTTTAATCCCCATTGCAAGGCAATGTTAAGTGCTTTAGGACACCGCCAGGACGACCCCATGCACCTGGAACATGTCCTTGGACCCTGGAGGAATGCGGTTTCGGCTGCGCGAGGACAAAAGCATTCTTAGTTTTTCTTAAAGACACTGGTTTGTTGGACGCCCTTTGACAATAATGTGTTTGTGAGTGCGCGAGTTTTGAGTGTGCGGGATATCTCCTTTCACCATTTCTTTTTTCCTTTTCCTTTTTTTCACCCTATTCTTTCCCCCTCACCTAGAGTAGCATGCAAGGCTAATAACCAGGCAGACCTGTCATTTATTTATAAAAGTTTCTCTCTCTCCCCGGCGCATGCACTGTCACATATAAGAATCATTTTTGTCCGCCTTGCCAGTGACAGGAATTACCTTCCAGAACTTCCCGCCACCATAAGTGGCCCGTCACGTTTCAAGTCAGCAAATCGAAGCCCATCAAGCAAGCCTTCTCCCCTAACATTTTTGCAATGTTACGCCCACCCCCTATATAATGTCTCAGCCAGGGGCAGTCGATATATAACAAATAAATACATGAATAAATAAATGAATAAGAAAATTACAAATAAATAAATTACGTACAACTGGTCACAAATTCAAGCTCTGGAATAAAAGCATGGCGCCAACCTCTTTTGCCTCTCCAGGGCACGTAGGCATGACCACATTGATCAAATATAGCAAATACCAGGGCCACAAATCCATTGCAAGCTCCAAGTACTTCTAACAAACAGGCACCTTTCAGAAAACCGCCGTGGTTCCTGCCAGGCCTTTCCGCAGAACGCTCCAGCTTTCCCTTGACGGGGTTTTTAAATACAGTTTCTTAAAAGTGTAAAGGTGCGATTAAAGGGTGCTTCTACTCTAACAACAGAACACACAGCAGGGAAGATGTTTAAGGTGTCAGCGAGCAGACCTCCATATTTTAATGCAGAGGTGTTGGTATTTTGTTCACATTCTTTCTCTTCTATCGCGAGGATACGTTAAGAAATGTCTTCAAGATAAATAGCGTGAAGCATAATGAGAAACTGTTTAAGTAGACAATATGCGCTTTTAAGACAGCAGAATGCAGAGTGAAGAGAAAGCTCCGTCAGAGCAACATTTCAGGCAATTCCAGAAGAGGGCAAATACGGGCTGGTTGGTACATGTTTTACGAATTGGAAAAACAGCTTTGTCCTTCTCTTGTGTCTCGTCTTTGATTGCGCTGTTTTTCCAATTCGTAAATTTCAGACAATACTCATCTAAAACATCGAGCGCTCGACAGTCGCGGTATCTTTTGTCGGCGGATAAACTACTCAGAAACATTATAAGCAAAAAAGCCTAGCATTCCAAAACATAATGGTTCATCGGGAGAAGTCTTCTCTGAAAATTATTCCCTGTAGTGCGGTGTTTTTCCCCTCTAATTCAAAACGGTTTCCTAGAACTTCCACACATTCGATCTCTTCAGAAGCACGTATCGAGGCTACGTCTAGCTTTTAAAACGCATTAGGAAAATGACAACACAGACATTTGATATTTTTTGTGCGCAAAGTGTTTGCGAGGCGCAGGAGGAAATCTATCTCCCACCTATGGACATTTTGACATTAGGATTATTCGTCATCGGGGCCCGCGGAAAAAAGCCAAGATGCATGATATTTCCATGCGCCTAACGCGCCGCGTGGCCTCCGCGCTGAGTCGAAAACGACGACGAAGCGGCGGTGGGCTCTCGAGGCGCGCTTGTTCTGTTTTCTGTCTTGGAACCTGGCTCTACAATTAAAAGAAAGCTCCCAGCCTTGGGTTCTTCCCGACGCCTACCTTCATGACTCCTCTGGTCGTGACAATATTTACGGCATCACAAGCAATAGCGCGAATAGCTGCTTCCCATCCTGTATCTATTTAGTAAGCTGAGTTTTCGAGTGTTAAACAGGACCGCATCAAAAAACGCTCTATTTTTGCATCCTATCCAATAACGGTGGCCAGTCAAACATGCGGCTACACTGCTGCGGCAAGATAAAGTGTGCCCGATTTTTTTTTTCCCGCACATTCTTTATTCCTCTAAAAGACAATGAGGCCCCTGGGCAAAAACTACTTCCAGAGTAGCTTGACTAGGCGCGGAGCCCTTTACATGGCAACAAACAACATACAGCACTAATAAAAATAAGAAATCATAGGGTCAAACTGCACAAGCCAAGTATCCTCAATGCGCAATAGACACGAAATATGTAAGGTATATTTAGCAACTAAATCAGAGCGAAAATGGCACAGTATGACAAGCAAGAACGATAATGCAGGGCATCATTATCATACATCGCGAACACAATGCAACTAAGCAGTTCTAAAAACTTAAGATCTGAGAAAAAATAGGATAAGTATTCTCCATGTGGTAATAATGTAATAATAAGGTATTTACCTAATATTTCATCCGTTTTCAGTAATCTCTAAAACTGACACGTGCACCATGATTCACGAAAAAGGAAAAAAGGTAGAAAAGTTTACTCGGAGAGATAGGCAAAGACGCAGGCCTCAGTTATGGTTATCTCGCCTGGTGCTCTTGACCATCGCATACAGCGTCTTTGCATAAATAAAAACGGCAACAACCTTCTTGCCCTCCAGAAACTGGCTCTTGAGCGAGCAAGTGGCCACGATGATCGCCAGGATAACGACGCGGAAATCAGGGATGCGAGAAGATACTCTGTGACTGGTGCAGCCGCTTCGTCTACGCAGCACCTTACCCCCACCTCAAGAAGCATGGCATCAAAAACCTCAACGTCATAATCTGAACAACCTAAAAACGGTCCTGGGCCTCTTCATGCGATATTGAGGGACCGGCTCTTACGACTGGGCGTGCACAACACAAAAGACGAGCTGATAGAGGCACACCTCACGGCGCAGGTGGTATGGCTCTCCACTAGTCAGACTGGCACACAAGTCCTCAGTGACTTAAACATCGATTGCATACGACAGCTAGACACCAAAAACGACATCCCAGCCTTATGGAGAGGACAATTCAAAGCAGTTCCAATACCCAGAAACATGCACGCCGATTCTCACCAGTCAAGACGACAAGCACGAACCGAAGCTATGAAAAGGCACTACGGCGGGCGCGAGGGCTTGTTCTATGTTGATGCTTCGGGCCCCGAGCAGGGAATGACGGCCGCCGCGCTAGTGCACCAAAATAGAACAATGGACGGCCTATTAGTCGCTAGCCAGGACCAACTGGCAGCTGAAAAAGTGGCGATTGCTCTAACTGCAACACACGTTAGCTCACATTCTTCTACATGCTGCATGCATACATTCTGCACCGTTTCTGTCAAAAAGTTTTCAACGCATACGCAAGCAACGCGCATCTCTCCGCCACTACCGCCAGGTAGCACAAAGCGCACGATTGAGGTGTCCAGTAAAGCAGCAAGCCAGTTATGCGTGTTTCCTTTTTCTTCTTTTCGATGGGCAGCGCACGTGCGAGGCTGTTTAACCCGGGATCGGTTGCTGCGATAGCATATTCCTTTCCTGCAGTGGCACCGGATGCTGCTCTGTGCGCTTCGCTGCGGGTTCGAAACCCAGTCGCGGCATTACTAATTTAATTTCTGCAGGTATTTTTGAGGCTTCACACAAATATCGGCTTTTTCAGGACTGCTAGTGAAGCAGTGCCCTAAATAACTTAGCGGCTCGCGGAGAGATCGGCTCTCGCTCACCTCCGGTGTCATGACTCGGTGCCGCCACGCTGATTAGCAGCTGTGGGAACGCGCATGCGCAGTAGCCGCTGCCTCATCGACATTAAAACCATTAGCAGCGACATGGCATTTCGCTGATATTATGGGACGATAATGGATGCAGCCTGCAAACTTGGAACGTTGCACTTGGGTGCCGAACGAAAGGAGACAATACAGACAAATTTTCTATCACAACCACGATGTGATCTGGTTTGTGGGCGTAAGGAGATGCCTTGGAGCAAGTTTCAGTAACAGACGTTCAGTGGAACATACTTTAATACGATTTTGGATGTTGTACGAGCGGCTACCAGACATTTCCATTCCAATCGAGTGACGTCATGTTGGTGTTTCTTCAGTTATTTTGAAGTTATCTAAGTAGTCCTCCACAATGATAACATATCATGCAGCCATTTCGAGGTTAATAAAAATATATAGAGAAAGGTATTTTTGTTGGGTTGTCCGTCCCGAATTAAAATATCACGAGGGATGCTCTTTCGTAGATTCCCGATGAAAATTAGCGTTGCAACGCAAGCATTATTTTACCAAATGGGTCTTCCCATGAGAGATCAAACACGTATTCACGATCGACATTTTTAATTTCAACAACAAAATATTTAGTGGCGGAAGTACACCCTGAAGTACATCTCCCAGCTCGCTTTTTTTTTTAAATTTCGTCTCCTAAAAAAAATTGCTGCTACCACTAGAGCAGTGGATTAGAAGGGCCAGGTCCAAACTTGGAAACACCAAGTGGTCACTGTAGAGACACGGCCGCTAGATACAAAGCGCAAAGCGAGGTGCTGCCCGCCACGTCGCACAGAAACGGCGTCTTGGGCCTAGTTCTCCGTTCGCCCGCCGCGGCGCCACTGCTCGGGGACAACTGCTCGCAGGGAAACGCCGCGACAACTGCGTCGGTACGCCCGTTGCTCACTGTTTAAGGGCGTAAACAGTGCGCTTCCTAGTGCCACATTAAAGACTGCATTTTTCAGTCGTCATTGAAAGCGTTGATTACGCCCCAAATCACCGCAGCAGGTGGGAATCCCCCTTCTAGTGTATGCCTGAACGCTGTCCACAACGGCCGCCTATGCTATGCACGACCGGGCCAGCGGGTCTACCTCAGGATGTAGCGTTAATGCGTCTGAAGCTTTCATTCTATTTTTAAGGCGAAAGCCTTTTGTGGCTCATGACTCGCCAGCGTGTCCGTCCGTCCATGCGTCCGGGGCAGCTGTCAATAATGGTTACTTGAAAAGTCAGTAATGATAGTTAATTGTGTAGTTGTAGATGTACGAACAGTAATAATGATTAGTTAATGATACCCACCAAACGCAGTGCCCCATGCGCAATCCTCAGGTGGTTTAACAACGGCGGATGTGCACTGACGTCAAAAGTTTGCACAATGGTCGCTCACCCAGAGCTCTCTCAGGTGCTCTCTGAACGTTGATCGAGGAAGGATGCAGCCCGCGCGTGCTCCAATGTCGCCCGCTACGAAACGCGCTCGCGATGCCGTCGCCAAGAGTCGCCAAACGATCTTTAACAGTCGCCAAGCGGAGGGCAGCGACAGAGGCGGTTAAAGACTTTCGCCTCTTCGCACTTTAGATTGTCAAAGTGCTCCCTGATTTTTATTCACTTCTGGCTACCCCATGTAGACGGTGAAGAAGACGGACACGCGCAGCTGATCACACGCAGTAAATTTCCGCTTCGTGTCACGTCGAATTTTGGCTCTTATAGGCACAAGTTATTGCAATTTATAAAAAAGAAAAAAACGATCGTTATAGCTGAAGTTATGGAACTTCATAAGCCGACCTGCAGCCGAGAAAACTACAAAGTACTTGACACTTTTATTGCATGTTCACACAAGAAAGGAAGGAACCATTCACAGACGAAGAACTTACCTTGATCTTAATTTTTGTAGTCATTCTGTGTAAAATGCAAAGAACATACCAGAGACCTGTCGCTTGGCACCCACTTGCTTCCTTTCCCTGACAGTCCTTGGCGAGCGATATTTTCAGCCACGCTTCTCGACGCTGTAGTTCGGAGGGAAACTCGTGATTTCTCACAGTTGGCTGTTTTCTGGAGTTTGTGACGGACAGTGGCACACAGCAGATGCGCGGCATCGTGCCCCATACATGTCACTGACCTCCACACACGCATGCACGAAAAGCCCTAAGCGTGCACGGCAGACACGAGGCAAACATTAATTCACGCACACACGAAAAGTCCTAATCCAGCACCGCAGACGCGAGGCAAACGTGCTCACTCACGCGGACAGCAGAAAATCCAAAGAAAGCACTGCAGACATGAGGAACCTGAGTCGTAGTAGGAGTGGTTTTTATTTTGCATTGAATATGGAAGGCGAACGCGGTTTTACACGAGGCAAACGCGCTCAAACACGACGAAGCAAGGCGCGCTTCGGGAGTCCACTCCCGGGAAACCGGGCGACCTGTCCCCGAACAGTGGCGCCCCCATCGAAAACAGCGGCTGCGACTGTAAACTCCGCCAGGACATGCTCACCCATTGTCGGCGGCGCGACATGGCTGGCCGCACCTCGCTTTGCGCTTTGCATCAAGCGGCCGTGGTAGAGATAATAAATGCCAACTAATCTTGCAGTTAGTGGTTTAGAATAAAATTTCCGGCTGAAAAAACTCATTCTTCTTTAATGATCTTCATCTGGGCTTCGTGCTCAGTTGCTAAAACCGCTGCGGTCGCTCTTCTACGCCTATAAACGAACACCGTGTTTACAAAGAAAGCGGTGGTTCGTGGCAGGCGGTTCCTACTGGCGGTGAAAATAGGCGTAGCGTTTGTAGAAATACTTGGAAGTATTTCTATCTACAATGACAGCTCTTTCACATCCATGTCATCGACGATTGACGTCTGGATTCCGTCAACGCGCACCACAATTTCAGCGACACTCAGCCACCGCACCTCGACTACTGCTAGCGAGCTGGCTGCTCTGCGAGCAGCATTTATTGACATTCTACAACAACCGCCAACAGCGTGGGTTATCTTCAGTGACTCGCGCTGCACTACAACCGATAAAGTCGTCACAAAGCATTCAGGAGCTGTTCGTCGACAACTTGAACAAATTACACAGCAAGGCCTGTGGGCTACGTCACCATGTTGTGCTGCAGTGGTTACCCGCTCACTTCGGCCTCGCAGGCAACGATCGCGCTGACGGTGCAGCGAGGTCGGCGCATGGCGACACCTTGTTCCTACCCATACCCATTTCTCGTAGTGATGGCTCGAGATTTCTCGCTACTAAATCCTGGCAGATGCAACGCTCTTCAAGGCGTGATCGCCAGGGTCAATATAAATCTGTTCTTCATATCGACTCCGCTTATGGCTCCACTTATGGCTTATGGCACCGAATTCGCCTGGACGTTATCTCCACTAAATTGTATCTTCAGAAGATTAGTGCAACAAATATATCTCCGCGCCCGACATGTGGTAAGAGCGAGGATCTTCAACATAATCTGCCACTGCCAAAATTTAATCCCCATGGCAAGGTACTGCTAAGTGCTTTAGGACATCGCCAGAACGGCCCTCTGCACCCGGAGCATATCCATGGACCCTGGAATGCTGTGATTTCGGCTCCGCGAGGGGCAAAAGCATTCTCAGTTTTTCTTAGGGACACGGGTTTGATGGACATCCTTTGATAATCATGTTTGTTTGTGAATGTGCGAGTGTTGAGTGTGCTGGATGTCACCTTTCACCGTTTCTTTTTTCCCTTTTCCCTTTCTTCACCCTCACCTGGAGTAGCATGCTAGGCTAATAACCAGGCACACCTCTCGTTTATTGATTATTCTCTCTCCCACGTGCACGCACTCTCAAATACAAGATTCAATTTTGTCCCCATTGCCAGCGACTGGAATCACTTTCCAGAACATACCGTCACATTTCAAGTTGGCAGTCGAAGCCCATCAAGCAAGCTCCTAACATTCTTGCCATCTTACGCCGACGGCTCATACAATTTACCAGCGAGGGACAGTCGAGATATAATAAATAAATACATAAATAAATAAATAGCAAAATATTAAATAAAAAAGAAGTAAAATACGCTACAAATGGTCACAATTTCAAGCGCTTGAATGAAAGCATGGCGCCTACCTCTTTCACCTCTCCAGGGCATGTAGGCATGACCACAGTGATCAAATAAAGCAAATACCAGGGCCACAAATCCATTGCAAACTGCAGGTACTTCTAACAACCAGGCACCTTTCAGAAAACCGCCGTGGTTCAGGATGCTTCAGCTTTCCCTTGGGGAGGATTTTAAATACACTTTCTTAAAAGTTTAAAGGTGCAATTAAAGGGTGCGTCTACTCTAACAACAGAACGCGCAGCAGGGAAGATATTTAAGGTGTCAGCGAGCAAGCCTCGATATTTTAATGCAGAGGTATTGGCATTTTGTTCACATTCTTTCTCTTCTATCGCGAGGCGACGTTCAGGAATGTCTTCAAGACACGACATGCAGAGTCGTAGTTATTATTCAAAAATAGCGTGAAGCACAATGAGAAACTGTGTAAGTAGAAAATGTACGCTGTAAATCGTGAAAAAAGTAAGCAAAAATATTTTGGTGACAGCAGAATGCAGAGCGAAGAGGAAGCTCCGTCAGAGCAACATTTGAGACAATACTCGTCTAAAACTTCGAGATCTCGACAGTCGCGGTATCTTTTGTTGGCGAATACACTACTCAGACACATATTCAGCAAAAAAAGCTAGCCTTTTCCTTCAGGACAAGTCTTCTCTGAATATTATTCCCTGTAGTGCGGTGTTTTTTAACTCTAATTTATACTGTTTCCCAGAACATCCACACATTCGATCTCTAAAGAAGCACGTATAGAGGCTACGTCTAGCTTTTAAAAAGCATTAGGAAAATGACAACATAGACATTTGATATCTTTTGTGAACAACGTGTTTGAAAGGCGAGGGAGGAAATCCATCACCCACTAATGGAGATTTTGACAATAGGATTAGCGATCATCGGCGCCCGCGGAAAAAAGCGAAGATGCATGATATTTACATGCGCCTAACGCGCCGCGCGGGCCTTCCGCTGAGTCGAAAACGATGACGAAGCGGCGGTGGGCTCTCGAGGCGCGCTTGCTCTGTTCTGTGTCCTGGAACCTGGCTTTACAATTAAAAGAAGGCTCCCAGTCTTGGGTCCTTCCCTACGCCTACCTTCACAGCTCTTTTGGTCGTGATAATATATTTACTGCATCACAAGCAATAGCGCGAATAGTTGCTTCCAATCCTGTATCTATTTAGTAAGCTGAGTTTTCGGGTGTTAAACAGGACAGCATCAAAAAACGCTTGATTTTTGCATCCTATCCAATAACGGTGGCCAGCCAAACATACGGCTACACAGCTGCGGCAAGATAAAGTGTGCCCGATTTTTTTGCCCGCACATTCTTTATTCCTCTAAAAGATAATGAGGCCCCTGGGCAAAAAGCTACTTCCAGAGTAGCTTGCCTAGGCGCGAAGCTCTTTACACGGCAACAAACAACATACAACACTAATAAAAATAAGAAAGCACACGGTCAAACTGCCCAAGCAAACGATCTTCACTGCGCAATAGACACGAAATATGTAAGGTATTGTTAGCCATTAAATCAGAGTGAAAATGGCACAGTATGACAAGCAAGAACGACAATACTGGGTATCATTATCATATATAGAGAACACAATGCAACTAAGAAGTTCTAAAAGCTTAAGATCTGAGAAAAAAATAGGATAAATGTTCTACATGAGATAATAATGCAAAAATAATAAGCCATTTACCTAATCTTTCATCTGTTTTCAGTAATTTCAAAAACTGGAACGCGCACCATGATTTACGAAAAAGGAAAAAAGGTAGAAAGGTTTACTCGGAGAGATAGGCAAATACGCAGGCCTCAGTTATGGTTATCTAGCTCGCCTGGTGCTCTTGACCATCGGATACTGGGTCTTTGCATAAATAACAACGGCAACAACCTCCTCGCCCTCCAGAAACTCTGGCTCATGAGCGAGCAAGTCGCCACGATTATCGCCAGGATAACGACGCGGAAATCAGGGATGCGAGAAGATAGTATGTAACTGGTTCAGCCTTTCATCGCAAGCCCTGTCGTCTACGCAGCACCCTATCGCCACCTCAAGAACCATGGCATCAAAAACCTCAACGTAATAATCTGAACAACCTAAAAAAAGGTCCTGGGCCTCCCCTTGCGACATCGACGGACCGGCTGTTACGTCTGGGCGTGCACAACACGAAAAACGAGCTAATAGAGGCACACCTCACGGCGCAGGTGGTACGGCTCTCCACTACTCGGACTGGCCGCCAAGTCCTCAGTGACTTAAACATCGATTGCCTACGACAGCTAGACACCAAAAACGACATCCCAGCCTCATGGAGAGAACAATTCAAGGCAGTTCCAATACCCAGAAATATGCACTCCGATTCTCACCAGTCAAGACGACAAGCACGAACCGAAGCCATGACAAGACACTACGGCAGGCGCGAAGGCGTGTTCTATGTTGATCCTTCGGGCCCCGAGCAGGGAATGACGGCCGCCACAGTAGTGCACTAAAGTACAACAATGGATGGTCTATTAGTGGCTAGCTAGGACCAACCGGCTGCTGAAGAAGTGGCGATTGCTTTAGCTGCAACACACATTAGCTCACACTCTTCTACGTTATGCATACATACATACTGCACTGTTTCTGTCAAAACTTTTCCACGCATACGCAAGCAACGCGTATCTCTCTGTCACTACCGCCATGTAGCACAAAGCGTGATTGAGGTGTCCAGTAAAGCAGAAAGCCAGTTATGCGTGTTTCCTTTCTCTTCTTTACGATGGGCAGCGCATGTGCGATGCCGTTTAACACGTGATCGGTTGCCGCGATAGCAGATTGCTTTCCTGCACTGGCCAGCGATGGTGCTCTGTGCGCTTCGCCGCTGGTTCGAAACTCAATCTCGGCATTACTAATTTAATTTCTGCAGGTCTCCTTGAGGCTTCACATAAATATAGACTTTTTCAGAATTGCTAGTGAAGCGGCACTTTGGCCCTAACTCATTTGGCGCCTCGCTGAGAGATCAGCTCTCGCTCACGCCCGGTGTCATGACTCGGTTCCGCCACGCTGATTACCAGCTGTGGGGACGCGCATGCGCAGTAGCCGCTGCCTCACTGACATTAAAACCGTTAGCTTCCACATGGCATTTCGCTGACATCATGGGACGATAATGGATGCAGCCTGCAAGCTTGGAACGTTGCACTTGTGTGCCGAACGAAACGAAACAATACAGACATCAATTTTCTATCGCAACCACAATGTGATCTGTTTTGCGGGCGTAAGGAGATGCCTTGGAGCAAGGTTCAATAACAGATGTTGAGTGGAAAAATACGTTAATATCATTTTGGATGTTGTCTGAGCCGCCAGAAGACATTTAAATTCTAATCGAGCATCTTGAATAAACAGCGCGAACGAAGACGAGCAGAAAAGACAAGAAAACGGACGACACAGCGCTGTGTCGTTCGTTTTCTTGTCTTTTGTGCTCGTCTTCGTTCGCGCTGTTTATTCAAGATGCTTAACTAGCCCGCCAAAACGTGTTACCAATCGAGTGACGTCATGTTGTTGTTTCCTCATTTATTTTGAAGTTATCTGAGTAGTCCTCCACAAAAAGAAAATATCATGCAGCCATTTCCAGGTTAATAAAAAATGTATGAAAAAAGTTATTTTTGTTGAACTGTCCGTGCCGGATAATAAAATTATCAAGAGGGATGCTTTTTCATAGATTCACGATGAAAATTAGCGTTGCAACGCAAGCATTAGTTTAACAAATGGGACTGCCCATGAGAGATCGAACACGTATGTAGTGCGATCGACATTTTTAATTTCAGCAACAAAACATATAGTGACGGAAGTACACCCGGAAGTATATCTCTGTAACATAGCCGCGGCCGATAGGCCACGGCAGGAACAGAACGAGCGTACACGCCTGGGAACGAGACAAGCGAACACCAACGTTTATTGCAACAGAGGGTGATTATGTAGTATTCCAGGGGAAAGGGGAAATGGAAAGGGGGGACATGGCGAGGTACAAAGAAAACTTCACGCTTGCGCAGTGTGTAGCCCGCACAATGACACAGCGGCCGATACAACACCTCTTCCTCCTAAAATCGGTCAACTGGTTTCCTCGTCCTCGTCGAGCGTCGTAAGGCTTGAGTGGGTTCGCTTGGCACTACTGCTCCGGATGACAGAAGTGCCGGGAATGCGCCGTCAGCATGATGATCCCGAACTGCAGGCGGCAAAGTAGATCCTTCCAGTCTCATATCGAGCTGTGATGCGGATTCCTCTGGCCTGAATGTATCGCCGTCCGGGCGTGCCTCTACCGCAGTGTCGAGTGACTGCGTTTCTGCATGCCGAAGACGTACCTGGTCCACGTGCCGCCGGACAATTGCTCCAGGTGTTTCTACTGTAACCATTCTGGTCCCAGAAGTAGATGTCACATGCCCTGGTATCCATTTGTCTCCTGTCCCATAGTTGGGAACGTGCACACGGCTCTTCAGTTCGGGCAGCCACTCCTGGCTGTCCAACGGTGCGTCTCCACTACCCTTCGGAAAACACGTATCCAGGCGCGATCTAATCTGGTATCCTAGAAGCATCTCTGATGGCGACTTGCCGCTCTTCTGGGGCGTCCTTCTGTAATTGAGCAGTAGACGCATAAGTTTGTGCTCCAATTTGCTAGGCCTCAACTTCCGGAGACCATCTTTCACCGTTCGGACTGCTCTTTCGGCAGCCCCGTTAGATTGCGGGTGGAAGGGGGCGGTCCTAACGTAGGATATGTTGTTGTTCTCGACAAATGTTGCAAATTCACGACTAGTGAATTGTGTTCCGTTATCGGAAACGATCGTTCTTGGCACGCCAAATCGGCTGAATATGTCCCGCAAACAGTGGATTGTAGCTGTCGTGGTAGCGTGCTTCACAGGGATTGCTTCTATCCACTTGGTGTGCGAATCGATTAGCACAAGCACCATCTTGCCTTCTATCGGTCCGGCAAAATCCACATGGATGCGCGACCACGTCTCAAACGTTTGTGGCCAGCTTGCTGGTGGAGCGGCTGGTGGCCTGGGCAAATTGTCGATGCAATTCTTGCACTGAGCCGACATTTCCTCAATCTCTCGGTCAAGGCCTGGCCACCAAAACAACGATCGCGCAATGGATTTCATCGGCGAAGACCCATGGTGGGTTTCATGCAGCAGCTGCAGCAATCGTTTTCGTGCACCGGCAGGTACAACCACTCGATGTCCCCAATAAATTAACCCATGTACCAGGGACAACTCAAGTCGACGGTCAAAAAATACCGCCAGGCACGGATCAAGGCCTTTACAGCTTTTCGGCCAACCGTGTAGCACGTAATATTTGACGCGATCTAGTGTGGAGTCGACAGCTGTGAGTTCCTTCAGTTCTCGTGTCGTAACGGTGCCTTCGTCCAGGCTTTCCAAAGAAAAAAACGTACTCTTGCGGCTCTTGGGGATCCATACTAGGACCGGGTGACTGCAGAGGAAGCCTGCTGAGGGCGTCTGAGTTCAGCAGTTGTCTTCCGGGAGTGTACAGAAGTTTGTACCGATATCCTCCGAGATAGAGTGCCCAACGCTGAATGCGGGCTGCAGCCATAGAGGGTGTCGGGCGGACGGGTCTTAGCAATCCAAGGAGAGGCTGGTGATCTGTAACCAAAGTGAATTCACGGCCCAACAGATAGTCTCGGAATCTGGTGACCCCAAAAACTAGTGCCAGCGCCTCACGATCCAGTTGCGAGTAATTCCGCTCGGCTTTAGTAAGTCCTTGAAGGGAATCCGATCGGTCTGTGGACGCTGCCTACTGTGTGAAACAGAACTGCGCCAATGTCGTGTGGCGAAGCGTCGCACTCTAGCTTCAGCTCCTTTAACGGGTCAAAATGGGCAAGCACTTCGGCATCCTTGAGGCACTGTTTGGCCTTGACGAATGCAGTTTCCTGGGGATGGTTCCACTGCCATCGCGTATTCTTTTCCAGTAACTGGTATAATGGGGACCACACGGTTGACGTGTTCGGCAGAAACCTTGAATAAAATGTTATCATTCCGACGAACGAACGCAGCTCGCTCACGTTACGAGGGCTCGGTGCTTTCATGATAGCTTCCACGTTCTTTTCAGTCGGGTGAAGACCGAGACGATCGATACGGTGTCCCAGATAAGCAACCGATGGCTGGCTGAAATTGCATTTGTCGTATCGCAGCTTTACGCCGTGCTCTCGAAATCGCTGCAACACAGTTTTCAGCCGAGCTCCGTTGTCTGCCGCCTTTTCAGACACAAGCACGTCATCTAAGTATGCCTGAACTCCAGGAAGGCCCGCTAGAATGGTGTCCATCTTCCTTTGAAATATAGCAGGAGCAGAGGAAATGCCGAACGGCAGCCTGTTGTAACAGAAGAGCCCTTGGTGCGTATTAATCACGCACAGCTTGCGTGAAGCTTCGTCTAGTGGCACCTGGTTGTAGGCGTCTTTCAGGTCGAGTGTACTAAAAACTTCCCCACCGCTTAACGACGCGAATATGTCTTCAATCACCGGAAGGGGATACTGCTCAAGTGCACAAGCCTGATGCAAGGTGGCTTTAAAATCCCCGCAAATCCGCACTGTGCCGTCTTTTTTAAGCACTGGTAAGTCCGAATATTTTATGGGAGATATTATGCCTAGCGACACTAGCCGATCCAACTCTTTTGCCACTTTGTCGCGGAGCGCGTACGGAAGCGGTCTTGCCTTGCAAAACTTGCTAACTGCACCGTCCCTCAGCACCAAGCTGGCTGGGGGTCCCTTCATCAGGCCCAATTCCTCCGAGAATACATCCTCGTAGTTGCTCCGTAAGGCATTGATGCGGCTGATGGCTTCTCCCGCCACTGGCACTTCACCTCTACTGACTTGCAGTACCGGAGCTCCAGCTCTATCCAGCAGGGTTAACAGGTCTCGCCCGCACAGGCTTGGTCCGTTGCAGTCTAGCACTATGAGTGTGCATTCAACTGGCACACCTTGGTGAGCAACAACTAGTTGAAGCTCGCCTAACACAGGCAGCCTTCCAGCGTAGCAACCAAGTTTCAGATATGAAGGCTTCAATTTTGGCCAGTGTTTGCAATGCTTATCGAGAACCTGTCGCGCTATGACGCATACTGGTGATCCTGTGTCTACTTCCATTGCCAGTTCTACACTGCCCCAATTGAATGTGCGGCGAAGTGGCGGCTCGAGACACTTCGCGCCGACAGCAGTCCAGATATGAGCATTTTCATAACAATCTTCCGAAGTGGTTTCTTGCACTGTTAATGTTTTGCCACGAGGCGAAGGTGCAGCAGCCCCGAGTTTCTTGTCACGGCGATTGGGACACATTTTTGCGAGATGTCCACGTTGACCACAGTGATAACAGCGCGATTTGGCCCAGCTGCAGCTGTTAGCGTCAAGCTTCAAGCTTCCACATCTGCCTCATTGCCGACACGCTGCATTTTCGGCGCTTTGTCTCGGTGTTGGCCGGCGTCGCGCTTGCATTTTCAGTAGTGGTGTTACTTCTGGATAATTTTTTTTCGCATCGTTTTCCGCGGCTTCAGCAGCTATCGCTATCGCTTCGGCTTCGTCTAGTTTTAACTCTTTCTTTGCCAGGAGTTGTTTCCGTACTGCACCTGAGCGTACACCGCAGGCAATTCTATCTCGGATCATCCTGCCAAGGCAACTGCCGAAGTTGCAGTTGTCTCCGATGCGGCGGATCTCGACGAGGAAAGCCTGAATAGATTCTCCCTCCAGTTGGCAACGACTGAAGAATTTGTAGCTCTCCGAAATTTCATTCCGTTTTGGGTCATAGTATTCATTCAGGGCTTTGATAACTTCATCATAACTCAAAGAGTTCGGCGCCTGAGGAGCCACCCTTCCGGCAAGGATCTGAGTAGTCTGCGTGCTCAGTGCAGCCACAAGAAGTGCTCTCTTCTTACTTGACTCAGCGATGCCATTTGCTTCGAAATACGCCTCCACTTTGATCAAGTACGGCTTCCACTTATCTGTGCTTTCGTCGAAGCTCGGGAGCATCTGGAAGGCCATGGAAGTCGCTGGCAGTGCTGTCTTCAGGGCCGGAGCATCTGGGTCTGCCTTGACAGCTTGGGTGTTGTTTTGACTCGTCGCCACTGTAACATAGCCGCGGCCGATAGGCCACGGTACGAACAGAACGAGCGTACACGCCTGGGAACGAGACAAGCGAAAACCAACGTTCATTGCAACAGAGGGTGATTATATAGTATTCCAGGGCAAAGGGGAAACGGAAAGGGGGGACATGGCGAGGTACAAAGAAAACTTCACGCTTGCGCAGTGTGTAGCCCGCACAATGACACAGCGGCCGATACAACAATCTCCCAGCTTGCTTTTTTTTTTCAATTCCCTTTCCTAAAAAAATTGCTGCCACCAATATAACAGTGGATAAGAAGGGCCAAGTCGTAACTTGAAAACACCAAGTGGTCACTGTACAGATAATAAATGGGAACTAATGTGCAGTTAGTGGTTTAGAATGAAATTTCCGGCTCAACTATAAACCAACACCGTGTTTACAAAGAAAGCGGGGGGTTCGTGGCAGGCGGTTCCTACTGGCGGTGAAAATACGAGTAGCACCCATGGAAATACTTCGAAGTAAAAGTTTTCAGATCAGTTTTCTAGGGAGCACGCCTATGATGTCCTCAACATGCCTATGATGCCGTCCCTTCGTGAACAGCAACCAAATTCATCCTAGAACAAGTTCTCAAAGTATGAATCATCATTTCGAAGACTATGTATATTTAAAACACCGAGAAACGCGCTCACGAAAGCCTCCCGCCGCTGGCAGTACAGGTCAGTTGCGTGATTCATAGAGAAAGCTGTTAGCGAAGCTTACGAAATTAAATGTCTTGTGCGACAGAGCATCTATGGAGCCAGCCGTTCGTTGAGTGTTGGCAAATGCTTTCAAGAACAGCATGACAAATTACGCTTTGTCATTTCGCGGTTATCTTTTAAAAATACAACGATAAATGTGCGTCGTGAGGCTGTACATACCAACAAAAGGCGTCATATCCGCTAGTTGTTTCCACAGATCGCGCAGGCTTCTCGCGCAGTGTATTTCTGCCGCGCACGCTAAATTTCTTTTCAAATACCACAGTTCAAAAGATAGTAACGTTTACAGGCAGCACAATCCTAAAACAGCACAGTAAACAAACCGCGCACTACAGCAGAGAGAGAGAGAGAAATGGACGGAAAGGCAGGGAGGTTAACCAGGCGATGCCCAGTAGGCTACCCTACTCTTTGGGAGGGGAACAAAGGGGAAAAAAGGAAAAAGAGCGCCATTGAAATGAGTTTTCCAAGTGTCCAGCGACCACTATGTGACGGGGACAGAGGGTGCGCACTGAAAACTTAAAGATAATAGACGGGAATACAACCCCGAGTCCCGTAAGAATCTCAGGAGCGCTTTCACCGCTTTCCTTTGTGAGGATGGTTGTGTCCTAGGCCCCAGAACGCTGGATTCAGAGGACGCGAGTCCAAGCTGTACAGAGCAGCAATCAGGAAACCGAGCTCTCGCTCAAATCAGGAAACCGCGCTCTCGCCATCCTCCTGTTGTTTTCGTTGGTGGAGGCAATGTGTCGAATAGAGAATTCGACAGTTTACGACGGCGTATGCCGGCCGCAAGGCATCCTTTGCAACGTGATGAGTGTCGACGACGGCGCAGCAAGCCATTCTAAAAACAGGTACCAACTTTATGAGCTCCAGCGCAACCATTCGACATATGCACAGTTGATATCCACGGCAAAGTGGTATGGTAAAAATGCCTGCGATGTTATCGGGAGCCTTGTGAAGCATCAAACCATATTGCATTATCTCAGAGGGCACGCTAGAGCCCCCATCAAGTCAGCGTCTGAAATGGTTGAAGCACTGAATAATAAGCTGCACAAAATCACACTGATTTGCCTTCCGAGAGCTGATGTCAAAGCATTCAGAGATGCTAAACAAAACAAATCGGGTTCCACTTCTGCACAGTGATGTTCACGGCAAATCGGGATGGAAAAAACGGCTGCGATAGAACCGGGGACGTTGTGAAGCATCAAACCACATCGCGTTATCTCCGATGGCACGCTACAGCCCCCATCATATCAGCGTCTGAAATGGTTTAAGAACTAAATAATAAGCTGCACTAGATAACCTTGATTCACCTTCCAAAATCTGACGTCAAAGCATTCAGACAGGCTAAGCAGAGCAAATGGGGTTTCGTTTCCCTTTGCGCCGCATTCATACATGACACTTTTGGCAGTGCACAAGGACCCGCATATCGAAAGTGCAGGTGTTTGTAAGCAGAACGGCGGATCCGTACACAAAAATGCTTAGCCTGTCGACATGGCCATGTCAAGTATTTCTTGATGCAGCGCAAGAAAAACGTGGGGAACATTGCGAATTAAAAGCTGTATTGACACATATTATCTTTTTGAAAGAACGAGAAGCTTGAAAGCGTTGAAAACCTATGGAGGAAAAAAAGTAAATACGCCAACTCTTTTTACACAGAAGTGGACTGTATTGACAAGCTGAAAAGGACGTCACCAAAAGGAGTTCGTGCCTAAAATACTGCGACGACAAAAATTTCCAGAAAACACCTCAGCATATTTGCGTTAAATAGCAAGCGATAATCTCGCACTAAGACAAGGACATAGAGAATCCAGCACAAAGCTACCGCGAAGGGCTTTCACACCAGCGGGACGGAACGGGATAACCAAGACGAGCTTTGCCTTCCAACCGACGCACACTACCAGCCTGTAAAGCACTACCCATGCCCTGCGAGGTAACAGCCCGCAAAGAATGCTCCCTACTTTATGCATGTTCGCATTCGATCTGCGACCCAAGTGCAGATGCATAAATGTTCTGCAATGAAGGCAGTTTGCCCGTGCAGCACTTGCTATTGAGGAGCGGACGCTTCGGACTGTTTTAAGGCAATTGCCGACTGCCGCACTGAACGTTCTTGTTCTTTCCTTGACGCTTCTGCCGTGCGGTCTTTGGCAGTGCTTCACACGTGCGTTCCGTTTTGTCAGAGGGAGTACGAAGTCAATACGATATTATGCTATACATGACAAGGCTATACATATTTTGAAAGGTGCACTGGAAAAACTAGTGATTATAGAGTAAACATTTATGAAACAGCGTATTTTTGGGTATATTGTTAGTGTCGATACAGTACGAAGACATCACCTTTAAAATTCAGTCCTCGGTGTATTGAAAGTTACTGCTGCGTCACTTATTGAAACAAAAATGTATACAAGTACAAATATAAGCGGGCAATTACATGAAAATTATTTTATTAGTGTTCAGCGCCTCTTTAAAGTGAAAATGAAGAATTTCCGTACTCACTGACCCCTGATTGTCCTTCAGTAAAGTTGGGACCCGATCGATCTCATCGATTGCCCTAGTGATAGCAGTAATCCCGCTAAAGCGGTCCCATTCGCTACTCTGTAAGTCTAGAAATACAAAACCTAATACAACATATCTTTAAAGCATGCTACTGCGCTTGTTCTGATATTTCATTTCTAAAAGTTGGAAACCATTTGAAGGAGGCTTTCTATTTAGGAATTTTCAAAATTCGGCAGCCAAGTGTTTTTCTCTCAATCGAGTGCATTTTCAGACATGAAGGAATTCCACCAGGCACTCAAAACTGAGTACGGATATTGCCAACAGAATAATTATACTTTTCTAAAAGTTAAGTTTTATTAGTTTCAAGTTTGTCGAAATTTGTCTTTGATATCTTGAACATTTTCCAAGTGCGTCCCCTTATCTCTTTTTGTTACTCGGCAACCATCCTGGGAGGCGAAATTATACCTATCGCCTCGTTATGCTGTATGCAGAGTGTTGAGTGGAAACAATCTGAATAGCTGGGTGCAAACAATTTCTATTTAATGCGGTCCAAAATTTAGGATTCCCGAGTTTCGAGACAGCAGCCCATCCCCGAGTTGGCTTTGAAATTTTTTTTCGGAAAGAGCTTTTTTTTTTTCAAAACTAAGTTAGGATATGTCTTTCCGGGTGCACTTCCTATACTGCATATATTTTTTGAACAAGTTCAAAATGTTAATCGGATATGCGTGTTCAATAAATCGCGGACAGTACCAGATGTTTTGTTCAAGTAGGCACACACGCTAAACTACTATTATTCTTTTTTGAGGTAAGTCAATCATGGTAAATTTGCCAGCGATGGCGTGCTTTATTATATACATCTGACTTAAACGCTGCGTTTACAACGTCCACCACTCCTGCCACTCAAGCGCCGCCGCAATCATGAAAGTACTCAACCTGCTTCTCTGTCGCCGCATTTGCAAGAGTTGAGTAGCACTAGTAGTGTAATAAGCAATTTTCATAAGTGGTTTCATTGTCTAAATCCATGTCAACTCCCAACTTCATTGCCATTTGTCACGACATTACTTTCAACTTCGGCTTCATAAAACAGGGTATGCCTGATACTTTTCTTCCAAACAGGGCTTCTTCAACACAACGGATACAAAGGATGGCATATACCACGGCATTTGACACAGCTCCGCGCTTCGTCACCTCAGTGCGCATGATATTGTTACGGTTCAGCGATTAACACGCTTGCTTGATGAGGTGTATTTTATCTTTTTAGTTTTACGAAGGTGTTCATGTCCGTAGCACGCAACCTATAGAGAAGAGCGAGCATTTTTCAGGTGGACTCGTAGTTCATTTCCACGCCACCTACGCGCGATTATACGAATGAGCTTCCGTGCTCTGTCGAAGCCACACCTGTCATGATTCAGCCAACTATGTTATGTTGAGAGCCCCTACGCGAGGAATGCTGACAGCCTAACCGTTGGAATGTGGCCTCGCGTCTATATGGATCGCAGCGCCTGACGCGAGCTGTTTTTATGCTCACAGCAAACACAACTGCAGTGCCGCATTGCTGCAGGTTTTGGATGCTGCAGAGATTGATACCGCAGCTCTGCTCCGCAATAGATGCCTTCACCACTTTAAGAATGAAGCTTTCAAGAATAGTTTGTTTGTTTTGTTTTATGGGGTTTAACGTCCCAAAGCGACTAAGGCTATGAGAGACGCCGTAGTGGAGGGCTCCGGAAATTTCGACCACCTGGGGTTCTTTAACGTGCACTGACATCGCACACTACACGGGCCTCGAATTTCTCCTCCAAAGAAATTCAGCCGCCGCAGCCGGGATCGAACCCACGTCTTTCGGGCCAGCAGCCGAGCACCATAGCCACTGAGCCACCGCGGCGGCTTCTTTCAAGAATAACTGCGGGAGAACAAGCCTATGAAGACAATGCGCCTAGGGCTGTCCCTTCCATGCCAAGTGGGACAAGCGATGAGCGATGAGTGAGTGAGCGAGTGAGTGAGTGTGTGAGTGAGTGAGTGAGTGAGTGAGTGAGTGAGTGAGTGAGAGAGAGAGAGAGTGAGTGAGTGAGTGAGTGAGTGAGTGAGTGAGTGAGTGAGTGAGTGAGTGAGTGAGTGAGTGAGTGAGAACTTCCACACATTTGATCTCTAAAGAAGCACGTATAGAGGCTATCTCTAGCTTTTAAACAGCATTAGGAAGATGACAACACAGACATTTGATATCTTTTGTGAACAAAGTGTTTGCAAGGCGAGGGAGGAAATCCATCACCCATTAATGGAGAGTTTGACAATAGGATTAGCCACCATCGGGGCCCGAGGAAAAAAGCCAAGATGCATGATATTTACATGCGCCTAACGCGCCGCGCGGACCTCCCCCCCCCCCCCCCCCCCCCCCCCCCCCCCCCCCCCCCCGCTGAGTCCAAAACGACGACGAAGCGGCGGTGGGCTCTCGAGGCGCGCTTGCTCTGTTCTGTGTCCTAAAACCTGGCTCTACAATTAAAAGAAGGCTCCCAGTCTTGGGTTCTTCCCGACGCCTACCTTCACGGCTCCTCTGGTCGTGACAATATATTTACTGCATCACAAGCAATAGCGCGAATAGATGCTTCCCATCCTGTATCTATTTAGTAAGCTGAGTGTTCGAATGTTAAACAGGACAGCATCAAAAAACGCTTTGTTTCTGCATCCTATCCAATAACGGTGGCCAGCCGAATATGCGGCTACACTGCTGCGGCAAGAGAAAGTGCGCCCGATTTTTTTTTTCCCCGCACATTCTTTATTCCTCTAAAAGACAATGAGGCCCCTGGGCAAAAAGCTACTTCCAGAGTAGATTGACTAGCCGCGGAGCCCTTTACACGGCAACAAACAACATACAGCACTAATAAAAATAAGAAAGCATACGGTTAATCTGCACAAGCAAAGGATCTTCAATGCGCAATAGAGCACAAAATATGCAAGGTATATTAGCTATTAAATCAGAGTGAAAATGGCACAGTATGACAAGCAAGAACGACAATACTGGGCATCATTATCATACATAGAGAACACAGTGCAACTAAGAAGTTCTAAAAGCTTAAGATCTCAGAAGAAAATAGGATAAATGTTCTCCCTGAGATAATGATGTAATAATAAGGTATTTACCTAATCTTTCATTACTTTTCAGTAATTTCAGAAACTGGCACGTGCACCATGATTTACGAAAAAGGAAAAAAGGTAGAAAGTTTTACTCGGAGAGATAGGCAAAGACGCAGGCCTCAGTTATGGTTATCTGGCCTGGTGCTCTTGACCATCGGATACTGTGTCTGCATAAATAACAACGGCAACAACCTCCTCACCCTCCAGAAACTCTGGCTCATGAGCGAGCAAGTCGCCATGATTATCGCCAGGATAACGACGCGGAAATCAGGGATGCGAGAAGATACTCTGTAACTGGTGCAGCCACTTCGTCTACGCAGCACCCTAACTCCACCTCAAGAAGCATGGCATCAAAAACCTCAACGTCATAATCGGAACAACCTAAAAAAAGGTCCTGGGCCTCCCCTTGCGACATCGACGGACCGGCTGTTACGACTGGGCGTGCACAACAAGAAAGACGAGCAAATAGAGGCACACCTCACGGCGCAGGTGGTACGGCTCTCCACTACTCGGACTGGCCGACAAGTCCTCAGTGACTTAAACATCGATTGCCTACGACAGCTAGACACCAAAAACGACATGCCAGCCTCATGGAGAGAACAATTCAAGGCAGTTCCAATACCCAGAAATATGCACCCCAATTCTCACCAGTCAAGACGACAAGCACGAACCGAAGCCATGACAAGACACTACGGCGGGCGCGAGGGCGTGTTCTATGTTGATCCTTCGTGCCCAGAGCAGGGAATGACGGCCGCCGCAGTAGTGCACTAAAGTTCAACAATGGACGGTCTATTAGCGGCTAACTAGGACCAACCGGCTGCTGAAGAAGTGGCGATTGCTTTAGCTGCAACACACGTTAGCTCACACTCTTCTACATTATGCATACATACATTCTGCACTGCTTCTGTCAAAACCTTTTCTACGCATACGCAAGCAACGCGTATCGCTCTGTCACTACCGCCAGGTAGCACAAAGCGTGATTGAGGTGTCCAGTAAAGCAGAAAGCCAGTTATGCGTGTTATCTTTCTCTTCTTTACGATGGGCAGGGCATGTGCGAGGCCGTTTAACACGTGATCGGTTGCCGCGATAGCATATTGCTTTCCTGCACTGGCCAGCGATGCTGCTCTGTGCGCTTCGCCGCGGGTTCGAAACTCAATCTCGGCATTACTAATTTAATTTCTGCAGGTCTCCTTGAGGCTTCACATATATATAGACTTTTTCGGGATTGCTAGTGAAGCAGCACTTCGGCCCTAACTCATTTGGCGCCACTCTGAGACATCGGCTCTCGCTCACGCCCGGTGTCATGACTCGGTTCCGCCACGCTGATTACCAGCTGTGGGGACGCGCATGCGCCGTAGCCGCTGCCTCACTGACATTAAAACCGTTAGCTTACACATGGCATTTCGCTGACATCATGGGACGATAATGGATGCAGCCTGCAAGCTTGGAACGTTGCACTTGTGTGCCGAACGAAAGGAGACAATACAGACATCAATTTTTTATCGCAGCCTCGATGTGATCTGTTTTGCGGGCGTAAGGAGATGCCTTGGAGCAAGTTTCAATAACAGACGTTGAGTGGAAAAATACTTTAATATCATTTTGGATGTTTTCTGAGCCGCCAGTAGACATTTAAATTCCAATCGAGTGACGTCATGTTGCTGATTCCTCAGTTATTTTGAAGTTGTCTAAGTAGTCCTCCACAACAATAAAATATCATGCAGCCATTTCGAGGTTAATAAAAAATATATGAAAAAAGTTATTTTTGTGGAACTGTCTGTGCCGAATTATAAAATTATCAAGAGGGATGCTTTTTCGTAGATTCACGATGAAAATTAGCGTTTCAACGCAAGCATTATTTTAACAAATGGGACTGCCCATGAGAGATCAAACACGTATGTCCGACCGACATTTTTAATTTCAGCAACAAAATATATAGTGACGGAAGTACACCCAGAAGTATATCTCCCAGCTCGCTTTTTTTTTTTTTAATTCCCTTTCCTAAAAAAATGCTGCTACCACTAGAACAGCGGATAAGAAGGGCCAAGTCGGAACTTGAAAACACCAAGTGGTCAATGTAAAGATAATAAATGGGATCTAATCTTGCAGTCAGTGGTTTAGAATTAAATTTCAGGCTCAACTATAAACTAACACCGTGTTTACGAAGAAAGCGGTGGGTTCGTGGCAGGCGGTTCCTCCTGGCGGTGAAAATAGGAGTAGCACCCATAGAAATACTTGGAAGTAAAAGTTTCCGGATCAGTTTTCTGGGGAGCACGCCTGAGATGTCCTCAACATGCCTATGATGCCTTCCCTTCGTGAACAGCAACCAAATTCATCCTAGAACATAATCTCAAAGTATGAAGCATCATTTAGAAGACTATGTATATTTAAAACACCGAGAAACGTGCTCACGAGAGTCTCCCGCCGCTGGCAGTATAAGCCAGTTGCGCGATTCATAGAGAAAGCTGTTAGCAAAGCTTATGAAATTAAATGTCTTGTGCGACAGAGCATCTATGGAGGCAGCCGTTCGTTGACTGTTGGCAAATGCTTTCAAGAACAGCATGACAAATTACGCTTTGTCATTTCGCGGTTATCTTTTTAAAATACAACGATAAATGTGCGTCGTGAAGCTGTAAATACCAACAAAAGGCGTTCTATCCGCTAGTTTTTTCCACAGATCGCGCAGGCTTCTCGCGCAGTGTATTTCTGCCGCGCACGCTAAATCTCTTTTCAAATACCACCGTTCAAAAGATAGCAACGTTTACACGCAGCACAATCCTAAAACAGCAGAGTAAACAAACCGCGCACTACAGCAGAGAGAGAGAAAAATAAACGGAAAGGCAGGGAGGTTAACCAGGCGATACCCAGTAGGCTACCCTACACTTGGGGAGGGGAACAAAGGGGAAAAAAGGAAAAAGATTGCCAATGAAATTAGTTTTCCAAGTGTACAGCGACCACTGTGTGAAGGGGATGGACAGAGGGCGCGCACTGAAAACTTACAGGTTATAGACGGGAATACAACCCCGAGTCCCTTAAGAATCTCAGGAGCGCTTTCACCGCTTTCCTTTGTGAAGATGGTTGTATCCTAGGCCCCAGAACGCTGGATTCAGAGGACGCAAGTCCAAGCAGTACAGGGTAGCAATCAGGAAACCGCGCTCTCGCTCAAATCAGGAAACCGCGCTCTCGCCATCCTCCTGTTGTTTTCGTTGGTGGAGGCAAGGTGTCGAATAGAGAATTCGACAGTTTACGACGGCGTTTGCCGGCCGCAAGGCATCCTTTGCAACGTGACGAGTCTCGACGACGGCGCAGCAAGCAACTCTAAAAACAGGTACCAACTTTATGAGCTCCAGCGCAACTATTCGACATATGCACAGTTGATGTCCACGGCAAAGTGGTATGGTAAAAATGCCTGCGATGTTATCGGGAGCCTTGTGAAGCATCAAACCATATTGCATTATCTCAGAGGGCACGCTAGAGCCCCCATCAAGTTAGCGTCTGAAATGGTTGAAGCACTGAATAATAAGCTGCACAAAATCACACTGATTTGCCTTGCGACAGCTGATGTCAAAGCATTCAGAGATGCTAAACAGAACAAATAGGGTTGCACTTCTGCACAGTGATATTCACGGCAAACGGGGATGGAAAAAACGGCTGCAATAGAACCGTGGACGTTGTGAAGCATCAAACCACATCGCGTTATCACCGAGGGCACGCTACAGCCCCCATCATGTCAGCGTCTGAAATGGTTTAAGCACTTAATAATAAGCTGCACAAGATCACCTTTATTCCCCTTCCAAAATCTGACCTCAAAGCATTCAGACAGGCTAAACAGAGCAAATGGGGTTTCGTTTCCCTTTGCGCCGCATTCAGACATGACACTTTTGGCAGTGCACAAGGACCGGCATATCGAAAGTGCAGTAGTTTGTAAGCAGAACGGTTTATCCGTACCTAAAAATGCTTAGCCTGTCGACATGGACATGTCAAGTATTTCTTGATGCAGCGCAAGAAAAACGTGGGGAAAATTGCGAATTAAAAGCTCTATTCACACATATCATCTTTTTGAAAGAACGAGAAGCTTGAAAGCGTTGAAAACCTATGGAGGAAAACAGTAAATACGCCAACTCTTTTTACGCAGAAGTGGACTGTATTGACAAGCAGAAAAGAACGTCACCAAAAGGAGTTCTCGCCTAACATACTCAGACGACAAAAATTTACATAAAACACTACTCAGCATATTTGCTTTAAATAGCAAGCGATAATCCCGCACTAAGACAAGGACATAGAAAATCCAGCACAAAGCTACCGCGAAGGACTTTCACACCAGCGGGACGGAACGGGATAACCAAGACGACCTTTGCCTTCCAACCGACGCACACTACCGGCCTGTAAAGCACTACCCATGCCCCTGCGAGGTAACAGCCCCCAAAGAATGCTCCCTACTCTATGCATGTTCGCATTCGATCTGCGACCCAAGTGCAGATGCATAAATGTTCTGCAATGAAGGCAGTTTGCCCGTGCAGCACTTGCTATTGAGGAGCGGGCGCTTCGGACTGTTTTAAGGCAATTGCCGACTGTCGCACTGAACGTTCTTGTTCTTTCCTTGACGCTTCTGCCGTGCGGTCTTTGGCAGTGCTTCATACGTGTGTTCCGTTTTGTCAGAGGGAGTACGAAGTCAATACGCTATTACGCTATACATGATAAGGCTATATATGTTTTGAAAGGTGCACTAGTCGCGCAGTTGATGAGGGCTGAATTCTCAGACAGGAAGTCGAGGCCAAGAATGGCTTCACGAGGGCACTGCACCAAAACAGAGAATAGAACAGATGTATGGCGGCCGGATATGGTCACACGGGCTGTGCATAGTGTATACAAGAGACCGACACGTGCGGTAACCATGAAACAACTGACGTTTATTGCCCGCTCACCGGAAGTGCCCGAGCACGTTGCCAGACTGGCTGGCGTGCACCGTACAGTTTTAGCGGTCACCGATACATCCTCCTTTGTTTAAACATTGAGAAGGTGACTATAGATTAAGTCCTTCACAATAGGGAACGGGTGATATGCAGGACGGGGCGCCTTAATTCTGGTAGGCCAACCGGCGGGGAGGCCTTCTGTGTCTTGACGACCGTCTTAGTTCTGCACCAACCACTCTAGTCGGTCCAGAGGATGTAGTGTGTTCTGTCGCAGTCTCTGCTGCTCCCCCTCGAGGTTGCACCGCTGGCTGCTCCCGTGTTTGTTGCTTGGGCGACACGCTGGTTCGGTTGCACCCAGCACTCCAGCTGGCCTAGGGGGTGTGAGAGGAGCAAACTCTGCGGAACCCCTTTCTCCTGCTGCTGGCGAGGATGCTGTAGGCGGTCTTATAGTAGTCTAGGTGGTGTACACTGCTCCCTTGCTGGGGCTGTTGATCTTGCATTCGATAACGGAGTGTCAACACGCATGAGGGCCTGTTGGGGTCTTGTCGCTCTCTGCAACACTGGGCGACTTTCTACGTCTCCAGCGTTGCGTCCTGTAGGATGAAGCTGTTGTGATGTTGGGTTGCAAACCTCTCTCGTTTTTCGCAAGTCTTGACGGTTCCTTCTAAATTCGCTTCCATCCTCTGTTATTACTCTGTATGATCGGGGAGCCACAAGATCTAAAACTATAGCTTTTGTGCCCCACTTGCTTCCAGACCTAATCCGAACGCTGTCTCCAGGCTGTAATGGCGGGAGCTGCTGTCCTTTGTTCGTATCCTGCTTATGTTTTCGAGGTTTTGAGAGCAGCTGAGCTGAATCCGAGCAGGGGTCCGGGAGCGGCGTTCTGCTGTCGCGACCCATGAGATACTCGGATGGTGAGACACCGTCTTCCAGCGGAGACGCACGATAGTTGAGGAGGCCAAGCCAAAACTCCTCCTTTGATGATCCTGCCTTCTTGAGTAGCCTCTTGATTATTTGTACGCCTTTCTCTGCGAGTCCATTCGATTTCGGATAATAAGGGCTGGAAATGATGTGTTCAAAGTCAAACATCACTGCAAAGTCTTTAAATTCCTTGGCTGTGAATTGGGGACCTCCATCAGTGCAGACTTCGTGGGGGATGCCATAACGTGCAAATATCCGAGATAGTTTGTTTATGAACTCAGTAGTTGTGGTGCCGTTCAACTCCTCCACCTCCGGATAGTTAGAGTAGGCATCGTACACAACAAGGTAATGCTTCCCAGCATGCTCACACAAGTCAGCTCCTACCCTGTACCAGGGGCGACTGGGCGTATCCCGTAACAGCAGAGGTTCAGCAGGTTGTTTGTAAGCATGTATCTGACAAGTCGGACACCGCTCGGCCATTTCTCTTATTTCAGCTGCCATCCTGGGCCAGTACATGAGGCTGCGTGCTCGTGATGTGCATTTCGCTATGCCCAGATGCCCTCGATGCAACCGACAAAGCATTTCCTTTCGAAGCTCGGAAGGAATGACAACTTTGGTACCTTTCAACAACACACCTTCCACCACCGAGAGTTCACTGGTGTGCGTTTTCCACTCCCCGTTCAAAGACTGTGACGCCTGCAATTTTGCCATGATTTGCTGCAGCTCCGGGTCCCTAGCCGTGGCATCTTTCAATTTGTCCATTGTTCTCTTGCTCACCCGGTCCTCCAAGACACTTATGGCGTGTACTTCCAAGTCATCTGAGAAGTTATCTGACAAGTGTTTCCCTTGCATCCTGGAAAGAGTGTCAGCAATAACCAGTTTCTTCCCAGGAACAAATTGCAACAGGTAGTCGTATTTCAGCAGTCGCAGGAAGAGCCTTTGAAGTCGAGGCGGGATGTCTCCGAGTCCTTTCTTCGAGATAGATATCAATGGACTGTGATCGGTCTCTATAGTGATTCTTCGGCCCAAGACAAACTCATTAAACTTCTCACAGCCAAACACTATTCCAAGGGCTTCCTTTTCAATCTGCGCGTATCTGCGCTCAGTCTCTGTCAGGACCCTTGACGCATAGCCCACAGGCCGCCAGTCGCTACCATGCTGCTGGGAAAGGGCTGCACCCAATGCAAAGGCGGATGCGTCAGTGGACAGCTTTGTAGGTAAAGATGGATCAAATATAGCAAGTACAGGAGGCTGCGTGAGCATTTCGTTTAGACGGGCCCACTCGATGTCGTGCGCTCTAGTCCATTCAAAGACAGAGTCCTCCCGCAACAGACCACGAAGTGATTCTGTCTGACTTGCTAAGTTCGGCAAGTACTTGCTGAAATAGTTGACTGCTCCAAGTAGCCTCTGGACTTCCTTTTTCGTAGCTGGCTTCTGGCAATGGGCTAGACACTCTATCAGTTCTGGGTTTGGTTTGATGCCTTGTTCACTTATTCTGTCTCCAAGGAAGTCGATCTGTTTCACTCCGAACCTACATTTGTCCCAATTAAGAGTTAGGCCAGCAGCACTGGCCGTTTCCAAGGCTCTGTACAGTCTTTCCTGGTGCTCTTCCCATGAGGCACCCCAAACCAAAATGTCATCGATGTAGATGCGTACCCCTGGTAGTCCGTCGAAAATCTCTGTCATTGTCCTTTGAAATATTTCTGGAGCCGATGAAATACCAAAACGCAGCCTTAGGAACCGGTAACGACCAAATGGACTGCTAAATGTGCAAATTCTCGAGGACATGTCATCAAGCGGGATTTGGTGGAATCCACTATTGGCGTCAAGCGTGCTGAAATATTTCTCTCCTGCCAGTTCACTTTCTATCTCTTCCCTGCGCGGAAGCTGAAAGTGTTCCCTCTTCAAAGCCTCGTTCACTTTTTTAGGGTCCATGCAAACGCGAAGTTGGCCGTTCTTCTTTCGAGCAATAACAAGTGGGCTTACCCAGTCAGATGGCTCTCGCACCTTAGCAATGATGCCTGCAGCCTCCAGGCGATCAAGCTCCTCTTTCAGCCGCGATCGAATTGCGTAAGGGTACCCGCCGCGCTGGCTCGGCGACTGGACGGGCGCCATCTTGAAGAGTCATGCTGTATTCCCGCTTCAGTTTTCCGATGCCCGTGAACAACTTGGGATACTGCCGGCGAACGCACTCGGACAAAGCCTCATCTTTTTTTACTGCTCTGATTCTGTTGATAAGACCAAACTGCTCACAAGCCTGCAGTCCCAAGATCGCCTGACGGCCCTTCTTCACAACAAAGAATTCCACTAGTCGAGTGTCGGCGCCAATCCGAACCGGGAGGCATACCTTTCCCATGTGCACGATTTCATTCCCGCCGTAGCTGCGTAGTACGGCCCTGGCTGGCTCTGGCTGCTGCTTGGTTCCCAGGGCTGCAAACAAGCCGCGCGGCAGCAGGTTGGCCTGCGCGCCGGTGTCGACTTTCAGCCGCACTTCCCGTCCCGAAATACGAGTCGCTACCTCCCAGTCGCGCGCATCAGCAGCGCTCGCTTTCTTGCATGCTGTAGATACGTGCAGCACGGTAAAGCCGTCGTCGTCGTCCGGCCGCTCGGCAACCTCGTTAACATCCGCTGCTGTTGCTCTGCAGCAAACAGCCAAATGATTCTGCTTTCCGCACCTAGCACATATTTTCCCATATGCTGGACACTCGCGAGGCCTATGCGAGCGGTTGCAGTAGCCGCATTTCTTTTCTTGGTGTCTCTCTTTGCCGTAACCCAGCGCGTCGTTCCTGTGCTGCTGATGCTTGTTTTTCTCCTCACCCACTGCGTCGACGCTTTTGTCTTCACTCCACACTTTGCTTTGTGCGGCAGCGATTTCCTCAGCCTTTGCCCACTCGACGGCTGCGGTGAGTGTAAAGTCCTTTTTGGCTAGAAGCTTTTCCCTCAGCGTCCTACTAGATGTGCCGTACACTATTTGGTCACGCAGCATAGATTCCCGAAGGGTGTCAAAATTGCAGGTCTTCGATTTCAGTTGCAAGTCTCGATAGAAGTGCTCGAACGGCTCACCTTCGGCTTGCGTGCGGTTCCGGAACACGTAGCGCTCGAACGTCTCATTGCTCTGCGGTAGGCAGTAGGCTTCAAAAGCTTGCACTAGCTTGTCGTAGTCCTTCTTGTCTTCAGCGGTAAGATCGAAGGTGTTGTAAACATCTATGGCCTCTTGACCGGCGAGGTGAAGCAAAATGGCGGCTTTCTGGGCGTTGCTGCGTTGTCTGCCTGGTTCTGTTGACTCAGTGGCGATGAAATAGAGCTCTACCCGTTGCTTGAATGGAGTCCAGTTGTCCGCCACATTATCCCCGAAACGTAACGGCTCTGGAGGCGGAAGCTCCGTCATTTTTTGGCGCGGGAACTGCTCACTTCTGACACCATGTATACAAGAGACCGACACGTGCGGTAGCCATGAAACAACTGACGTTTATTGCCCGCTCACCGGAAGTGCCCGAGCACGTTGCCAGACTGGCTGGCGTGCACCGTACAGTTTTAGCGGTCACCGATACAGATAGTCCAGCCAAAGGAGGCGTTCCGCCGTCGGCAACGCGGAGAACGGCTGTGGGTGCCGGGGTCAGTACTTTTCGGCGGCGGCGTCGTAGGGCTGAAGTCATGACGGATACTTGCGCGCCTGTATCGATCAGGGCTCTCACAGGCACTCCATTGACACGAATGGCTAGCAATTATGGTGTGCGCGAAGGGCTAAGCGAGGATTTTGGGACTGGGGCTGTACTGTAGCATCACCTCCAGACACTGCAGCGTCTAGTTTTCCGCTTGCGAGAGTCCGTAGGGGCCAGGAGAGGAGCACGGCGTTGGGGCGAACGAGACTGCCGACGCAGAGGAGACGGGGAGCGGCTGGTGCGGTTCATCTGGCCGTCGACTGTAGCAGTGTGCTGGGCTGGAGGAGGTGTAAAGTGGCTGTGCTGTTCGTCGTCGCGGTGGGAGCTTAGAGGACGGTATGTGCTACGACAGGACCAATAATTGCGAGAGTGACGGGAGATGTGGCCAATGCGGTGGAAAAGGAATCAAATGGGCCTGTCGTCGGTTGTACGCCAGTCGTTAGGGTTTCGTCGACGTGGAGTGAAGTACGAAGGTCGTCCAAGAGAAATCGCCGAGATTTCGTGTGGTGTTGAAGGCTGTACGGGGCTGACGGGCTGGAGACCAAGGTTTGGAGACGAAGGTCTTGACGGACGACGGCTTGCACCGGGGAGATGGTAGGCAAGTGGTTGTCGCCATCACCTGGATGCACGGGTGCCGGAGACATAGCTTCGAGCTCGCGTCGGATGATGCAGGTCGCATTATTTGGAGGCGCTGGAGTTTCCCGCTGCCGCAGGTCTTCACATGAGGAAGTCGCTGCCGTCTTGGGGAGGCGTGTGTAGGGCTGGCTAATACGGCTGCTTTTGGCTTCCTCGAAGCGTCGACATTCCTTAATAATTCCGTCGACTGTAGTACAGTTGTTGTATACGAGCAATTTAAAGGCATCGTGGGCGATTCCCTTCAACACGTGGCCCACTTTGTCAGATTCGGACATATTATTGTCAACTTTGGGGCAGATGGCCAATATGTCCTGAATATACGAAACATAGGACTCCGCTGAAGTGTGCGCTCGGGAGGCAAGCTACCTATTACCGGCAATCGTTCGGCCGAGCGGCCATCCAAACAGTTCGCGCAGTTTCTGCTTGCACACATCCAAGCTGGTCAAATCATTCGTGGGTTTCGTACCAGACTCTGGAGGTGTCTTTTAGATGAAAGATAACATTTGCTAGCATAAGGGTCGAATCCCAGCGGTTGTAGGTACTCACGCGTTCGTACATGTGGTTGCAGTCGTCGACGTCAACGTTGTCGGTGCCAGAAAATGTCCCACGGTCACGAGAGCGAGAAAGAACGAGCGATGGCATGACCGGTGCTGATGTCTGCTGGGAGGCGTCTAGAGTCATGTTTAGCGAAGGCAGCTGGCGGCCGCTGCCGAGCTCCGCCGTCGTTAGGCTCAGGGGAAATCCTCAACTCCACCAAATATGTTGCGGGAAAGAATATAGTTACAGATAGAAAAGAAAAGCTGCGAGCGGCACCGATACCACAGTCAGAACTTCGTTGTCTTCATCTCCACCCACTCGTTCCATCGCTCATTGTCGCCGTCGTCTACCCGCTTCAATATTTATCACCCAATGGAAACTGGAGCCCTTCCAGTCGGTAATGCAATGTGGTGACATGGTACATGAACCTCCGGTCCGTTGAGAAAAATACAGCGCGGGTATCGGCCAACGGCCCACACTCGGCGGGTGAGACCTCGAGCAGCGCCTTGTGCGGCCCTGGTTCAACAATGTGTTTTTGGAGCTCGGTAGACGCTTCTTGCGGCGCAGCAATACGACTGTTGGCGGACACCAGAAAAGAGGTCAATTATGTTGACTAGTGAAGTCAATAAATACATTCTAATAAGAAACGTTTTCACTGCAATAGATCGGCGCCTGGCTGCAATCATAGAGTTGTAGCTGGGCATTAGTAACAGCCGTATTAGTGTTCGGAATTTCTAAAAGCCGCTAATTTCGAAAACTTTCGCCATCTCTCGTGGAATTCGAATATCGCTGGCCTGCAGTGCGCCCTCTGCGACGTCCATCTAACGGTGTCAGTCGTGGCACACATACCACGTGACACACTCTGTCCCTCCTCCACTGCGGTGCAGTGTTGTAGTTAAAAGTTCTTTTTGATAATAATTATTATTAATAGGTTCTTATAGATAATGTAACATCTGCTATTTAACATGTTTAGCCTCGCCTCTTCTCCGCCAACACTGGTAAAAAAAACCTTCACCTTAATAAACCGATTTTAAAAAATTAGTGCCGGGTTTCCCTGAAACACGTGGTTTGTTTGTATAAAAGCCGCGACTCTCGTTCCAGCCTTGCTCAGGAGGTAGCGCGCCCGTCCCGCGACCGATTTAGCGACTGAGATAATTCAGGGTTTATGGGGGTTTAACATCCCAAAGCGACTCGCGCTATGAGGGACGCCGTAATGAAAGCCTCCGGAAATCCTGGGGTTCTTTAATGTGCACTGACATCGCACAGTACCCGAGAGTTCCGCGGTTAGACTCCTCGCTGTGTTGCGGCTTTTTTCTTTCCAAAAGCCCTGCAGAATGCGTGCGCTGCTCTTTGGTTTAGAAGGAGTGCGAGGATTCTGTAAAAAAGATGGGAGAAGCGTATACTGCATAACTTATAACAGTGTAGTTCTTTATTAAGACTTAGAACACACTGACTGGCTAGTTCGTTCTGCATACTGCAAAATTGCAGCGCAGCAGTGACAAGGACGAGACGAGAAGGACGCAAACACAAGCGCTAACAAACAACTGCGTTTTATTGCTCTGAGCCAGCCTATATAAGAACTAGATACAAAACAACAAAACAGAAACCAACACATCACCTCACGCATTCGTGGCACGATTATCCGAATTGTCTCCCGTTCCTCCAATCTTTCGTCCTATCATTGGCGTTCAGAAATGACATTTCTTTTTCACTAAGGCGCACAGAGGGGTTGCTGACACACTTATCTGCGCATTTTGATTTATTATTAGACGTTGGAAAGCGCTCTAAAAGCATTACTCAAGAGCGCCGTTTGCCTTTTTCTGTATATGGGAGTTTTATATTAAATGCCCCTGAAAGGTCCATGGACGAGAACCGTCGCCATAATATTCTTAATCGGCTTTGTCTTCACGCCATCTAGAAATTTACTACTTGCAGTTGGGCCTGGAATAAATTAGTTGCGGTAAACCATGGTAAAGAATACTTGGTCAGCGTTACCCTTAGTATTGGCTCAATTTATGCGTAATGCCCTGCACGTATGATGTGATCTTGGACTTCAAAATTGTCCTCTTTGGGAACTAGTCAAGTTATCGGGCGCAGACATCACTCACAGAATACCATGTTATGACCTATGTTCTTCAAGAAATAAATTAACATGGGTTCTGGCCTTTTTTATACGAAAAGAATGACTAACTGCAGTCGACAGCGAGTGCTATTTTCATAGATGCGTGCAAAAAAGATTACCCGACAGGCTGCGCCACATGCCGGACGAAGCAGGAACCGGTCGCTATGTTTGGAAGGTGGGCGAGTTGCGCGGTTGCTTTGAAGATTACCATGTCGCCTGCAAGAAATGGTAACAGTATACTCAGCGACATTTAAGGTATGAATATCCACAGAAAATATTTACTACACTCAGATCAGTGCGAAAGCACAGTTTTGTGCTTCGTCGGAGACGACAATGAACGGGCAGTTCCGTGGCAACGCTCATGGAACTGGTTTGTTCCATTAACTTTAGTTCCGTGGGACCGAGCATATAAATTTGACAAAGACGACGATCTGCAATGCACGCCGCGCCAGTGTGGTGCAATTTAACGCGGGCCGAGTTCAGCTGCGGAGATAGCATAGTGGTCTCTCGCAGCGGGCTTTGAAGCTGGTCTGTTCGCCCCACCGTGGGTTCGACTCCCAGTAGTTTATATTGATGTAATTGATTTTTGCTAGGCTCTGAACCTGTGGATCAACGTTTGGGCCCAATAGGGTACCTTGTTTAAACAAGGGTTGGATGGAGTGACAGCTTATTTATTGGTGAAATTAGAGCAGTAAATGAGCATAGATTTCCGTTAGGGTTCCACGTGTGCTGTTGAAGCATGCTTTGCGTTTTCTAGTATCAGTTATCTATGAAACTGTGTGACGACAAGTTTCAGTGCGAAAGCACTGCTTTACGAGCCGAAACCGGCTCAGAGATTTTGAGTGAAGCCTGACCTTGAGAGTGGTCTGGGTCAAACCATAAATTAATAAAATGAATATTGCCACGACTGGGATTTGAACCCGCAGCTCTATGAACATATTACCTTCGGTGGCCACTGCCGAGAGCATTTGCTATCACCGCTTTTTTTTCTTCAACATGTTATTTATTAGTGATGTAATGTTCTATGTACATGAACTATATATAAGCTATTATGAAAACAGTGTTAAACAATACATATTGAAAAGACCATGCACTAGAAAAGGGGCAATGCAGAGCACATCACTAATAGTGATTGCCACTCCGGTTCGTACTCAGTCTGGGCATACACGTCTTATAGATGAACAACCATTCGACTGAAGTGATCCTTTGTAGGCACAACAGGTTCACAGTGTCTGTCCATCATGCGGTTTTTCCAGAGGCTGTGGAGTCCAATCAGAAAGAACATGTCCAGAGGTTCATCAACAAATGCAGCGCAGTGAGATAGCGAACAGAATGTGGAGTCAGATAAATTCTTTTTTTAAATCTGCGTTGCAGGATATCCCAGAAGAGTACTGCATCTTTGCAACTGATGAAACAATGCTCAATTGTTTCTGGTTCATCACAAAGGCAGCAATTAACGGTAGACACAACAATGCCCTTTTTCTCTAACCATGTTCTAACGGGCAACGTACCGGTGTGTAACTTAAAGAAAAAGGTCTTTGTACACGGCTAGACTGGCATCTTACGTACACTTTTGAGTACGTCATGCCCAGGTAAAGTAAAATGCAGAGAGCGGTACATGGGCGGAGGGAAGAGCATACTAATCAAATCCTTATACAACTTTTTCCTCGACACTAAAAAAATGAACTGAGGAGAAAAACCAGCAAGTAGGAAACGGACAGCCAAATACACCTCTTGCATTATGCCCCACAAACACGGACGGTCACAAACAGTGGAAGACACAATGAGGTTGGGTAAAACATTAACTAAATTTGTTTGCAGGAATGAACGTAATATTGGGTGTGTAGTGTCACGGAAAAACATGAAACGTGACACTATCTGTCGGACATAGAGGTGACTTAGACCAAGGCCACCAGCGCTTACAGGCCGAAAAAGGTTATCACGCCTCATGGATTCAAAAGACGAATCCCACACAAAAGTAGCGAAAACCCTATGAAAACGCTGGATAGGAAGTCGTGCGCAATGAATAATTTGCAGTATATAATATATTATAGTGGCGAGAAACAGATTACAGGCGGTCGCCCTGCCAAAAATTGAGAGGCCATGGGGGACAAACTTTTGAGCATAGCGCTGAAGAGTTGACACGCGGTCTTTCCAATAATGTGCGCTATGCTTATAGGCACTCAAAGGGACGCAAAGGTACTTTGGTGGCCTGCATGTCCATGTTATACCAGCATATTCAGCAGGTGTCGTACCCCAGCTACCAAACCAAAGACCGCAACTCTTAGAGCGATTAATCCGACTTCCTGACACCGAACCAAAGTCCTCCGTTAAACGAATAACCTCATCGATGCTTGGCTTATCAGTACAAAAAAACGCAAGGTCATCTGCATAAGCCACTACTTTCAGTTCATGGCCCATTATTCCGAAACCATTGACAGCTCTACTGTTTATAACACTTATGCAAAGTGGCTCCAAGTATAATGCGAACAGGAGCGGAGAAAGTGGGCACCCTTGTTTCACCGAAGACTGAATTGGGAATGGTTGCGAGAGACAGCCATTAACAATCAAGCGCGTGGTACAGGATTTGTAACAAAGGCGTATGCCAGTAGAAAGTATTGAACCGAGATTGACGTGCTTTAAAAGTGCAAAAAGCAATGAATGGCACACTCGATGAAATGCCTTTGCCAGGTCAATTTGCAGCATTGCTAATTGTTCTTGAGCGTCACTGCAATACTGCTACACCGTACGCGATACATGTAGGTTAGATTGTATTGATCGTCCCAGAAAGCCTCATGTTTGATGAGTCCCAATCAAAGTAGACATTGCAAGCTCGAGCCGATTTGACAGTACTCTAGCAAAAATCTTATAATCTACATCAGAAAGCGTGATTGGTCTTTAGCCATCTACAAATCGAAGTTTTTCCTTATCCTCGGTCTTTGGTTTAAAGACAATATGACTTTTCGTAAATGACTGAGGCAGAAATTCAACATCAATACTTGTCTCAAAAATTTGGAGCAGGACAGGGGCTAGAACGGATTTAAATGCCTTGTAAAATTCTCCTGAGAGGCCGTCAGGCCCCGGGGTTTTCGAAAGCAGCAATTGATCAACTGCATCTTGCAATTCATCCAAGCTTAAACAGCCACTTATTGCCTTGCACTCATCCTCACTGAGCGGGTTAATCATGGACACCAATCGCGCTATATGATCATCATCAGCAGTGCTAGACGTGGCAGCAAACAGAGCTATAGTGGTTTTCAAACTCGGTAACTATGACATCTGTACTTGTGACCAGGGCACCACCACAGTAGAGCTGAGAAATTCGCTTGGCAGCCACATGACGACGCTCATCTAGCAAGGCCTGTCTGGTTGGCTCCTCAGAGTGCAGAGCACGGTTGCTGCGGGATCGTACACGGGCCGCACAATAGCGTTCTACGTCAAACTTCTGAAGGTAGCACCAATTTCCTCTGTGTACAAGCCAGGAGCCTCACATTCAAGCGCATGCAGATTATAAAGACTCTGAAGTAACCGTTTCTCCTCACCATGCTTAAGATAAGACTTCACGGAGCCAATCTCAATAGCTATGCTACGAACTTCTAGCTTAAACATCTCCCAAGCTGCAAATAATGGGACATCCATGACCAAGCAAGATTCCAAAGGTGTCACCACTCGCTGCTGAAAATGCTCATCATTTAGAAGCTCGGAATTAAGCTTCCACAGTTCCCACTGCAGCTGAAATTTCGGACGGGCGCATTCTCCAATCCGCGCAATGACCATAGCATGATCTGAGAAAGAAACAGGCTTGCCATCACATGAAATGTGCCGTTTAAGGAGATCTACAGAAACGTAAGTGCGATCAAGCGTGAATGTGAGGCTCCTCTGATGTATGTGAAGGCGGATGACAATCCGGCATCAATTAAACCTGCGTTTTCGGTAATAGACAATAATATACCACAGCTCTTATCGGCGTTTTGGTTAGGTCCTGTGCGATCGCGTGGGTCGCACACACAGTTGAAGTCACCCATGAAAACGACATAACGATCACATCCTAGGAGAGTTGGAATTGCATGAAAAAAAAACTGCTCGTTGCACCGGATTATTTGAAGCATACACATTGATAACCCTCCACGACTCGCCATGCAGTCGAAAGTCACAACATATCACACGCCCTTCTATGTCAACCTGGTACTTAGTCACAAATAGGTAGACGCTTCTTTAAGAAAAGAAAGCAACCTGCCGAAAGACCCACTGAGTGCGTCACACAGACGTTGTAATCTGTTAAGAAAGGTCGCAGGGCTATCTCTGTATCCACTTCACTTTCTATCTTAGTTTCTTGAATAGCGACAATGTCTAGCCGATTGCCCCAAAGCAATCGGCGTGACTATACCTCTTTTTGCCTTGAACGGAGTCCGCATATGTTGAGTGTTGCGACAGTCAACTGCTAGTTAGACGCCATGGTGGATAACTTGAGCTTCAATCAGGCATCCACGATGTCTGGGAGCATCACTCCGGAAGGTGAGACCTCCCTAGAGTTGACGCCCTTTCTCCTTGATGTGAAGCGCCGAGGAGGTTTCTTTTTCTTTGACTTTGGACGGCGGGACTTGTGCTTGGCGGGGACACTGTCCTCCTCAGAGGAGGCAGAACTCGGAGACACACCGCGCTTCGAGGCCACACTTAAAATTTGCTCATCGGCATCACAGTTGCCGTCGGGGAGTGAAGTGCCAGGTTGGCACTCTGTTACCTGTGTGGTACATCCGGCAGGAGCCTCAGAAGATGTAGCAGTGCAGGCACTCGGCGCCGGAGCCACACTGTCGTCCTTGTCTTCCTCTGGCCCACGCACAGCACAGGCACGTGCGCCAAGAGTGCCATCACTGACACTGCATATAGCTGGAGCCTGCTCCGCTAGGCATCGACGCTCATCATCTGCAGACAGCCGCTCCATCTGTGAAGGCTGGGTAGGCTCATGCTGCACAGCAGGAACGGGGCCAGACAGCGGGTCAGTAGTCGCTGAGTCAATGGGCGCAACGGCTGGCGTGCCAACAGCAGCATCCAAAACTTCTGTTGCGTCCATCAAGTGCTCCTGCAATGCGTCGTCCATGGCACGGGTGCCACCGCGTAGCTTATCAGCATACGACACTACGCACTTCTCTGTAGTATGGCCGAAACGCCGACGATCACCACACCGAACAGTGCGGCAATGACGGCGTACGTATATGGCCAACCTTGTGGGAACGGATACACAGTGGTGGCCTTCCTGGCACTAAACCCAGACATTGTACACCGCAAATTGTCAAAATGTGAGGCACGTCGTTGACAGTGACGCCATCAGCAAGAGTCAAGGCAACGTCTCGATTCAAGGTGCGCATGCCCTCCATTTCTGGAACCCTCCAGCGCTCCACTGTGAGGGACGTAATCGTTCCGCAAGCGCGAAGGGAGTCCCGAATGTAAACATCTTCAAGATTTTCTGGGAGCCAAAGTATCTTGAACTTTACTGTCTTCGGTTCCGGGTCAATCACAAGACAACGGCGGTTTTTCACTTGTAACTCCTGAGTGCTCACGAGCTTAGCTTTCGCTAACGCTGTCTTGCATGTTATCATCCATACGTGAGACATCTCAAAACTGTCCGGTAGAGCTGATGTCACAGAGATCACTGACACCCCGTAAGGCATCGTGCCGTAAGTCCTGGTCACGATAGGGACGGCCAGCAAGGTCCGCATGCAGAAATAGGGAGTTAAAAACCAGCTTACCAGCAGACAGACGGGGAAGAATAGTACGGTAAGTATTACTGGCAGCAGAAGCCGCAACAGTACCTCGGCCTAGGGCCGATTTATCCATTTCTGCGGAGAGCATCAAAAACGCGACCGCTCGGAACGCCGTCTTCGTCTTTCTCCCGCAGCCGATCACACCTCGTGCTAAACTTCTACACACTCTCACGATTCTTCATCTTCTTCCTGAAACATGGCACATACCCTCATGGGGGATTGGCCAAGGTTCAGTGGCTTAATCAAGGAAATTTGCATAAGCGATTACGACAAAGAATTAGCGCCCAGCGTAAATTTTAACAATGTTTCGATAAAAAACTACAGAAGAATATTTAAAATAAAATAACAAACCGCAATTTGGTGAAAAAATAAGACCTCCAAGAATTTGAATACGGTTAGCAAATCAACCTGCCAATTGCAATTATGTAATCATGGAAAAACCCACAAATTGAACCCAATCCAAATCCTTTGGCGCTCGCACCTGTGCATAGCACATCGTCGTCTTCATCATCTACGCTTTCATACACGCTTTCGCGCTGTAGATTGCGCATCGTCGTCTTTAGTAAGTAATCGTACTATGCAACTAATGTCGTCGCAGACGTGCCGTTGACTCATCAAAGCAAAACCATGAGCCAACCAGGCTATAAACACATGATTTCGCACATCTACTGAGTTTACGTTAAAGCCCTACCACTTTCCTTCGCTGAAGCGAGGATAGATGCTTACTTCTAAGTTATTGTGTGCCCTGCTTAGTGCTGTATTCAACAAAATTATCGGGCTTTTAGTGACTTTCGTTTCTCCATTCAGATGCCAATTGACGCGTCCTCTGGAGTTTCCAGTTTCGCCGACATGGGCAGTGTCAGTCTTGACAAGAAATCTAATGCACGAAATCTTACATAAAAAGAAAACTTATCCCGCCTTCTCCTACAATTATTGCACATAGAAAACACGAAGCATGCTCTTAGTAGGACATGTGCAACCCTTCTGGAAATCGACTCTAGCTTACGAGGTCTGTTAGAAAAGTATCCGACTTTATTTTTTTTTTTGCAAACACCTGATGGATATGAAACAAGCGCGCTTACAGCAGCCGACCTTGAACCCTCGTGCGCATGCACGAATTTTTTCCCGCCTGCCGATAGCGTCAGTCGCTGAGAAGCAGCGTATGAGTGAGGGAGTGCGCAGTGCTCTCGTCGGTTTTTTGTTGCAAGGAAAATGGCGGAGCGAGAGGAGCAACGCTACTACCTCAAATTTTGCCAGAAACTTGGCGATAGCCAAGTGGAAATTATTCGAAATGTTCCACGGCTTTCGGTGATGATGCTATGAGCAGCACACAGATTAAGCAGTGGTGCAACTGGTTTAAAGACGGCCGCACATCCGTGGATGTGAGTATCGTGGGAGATTGCAGGTTGTATTTTATACAAACACAAAAGTACAAACAGTAAGCGAGGCGGCTTTTATAGGAAAGGAAACCAATTTCAGTATGGGCGTGAAAAAAGGAAAGGAACAAGAGAGCAACACAACAACACACGGGAAAAACACACGGGGGAACACAACAAAGTGCTTACGAAAAATACAGGAAAAAGAAACTCAAAAAGGAAAGTCACACTACTTGTCCCTCATTCGAGCAACGAGCGGGGAGGACTGGCTGGGTGTCGGGCAGTCAGGGATTCTCTGGGTGTTCCAATGTCGATGCAACGCTACCGCAGCGTCAGCGTCTGTGGGCTTCCAGCACGGTTCCCAGGTCTGCTATCCCGGAAAGGCCACGTAGGCACCAGAGGCGGCCTGTGTGGAGCAGCTGACGGATGGACGGAGAAGAGTGGCGCCTGGGCCTGGTGCTTGAGGCTCTCGACGATGGATGTCCAGGTCTGGTGGCCCGGACGTCTGCGGCTGAGGCCCAAGCCCGGAACTCGGGGAGCCAGCAGAACTCGTCCACGTCCGTCGTCCACTGCGCTCTTCTCGTCTCTGCCACACAATTGACGCTGGGTGGCGCTATCTCCTTACAGAAGGCCCCCTCTTCGGAAGTTTTTTCCAAGGGAAAGAACTCAACTTCAGGAGAGCGACCCCAGACGCGTTCGACGATCGCACCACAGAACACCACACCACAGCGCGCACACTACACGCCACACATAATACGATGGTTGTCAATGCTCGAAGCGTCCACAGACATTCGCACACACAGCACAGAGAGTATATGAAATGTTAACGTAAAGCGTCCGTAGAGGGCGAAGAAACACGGAAGGCATAAAAAGTAGATAGCCGACACTCAAAAACAAACATGAACAAACAAAAACAATTCCAACAAGAACAGGTGTGGGCTCCATTCTTCCGTATTCCATTGTTCACATCAAACCACTTCACCCTCGCGAGAACTCTTTCAGCTAGTACTTCCGTTTTCTTTTGTGAAACCGTTTTCTCCAAACCCACCTTGGTCTCCACCATGATTTTGCATGTTCCCGTCCTACGATGTTATTCACTCTGTTCTCCCTTGCATTCGACACAGTCCGCTGACACATATCACACGATCTGACATAACTCTTAATGTCAGCCTGTACACCGGGCCAGTAAAACTTACTGAACACCCTAGCTATTGTTTGCCGTATTCCTTGATGGCCGGATAATGCACCCTTATGCGCCAACTTAAGAACTTGCGTGCGTAAGCCCTTCGGTACCACCGCTTGCTCAACGACTCGGCCAGGACACACTTGGTATGTTCGGAAAAGAACACCGTCATCTGTATCAAAAGAGTGGGCGGTCTGTCCCTTGCCACGAAATATTTGCCCCAACTTCCTGCGACACACCTCTAAGGTCGGGTCTTCTTCCTGTTTGAGGCGAAACTCCGGCCGTGACAAGTGGAGTGTGTTTAGAGTGGGGCTTTTACTACTCTCTGAAACCTTTGCTGTCACCGTAAGGGAAGGAACATCGACCGCACCCGTCATGGCAAGGGAAACAGCCTGATCAGTGAGAACTGGCGGGTCAACCGAGAATGGAGGTTTAGCGCCAGGGACATTGCCTATTATGATGTCGTACAGGGGTGTAGACAAGCACCGCACGATGGCCTTACCCGAAAAGTATGGTGAAGAAATCACCACCTCCGCTTCCACAACTTCTACACGGGTCCCATTGGCCAAGAATAATGTAGCCTGTTTCCCTGTAAGTGCCGCTTCCGGTACAAGGGACTCACGCACAACAATGCCGGTGCTGCCCGTATCCCGTAATACCGAACCAGGCTGGCCGAACACCTCACCGTGCCCCACGGGCATACCAGTTTCCACCGGGTTGGAAGGACAGGCCATCTCCCCCAACTGGCCCTCTACGCGCGTTACCTCTGCAGGGTTATCGGGATGGGAATATCGAGGTGTCATGCAACAGGCGGACTCCTCATGATCTCCTGGTCTCTTAGCTTTGCATGACTGGGCATCTTGTCCTACCTCGCGGCAACAGGTGCAATACAATTGCTTCGGCTTTGTCCGACAATCCGACGCCTTGTGCCCAGTCTTCTCGCAAAGAAAACATCGAAGGCGGGATTGTGAACGTGAAACCTCGTGCTTGGCTTTAACTATCGTGTGATCACCCTCCTCTTTAAAGAGCAACAACTTATTTTGCCGCTGTGCTTCGAGAAAATGATCGGCAGCCTCCGCCAGCTTGGAAACTGTCTTGCCCTCCCGCTCACGAAAGAAAAGGGCTAAACGAGAATGACAGTTGTTCAGAAGTTGCTCGCTCACGACCATCTCGCGAACCACCTCAAAAGTGCGGCCTTCTCCCCGCATCTCGACCCAACGGTCAAAGAAACTAAACAACCTGGCAGCATATTGCGAGGCCGTTTCACCATCCTGGGGCTTGCTCTGGCGAAACTTTTCTCGGTACCCTTCCGCGGTGAACCTAAACCTCTGAAGCAAGGCAAGCTTCGCTTTGTCATAATCCACGGAATCCTCAGGCGAGAACCGACCGAAGACCCTAAGTGCTTCGCCACCAAGGCACAAGCTCAACGCCGTTGCCCACTTTTCTTTTGGCCAGCCCTGCCCCGTGGCCACATGCTCAAACCTCTTTAAGTAGGCATCGAGGTCATCCCGTGCCTCATTATACTGTGGTATGAGTGCGTGCGGGTTAATGGAGCTGGCCGGTGCGACGCTACGCTCTCCACGGTCACTTGTAGGATTTGCGCCACCCTCCATGAGCCTTATTTGTAGCTGCAAGTTTCGCGCCTCTAACTCCAATTTCTGTTTCTCCGTCTCTAAATTCCGTGCCTCTAATTCCAACTTCTGCTTCGCAGCTTCAGGCTCCGTCTCTAAATTCCGTGCCTCTAACTCCAATTTCTGCTTCGCAGCTTCACGCTCAGCGGCTCTCTCTTCCCGTGCCTTACGAAGCTCGTCCTGCACCCACGCTCGTAACTCCACGCCGCACAAGCCCATGCGCTCGCCTAAAGCAACCAAATCTGACTCGCTCATACTGTGCCTAAATTAACACACCAGGCAAAGAAATAAAAACCGACCTCGTCCTGTCGTAGTGGACGCCAAATTTGTGAGGATCGTGGGAGATTGCAGGTTGTATTTTACACAAACACAAAAGTACAAACAATAAACGAGGCGGCTTTTATAGGAAAGGAAACCAATTTCAGTATGGGCGTGAAAAAAGGAAATGAACAAGACACCAACGCAACAACACACGGGAAAAACACACGGGGGAACAGAACAAAGTGCTTACGAAAAATACAGGAAAAAGAAAGTCAAAAAGGAAAGTCACACTACTTGTCCCTCATTCGAGCAACGAGCGGGGAGGACTGGCTGGGTGTCGGGCAGTCAGGGATTCTCTGGGCGTTCCAATGTCGATGCAACGCTACCGCAGCGTCAGCGTCTGTGGGCTTCCAGCACGGTTCCCAGGTCTGGTATCCCGGAAAGGCCACGTAGGCACCAGAGGCGGCCTGTGTGGAGCAGCTGACGGATGGACGGAGAAGAGTGGCGCCTGGGCCTGGTGGTTGAGGCTCTCGACGATGGATGTCCAGGTCTGGTGGCCCGGACGTCTGCGGCTGAGGCCCAAGCCCGGAACTCGGGGAGCCAGCAGAACTCGTCCACGTCCGTCGTCCACCGCGCTCTTCTCTTCTCTGCCACACAATTCACGCTGGGTGGCGCTATCTCCTTACAGTGGAGAGAGAGCCACGCTCCGGTCGGCCATCAACATGCCGAAATGACCAGGTAATTGCCGAAGTGAACGCTGTGGTGATGCGGGACTGTTGTGTGACTATCCGAGAAATTGCGGAAGAGGTGGACATCAGCAAATTTTCTGCACATTCCATTATCACCGAAGATTTGGCCATGGAGAGAGTTGCGGCGAAATTCGTGCCGAAGCTGCTGACGGTGGAGAAAAAGCAGCTTCGTGTTGAAGTCTCACAGGAGATGCTGGATTCCACAAACAGTTACACTGACTTTACCGACACCGTAATCACTAGTGACGAGTCTTGGGTGTACGGGTACGACCCGGAAACCAAATCCCAGTCGTCACAGAGGACGCATTCCACGTCACCAAGACCAAAGAAGGCCCGACAAGTGCGCAGCAACGTCAAAGTGATGCTGACTGCTTTTTTGACTCCCTCTGTGTGGCACACCACGAGTACGCACCCCACAGGGTCAAAGAATGACTAAACAGTACTACAGGGATGTCCTCCATCGCCTACGTGGTGCTGTGCGGCGCAAGAGACCGGAATTAAGGTCAACAAGAAATTGGCGCATCCCTCGCGGCATTGCTCCTGCACATTCCTCGCATTTGATTCAGACTTTTCTGGCGAAAAACCAGACTCCTGTTGTTCAACAGGCTCCTTACTCTCCTGATATGTCCCCCTACGACTTCTGGCTGTTTCCTAAAATCAGGAGGTCATTGAAAGGAGCGCGATTTCAGAAAAGAAAGGACATTATGGCTGCCACGACAGCAGAGCTAAATTCCATTCCGAAAAGGGTCTTTTCGGAATACTTCCAACAATGGCAGCACAGCTGGGAGATGCATATGGAGCCCCAAGGAGACTACTTTGAAGGTTATTAGGTTTATAACGCTCCAGTTATGCCAGTTTTTTTTCTTCGGCCAAAGGTCGGATACTTTTCTAACAGACCTCGTATGTACTGATATGTCGTGTGGTCTATCATAAAAGCCTTCATCAAAAAGGCCTATGAGAGATTATTACTAGTTATTGAACTAGTACTAACTTGTAAGCACATGCTTTAACACTCACAGCGCGTAAGTAGTCTTAAGCGCCCTCCGTAATTTTGGTTTATGATGTGTTCCGCCATTTTGGCGAATACCGAAAGCGCAGAGGTCGGCCTGTAATTATTCGTCATCAAATGAGCCTTCCTTATGTATACTGTTACACGGGCAAGTATGAGTCTTGTTGGGAAAAATCACGTTGAGTTGATAAAATTACAGATATGGGCAAACGAGTGCTCACTTTTTGACTTACAGCCTTCATTGGTTTTGGTCCTACTTCACCAGCGCCAGGTGCACACCTGTCTTTTAGAGACATGACTACATCTTGCACTTCAGTATGGTCTGGGGGGGGGGATACTGTGTTCGCATTATTTAATGTAATTAAACGCTTGCAATGTATATAAGAAGATACATCGGCCGCGTCACCGGAAGGAGTGCTGGCAGCAAGAAAATGTTTTTTAAACTTCGTTGCCACCACTGCATCAAACAGATGAGCCGTGTGACATTTATCTTTTTTTTCTGCATTCTTATTGAGCTGTCACGATTTGCTATACCAGTTGAATATTCCTATACAGCTGCATAGGTTTCTGCATAGTATTTGAATTTTGATCTTTTTTTTTATCCGAATTTAGGCCATGTCTTACCGTCTTAAATGTACAATTGACATTTTCATACTTGGTTAACGGAAACGTTTGAAGACGAGTTTCTTTTTAGGTCTTTCTGACAGTTTACGAGATATCCAGAGTTTGTATACTATTACTTGCCTTTTACGGGGATTCGGAAGAAAACAGGTGTCATAAGCACAAAGAAAGCATGAGAAGAAAGCTTTGTAAGCGGTATCGGAATCCAATAGCTCTAATATTACTTTGCAGTTTTGGATGGACGGAAATGAGTAATTGCTTCCTCATTAGAGCTCTAATATGTTCCAGTCAACAATGTTCATCATGTCTCTAAATTTGTTAACGCTGTGCTTGGAGTAGTCTCTAATTATTATTTCATGTAAGGGTGCGATTGGGTGTCTTGCAGCGTAACGCACAGCATATCGATAAATGGTCGCTCGAACTGCTGACCGGTGCACCTGATTTTGAGTCTGAAAAACTAGTCATGCAAAGATCAGGAATGCTTTGGGAAGTTGATGTCATTTGACTAGGCACGGTGATTACGTTAGAGCAACCATAAGACACGTAATATATCCTAGAACTGTAAGTAATCTTGATTGTCAGGGGAATTATTCAGATTCAGATCTCCCACACGAGTACATTTAAACTGTATCTTAACGTTCAGTTCAAGTGTCTTTGCTGTAAATTGTGTAAAAACATCGAGTGACCCACAATGAGGACGATAAACTATAGTACAGCACTTTCTATGCTAACACTTATTGTTATCATTAATCATCTTGAACTGTGGAAGTATGTTTTACTCCATCTTTGATCAACCACCTTCTGAAGCTCCCTCAGGCTGTATTCACCCCACAATACGAGCCTGTCGATCTGTTGGTGGTGTGCGAAATCAGCTGGCACGTCCCTTTTCTGAAAAACTCCCACAGTTCGTGCGTCGATCAAGGGGTCACCTGTGTTGTGCAAGTCACAGTAGATCTCACGCTGGTTGTTCTTCAACTTCTCGCTCACCTGGTAGAATGGCATAAAAATTCTGCGTGCTGGAATTTTGGGTCCTGCGGTAACATGTTAAAGCTGTCCATATTTCAGAGCCCTTCTGGTACCTCATTTAAATTCTTTAGCGGGACAAGTCTCAAGCCATTGACAGGACACTGCATTCTTAGTTTTTGCTAATATTCTTGAGTTCAGACTAGTGCTTCGATCATTTGGCACCTCTGTCTGACGACGTCAGTGTGTTTCAGAAAAATCAAAACTGGGCTCTAATAATTGAAAAAAAAAACAGCAAGGAGCTCAAAAAAACCATCAAGGGGGCTTACAAAGGACAAGATTTTCTATTCAAAACCTTATATATTCATTAATGCTAGAGTTTGATTCCCTGCAATTAAAATGAGCAGCGCACCAGAATACGTTGGGGACTAGAGTCAGAACGGGCGGAGACTGCGCTTCACTGCGGCTGTTCTCTCTCGAGTCAATGATTGTTGGGGCGCTATTGTTCGTTATTTCGACCTTTAGAGCGAACCTTAACTGCCCAGGCAGTACTGCAAGTGTTCCACTTTGCGACTAAAAACTGTTCCTGCCAGCCGCTTGGGCCACTACAAACGCCAGAGCACAACGATCAGGGGCCTGCGTTTAACCGATGTCATTCCATGCCTGGCTTTTCTCGACGTAGCCCAGGCAGCTTGCGCAGGCCACGTGTGGCTCCGACAGAGCGCGCAACCTCATGGCAATAAATGCAGAAAGGTGGCACGAAAAAGCGCTACGGGTGCGCCAAAAACTTCTTGCTCGTGTCATTAGGCATTGTCTTACGGCGCTATGAAACTTAGTCCAGGTTCCCTATATGACTGATGGCGGGAAACCATTTCTATGGCGTTGAGCATACGCAGCAGTTTCTTGCAACTCTTCGTGAAAGCCTTGATACTACTGTCTCCGCTGAGAAAACTAATCTTCTTTCCAATCATCTCGGTCGAACACGAGCTTACTTTCTGTAGGTAAAAAAAAAAAATTGTTCCCCGCTTCGACGAGTGACATCCACTATTAATGACAAAGAGTCTCCACAATAGAGTCGGCTGCCTGGGATTAGGTTCCCGGCCATGTCCACTCAATACTTCTGAAGAGGAAACGAAGCCTTGCAACGATAATATCGTCGACGTTAGTTTAAAATGTCCAAGTACTTTTCCCAGTACATCCTAATCGTTTCTCTCCTTTGAAAACATGAGGAGTAAGGAAGGTTCTCGGTGAAAACCGAAGTTTTTTTAGCCTCAGCATACGTAGACACCGGTGCCTTTGGCTGTGAACCCATTCCATATTGAAGCGAAAGCTTCACTACGGGGCCTCGTGCTTCGATCGCCGTGTGCCTAGTTTTAACCTTCAAATGACCTTGAGCTTCGAAAGCATAAGAAAGGCGCGTAACTGCCCCCCTGGGACAGCGGACACCTGAATAGAACTTTAAGCTACGCAACCAATCGAGCAGGAGCTTGGTAAAGAAAGAAAAGGCGCATAACTGCCCTCTTGGAACACTGGACACCTTAGTCGCGCTTTAAGCTACGAAACCAATAGAGCGGGAGCTTGGAAAGCAAAGGAAATTCGCTAACTTCCCTCTTGGAAGAGTGGACACCTGTCATGATTTAAGCTACGTGGCGGTAGTGACAGATGTGCGCTGCATGCGTTGGCATTGACAATGTTATGGCAGAAACGCGGCACTGAAGCCATAGGCCGTCGGAGTTCATTGTGTTCGTTAGGTTGGCGTTGAGAACGTTTTATACTCCGATGATTTTAAGTAAAGGAAGTGAGCATAACTGGCTCCGTGGGTCAGTGGACGCCTGATTCGTGCTTATAGGTACGTGCGGTGATGAGAGAGAGAGATGTGGGCTGCATGCGTTAGCGCTGACAACATTGTGGCGGACACGCGGCACTGCTGCAATAAGCCGCATCGTTCATTCGGTACGCAAACTCTCTCGATCAATCAATAACTTCCACCTGCCAGGGTTGCAGGGTGGGTGCACTGCCTACCCACTTTCTGGGCAGCACTCAGCGTTACAGACGCCAAGCCCCTTATAGCTGCCCGAACCAGGTTCAGCAACAGTTGAACCGCAGATAATTTTTTTTTTCGCATACGGGTGTATGTTTATCACTATTTCTCACTAAAAGAGAAGTGTATGGCCAGATAAATCGTACTCGCTCATGACTCTGTACCAAAGGCAGGCTGCGAAAGCGCTAACGATACATAAGAGATTGTTCTGAAAGGCTGGTGTGACATGCAGAATTCTTGGTAGAGAGAGGGTGTGGTAGATGGTCCTTGGCGATCACAAAATGAACAAGGGAGGGGAAAACCTCAGGTTGCTTGAGCCAACGTTTCGACAAGAGGACTTTTCTTCGTCTGGGCGAAGCGTTCATCATTGGCAGGGATTAAATAGGGCCTTCACTCCGAGGAGGAAGGCCCCGGGTGGGGGAAGGAAAGTGGTGTGAGAGGGGATGCGTGTTACGAAGGGAAGGGAGGTGAATCTTGATTGGTCAAGCTGCTATAGTGGAAAAACATATCCGGGGGGTGGGTAATGAACAAAGGCTTTGAAGGGGCTGCGACGAGGGGGAGGCGCTGGGTGGACCTGTAAAACTCAGATAAGAGGATTAGTCAGCGTAAAATAGGCTGGCACTGGAAGGAGAAAGAAAGGGGGGGGGGCATTTCTAAGGAAGGACAAGGCAGGGGGGGGGGGGGGGAGGGAAATGGCTCGAGTTCAGAGAAAGCCAAAAGGTGAAGGCGGAGGGGGTAACAGGAATGTCATGGTTTCCGAGAACTGATAGTAGGGGATTAGGGAAAAAAAAGGTGAACAAAAGGAGAGAGTGAGAGGGCCTTAGATGTGGTGGAAGATATGACGTGGGAAGGGTGCAAATAGCGATGATATACTTATGCGAGGTTCTAGGAAATGGTCTGACCACGTGCAAGACATTTGTTAATTTAAAATTATGCTAACCCTGAAATGTACCTGAGAGATTCGAGGTTTCCTCTGGAAATGTAAATCCCTGTTGGTTGCAGTGTTTTAAATTTGTGGATTAGGAATGATTCTCTGTATTTTTTGTCCCTAGTCGATTTGAAGCCTGACTGAAGAATGAACAATTTGAGTTCATCGAATTAGTGATGGCGTTGATTAAAATGGGGCGACACTGCCTTCTGTTCATTCCGCGTTTTGTCAGCCCGCTACCCGTTTAATCTGGCACTCATTGTTTGCCCGGTTTCTCCGATATATTGTTTCTGGCAGAAGGAGCACTAGAGCATGTAGATAATATTGGACGATGTGCAGTCAAAACTCGTCTTTATATTGTCACCGACAAACGGTTGAAGAAACAGACCAGGTTCTAAGTAGACGAGGTGGGAGTGCCAGCCAGCAGGCAGCTCGAGCGAGGAAGAAGACGTTCTTCGAGCACCTCGAGTGCCCAAGGCTTGGCAAATCCCAGCTTAAAGAGTTCGGCCGCGGTACAGCGCCTCTGAATGGTTCCTACGGTGGCAATGTCGAAACTGAAATCGTTTGCCGTACTTTTAACCGTAGTGCCCGTTTGTAAATGTTTGCATGTCTTGCAATAGGTCGAGAGCGTGAAGTTACTGTCGGTGGTGGTTTCTTACCGAGCCTAGCATGCACCAGAATTTCCTTCAGGTTTGTGTTGTGTCTGTATGTTACCCTTGGTGCGTCGGGAAATATTTTCTTGAGACGGTCGTTACCAGGTAAAATGGGGTGGTATTTCCGCAGAATATTGTTTATGCTTGGAAGCGCGTTTGAGTATTTCTTTATAAGTGCAAGAGGTCGTTGACTGTTAGCTTTTGTTCGTTTCTTAAGAACTACATCTCGTTTCAAAGTGGTTGCTCGTTGGAACGCATTATTAAGGGTTGTCTGTGGATGGTTTCTGGGGATTAGTGTGTTTTTTAGCGAGTGGAGGTGTTTCAGGTAGTCGTCATCGTCGCTACATATTCTTCTTAGTCTCGTTGCCTGTCGTACGAATATACCTTGTTTGCAGTGTCTTGGATGATGGCTAGTGAAATCTAAGTATTGCTGTCGGTCAGTAGGCTTCCTGTAAAGTGCGGTTTTGAGCTTGCTATTTTCTAAATGGACAGTGGTGTCAATGAAATTGACTTGCGTTTTCGAGGAGTTGAAGGTGAATGTAATGCTGGAGTGGCATGAATTGAAATGTGTGACGAATGCCTTCAGGTTCTCAGCCCCATGCTCCCATATCATCAAACTGTCGTCTATGTAACGCAGGTATATAAGTGGTTTTTTAGAAATGAATTTAGAAGTTTAGATTCTAGTAGCCCCATAAAAATGTTAGCGTAGGTGGGTGCGAAGGGGGTGCCCATACTTGTTCCAAATACTTGAAGGTAGTAAGAAGAATCGAATTGAAAGTAGTTGAGTGTTAGTACCAATTCAAGTAGCGTGAGGTACACTCCACTTTCGTGCGGGTGAGGACTTTGAGTTGGAATTTTGGAGAGCGCGTCGATACCTTCATTTATGGGAATATTTGTGTACAAAGCGGCGACGTCAAGTGTGAGAAGTATGCGATCTGCTGGGATAATGGACGCGTCATTCAGAGACTCTATTATGCTGAGAAAGTGCGGTGTATCCTCGACAAAGGAAGGAAGGTGGGTGGGAATGTCTGCAAGATAGTTGTTCAGAAAAATTGATATGTTCTCTGTCGGCGTGTTATTGTGTGAAACGATTTCTAAATATATGACCTGTAAAATACGTTTATATGCTGACGATTGTGTTGTCTACCATGTTATTAACAGTTCTTCAGATTCTTGTCATTTGCAGTGCAACTTGGACCGCATACAACAATGGTGTTTGAAGTGGCAGATGTTTCTGAACCCAATAAAATGTCAGTTCATTTCTTTCACGCGCAAGCATCACCCTTTCTTGGCTGAATACAAACTAGATTCTACCCGACTTTCCAGAGTTACTAACTATAAATACCTCGGCGTTTACTTTTCGTCTAATCTCACCTGGAATGAGCACGTCGAACACGTTTCTGCTAAAGCTTATGGCATGCTAAATTTTCTAAGAAGAAATTTTAAAATGGCACCACTAAAAGTTAATGAGCTTCTTTATTTTACCTATATTCGGCCAATATTGGAGTATGCTTGTGTTGTTTGGCACCCCCCTACTTTAAATTTAACAGACATGCTTGAGCGTGTTCAGAACTTTGCCGCTCGGTTTGTTTCAAGTAATTATGATTTTAACAGCAGTGTTACTAACATTAAACTAACGCTGGGATGGGAGCTGTTACGGAAACGCCGTACCAACTCCCGGTTAGAAATGCTGTATAAAATCTTTCACCGAAAAATAAAAATAGATAAAGAAAATTATTTACTTCCACCGCATTTCAGGTCAAACAGACTTGACCATGGATGGAAGATTAGAGAAATTAAATGCAAAACTAACACTTATCAAAACGCATTTTTCCCATCTACCATTCATGACTGGAATCGCCTGCCCCATGAAATTGTTGAGTGCCGTTCAGAGTCTATGTTCCGCGCGTTGCTGTCGGATGTATGAGTGCGCAGTTGGCTTTCTTTTTTCTTTTTTTTTTTCGTCATGTCTTTTTGTTGTTTCATATTTCATTCATTTTGTACTTGCTGTGTCATGCCTTGTTGTATTGCTTTTTTTTTTCTCTTCCTCTTTTTTTTCCGGCCTAATCTCCTGTTATGTATCCTCATCCCCCCTGCAATAATGCCTTCGGGCGCTGCAGGTATTTCCAATAAATAAATAAATAAATAAATAAATAGATAGGTCTGCCGGGAATATCTGCGGTAAACAAGTCTTCTGCGGAAACCTTATGAATTTTGGGAAGTAGGCAAAAGCGTCCTGCCTGTTTGTTTAGCGGATTTAAGAAGTGGTAGTCGGACTGCGTGATTAGTTCCCTTGATAAAAAGTTTGCCAGTTTGTTCAGAATCAATTTGCAGAACTCTGAAGTGGGATCTGAATCTAATTTCCTATAATGACAAGGGTTGCTGAGTTGCCTAAAAGCTTCTTTTTTGTATTTTTCGGCCGGCAGGATAACTATGTTACCTCCTTTGTCTGCAGGCTTAATGACTATATCGGTTCTAGAAGCTAAGTGGTTCAGAGTAGCCTGTTCCGTTGGGGCAACGTTTCTGCGTTTTCGAGCTTGCTTTGTTTGGTCTATAATTTCTTTCGAGACAGATTTAATGTACAAGTCTAATTCGGGACTCTGCTGCGCTTCCGTCCGGCGTCCACGTGCTTTCGGCTTTGAGAGGGATGGGATTAAGGCTGGTTACTTCAGTAGGGTGAGCACGTGTTTACCACGTGTTACAGGAAAAAGCTAAGTTAGGAATCGGGGTGTTCGTTTTTTCGGTAAAGAATTCCTTAATTCGCAATCTTCGCGCAAATTCTGTGAGATCTCTGTGAAGTTCATACTCGTTAAAATTATTGCTAGTTGGACAAAATGTAAGGCCATGCTTCAGAATCCGTTTGTCGCTATCACTTAGCGATGTGGAAATATCGACAATTTTGCTGTCAGTGTCCTGCGGCGGAAAAGGCGTATGTTTTTTCTGTATCGAAATTGGCGGGCGGTTGTTAAACTGTCCAGATGTATTCGTATCTAACGGAAATTGATCTATAATTTGTTTACGCTGTTGTTTATCGTGCAGCTTGCGTTCCTTTCTGGCTACAAAATATTCTAGTGCCTGGCTTTCGTCCGAATTTAGTTCGATCTTACTAAGTTGATCATCGAGGGAATTTAACTGCTCTTGACAATGTTCTTTTAAAATAGCTATCAATTAAAGGGACGCGTCATTTGAAACCTTTTCCCATCGAGCGAGGAGTTCAGGCCTGAGCGCACCGAGGGAGCACCTAACATTAACTCGAAGTCCTTTGGGTATTGTCCTGTGCTGCAAGTAGGATTTGTAAGTGTGTAGGTGGTATCGGTAGATAGTTTGGTTAGTGGCTAGTTTTCTGGCGACCAGAAAAATTCGTCTTTTGGGTTCGGGGCGATTGGTGCTGCCAGATGTAAGTCATCTGCGCTTGTGCCGAGTGGACCTCTTGACGGGTGTTGTGTGTTTAGGGGACTACTGTTTGGGGGTGGTATCGGTGTAGAGGTCTGCGATGGTGAAAATCTGAGTGCTAGTGTTCGTCACTAATCGCGTAGGTGTGTGTGTGAAGTAGTGGCTTTGGGGTTTAGTGGCTACTTCCGGTGGGATTCCTACGTGCTGTTCCGCTGGTTTGGGATCCACGGTTTCCGTCTGTGTGTCACGCGTCGCGAGTGTCTGGAGTGAACTGTGTGGAGGTGTCCTGGGTCCTAGCGGGGGGAGGCTGTGTTCGTTCCTGGGTGTTGTCGCTTTTGTGGGTGGTCCGTTGTTGAGAGTTGGCCAGAGTGGGAGAGGGAGCATAAGTGGGCTGTAGCGTCCGCTTAAATGTGTTTCTCAGCCGGTACTTTATATTGTCTGCCATTACTTGGACGCCAAAAAAATAGGGTGAAGTCCATCTCTGACAAGGAGTGCCTCAGGGTCATGATGGATCTGAGCGTGGTGGATGGTTTTAACGTCTTTTTGGTAATGTTCCATGTCCAACAAAAAATTGTTGAGCTTGACGTTCTGAAAATATTTCGAAAAAAAAAATGCTACTTGCAACATGACAATGTGCATGGTACGGCGGTTATGGTTACGTCATGTATCATGTACAGCTCTCAAGAATATTTTCGACCCACAAGTAGATAAAGTATAAATTGTGTGGCTCGGTAAGAATACACCAGAATAAAGCGTGCCGACTTCAGCGTAGTGGTTAGCTGCCTTTTCTATCTACTACGAGTTATCGCTACACCCAAGCTGAAATTTTTGGTGGCTGCTTGCATCCTTAATTGTTTTAGACTCTCGGATAGTGTCCCCCTCTGCTATATGTTGAAAAATGTACACGTACAGTCGCTGACAAAAAAAAAATGAGCGAGCTATTTGCTTCTAATGTTTTTCATGCGCTGCCTAATTGAAATTGCCAATTATTGTATATGTTTGCTGGCAGTGGACGCTAGTACACTTTGAAAAACAATGGTTCTTTATTTATCGTAGGGAAGGCATGCTTCCAATTACAAGTGAATAGCGTGCTCCGTGTACTTTAGTCCGCACCAGTACATGCGGCACCTTTAAATTTTGGGGGGACGATCGGCTCGTAGACATTCATGACGGAGAGCAGCCAAACTGCACCAAAATGAAAAAAAAAACGCACTTACCACAACAGCAGCACGTGTACACTGTTGGGCATTTAGAGGTTCCAGTCGTGTAATCAAAAACGCTTATGAGTAACGCAAACCTGTATCACATGTGTGAACAAGGCAGATAATCAACAGCAGGCACTCCACGCACAACCTGAAAAGCGCTGTATTTGTGTGAGCCGAAGAACTTAATGCAACGATATATTAAGCCTCTAGTGGCTGTCAACTCTCAGAAGAGCTGTCTTTGGAAAAGCTGACATAATATCTCGTAGGCAAGAGCAGGGCTCAAAAGCGCTCTTTATGCCCGAGATTTCCTGAAAAGATAAGCCTCATATAGGGCAGAAGAACTTGGCCCACTAGCAAAAAATTGGCACACGATTGAACTTCTCGGTAATGCGATTTTTTAGAGCAGCTGCTGCGGTATTTCAGCCATAGGCAACCGAAGAAGATACACGCAGTGCCAAACGGAAGCGACATGCTTTTAGACTTCGGCAGCGCGCACAGCAATCAGTTAAAGCTTGCAGCTGAGCCATTCCACGGCGAATATTCACTGGAAACATTTGCAAATGACATTGTGGCATTATTCAAGCGGCGATGACGAAAGCAAGGATGTCAATTCAGGCGAACGCCGTTCGTAAGAAATGGCATTAATATCCACCCAAGCGCAGCCATACGGCTACAAAGGAAAGCTATACAGCTTTCTCAGAAACTTTGTAGTTAAAGAAAAATTCGTCCTGGTCCGAGGTTCGAGCCCGGGACCACTGCTTCACCGGAGCAGTGGTCCGGGGGGTTCGAACCCCGGACCAGGACGAATTTTTCTTTAACTACGAAGTTTCTGAGAAAGCTGTATAGCTTTCCTTTGTAGCCGTATGGCTGCGCTTGGGTGGATGTCAATGAGTAATTACTCCCTTATTACAAATCTACTCCACCTTGGGGGATTCCCCTAAACATTTGACCAAATGACATTAAATTCGCTGCCTGATGTGAGGCTATTGCAATTGCTTTGAATTCATTGGATTCTCTAGCGCAATTCAAAGCCGTATTCGCCGTCTCTCCTTTTCTCTAGATTGCTTTAGTTTTGTTCATTGATTGCGAGTCGTGCGAGTAGCTGCTCACGTAATACTTGCTTCTTACGCTGCATCATTTACACAACACGGCAAATATTATTGTTCGAGCGAGAACGGTCGCAAGGGGGAGAAGGATGATTCCGCACTTGCAAATTAAAGCTGCTGGACAAAATTCCACGACCTAAAGCCTCCACAAGTGCCCTTTGAACTAATTTTGATGAGGAGCGCATTCACACAGTTTAAGGAGCAGAGGGGAAAGACCATCGCCGCCCACCGAAGGTGCTAGCACATTAAATAAGCCGTCCACGCGTCGGTGCTATCCGCATAGCGCTGTCGAAAAACCAAGCATTAAACTATTGGAAACGGGCGGCGGGGCGGAGAATGGGAGTAGGCGCGGCAGCTCGCATCAAACTAGGTCTGCCTCCACCAACTTCTCGACACAGCTCGAACAATCTCAAACCGTAGGTCCGTGGCGCCGCCTCGCCAAGTTCAGGGGGTGAGGAGGACTAGGGGTGTGACCTGAGACGTGCTAGTGGGAGCCTGGGCGTTCGAACGTGATCCGGAACAATCTTCTCCCCTTTTGTTTTGCTTTTATTGCGCGAGTCGCCGCGCGACCTGCATTCAAGCTACCGATTTCATCCTCGCGCTCTCTTGACTATCGCCGTTTTTCGTCCTCCGCGGCGCTCTTCGTTCGATCACTTTTATCTTTCGATGCGCTCGTCGGCTCGGTTACGCCGAGGCCGGCGCCGAGGCACGCCACTCAACGCAGCAACGGGCGCCCAAGAGCTGCACTCCAAAGCGCGCTTTGTCACTTAATGACGCAGGCGGCGAGAGACCGGTGCAACGTTCCTCTGCGCAACCTGGTCCAGTTCGCCACCGAGTTCAGGTGCCCGCTCGGAACGCCCATGAACCTGCCGGGAAAGTGCTCCATCTGGTGACGAAGTTCGCCGTGGGCTCGCTCGAAGAACTTGGTCGCTTAGGCATTTACTTATTTCGTTACGATGACATTTTATGTTCACATTAGATATTATTATTGTTGTCTGCTATCATGTTTCGTGCTTTAGGAAGCAAGTATTAACTTAATGGTTTCTTCTATTTGTAGCATATTTCACTGTACTTCTTGCGTTGACTGTCACGATATATTTGGTGTCAGCATCCTGTTCATGCTAAGGAAACCTATCCTTACTTTGATATGTCTTTTTTCTTTGACAGCACACTTGTCAACCTTCAACCTCTTTGAAGCGCATTTGTCAACTTTTTTCTTTACACGCTGTCAGGCTGACGGTGTATGAACATTCTCTAGCGCAGCCATCACCGTTGGAAGCGCAGAGTGCCTCGGACTGGTATAATCAATGCACTCGCCTTCATCGCTCGTAAGAAAAGCCCACCGGACATTGCCGGCGCATTGGAGCACGGCTGCTACGGGAATGTTCCTTCTCTCGCAGTGCCATTACGGCGCATGTTTTGCATGAATGGCGCTACCGAAGCTACTGGTCAATCTGCGGTGTGAGCGCCTCAAATGTTGGCTCTGAGAGACGCGCGAAATTAAAGCGTAGTACCGACTGCACACAGCCAATGTCACTAGTACAGGGTCGTCCCCTCTTAGTTAGAATGCGCTAGCGCATGGCCGCACTCTTCAGAGGGCCACCGCTTGCGACACAGTCGCTCATCGAAGCAAAGTGGCGCAGGAGAAGGTGCACCTGCACGCGGCGCTTCGCGTCATCTGCCACTTCGCTTCGATGCGCAGCCATTTCGGACGCTGTGACCCTCCAAAGAGTGCGGCCATGCGCTAGCGCATTCTGACTAAGAGTGGACGACCCTGTACATCATGCTGTGCATGTCAACGGAACGCTATATTTCATATTTGTCATGCAAAAAAGATTGCTGCTTTAAAGATGACTATAATAAACGTGTTTCACTTTCTGCACGTTTTCAGCCGCCTTGTGCTTTCAACTTCCGTTGAAATGACGTATACCTATAGCATGCAGTTGAGGGCGCCCACGAACAGGTCTCCTGTCAATTATATTATAAAATTCTGGAGCTACCAATGAATAGTGCTGAAAATAATTCCTCATGCCTGAAATAGTGAAAACTTAACCTGATCATGCTATCTCTCTCTTGTACACTCTTTAGAAAATATAAAAATTAAACCACGGTCGTCATTGCAAGAAGTGTCACGAGAAAAGAGCGGTCAATAAAAAATACCACAGAACTTCACCATTCAGTTCGAGCGCATTGTGTCGGCAAAACGCAATATACGGAAGAGTACCGCTCTTGTTCTGCCAGAATACAGTTTTGGAGCCGCAGATAGGTGGCGGATACCAAATGCTTTCGGCCTTTAACATGCGCACACTGGTGTGCAAGTAAAGAAAAATAAACACCTGATAATAGACTGCTCAGGCCTCTGATATGCCCTTGTCACGAACTGCTTAGAAAGCAGGAGGATCATGCCGTGGCTTCGACAGCAGCGCAGACATAGCCATCGCTGAAGGTGCCTGAGCAGTTTTGGTTTCTGCAAATGAGCTGCAAGAAATGTTTTGGAAAGACACCGTTTACTAACGTTCTTTTTTATCCGTCCACATGAGTACGGAAAATGTTGCAGCTCGAGTAGGAACAGTATTAGTTATTTTAAGAGGGCGCAAAGATTATTTCGCACCTCTGAATATGGGTGTAGCCTAAAAACAGGACCCTCTATTTCCCTTCACTCAAGTGAATTAATCTCCTAAAACTAGAACGAGCCTAAACATTATGAAACCCTCACCATGCCTACTTGAGTGACTCACTCGAGGCCATCCAGAACTGGGCAGCACGTTTCATCACCTCTCAGTAAAAACCTCGACTCAGTGTTAGTACCATAAAATCATCTCTCGATCTCAAATCGTTAGCGCTTCGTCGAAAAATTTCAATTCTCTGCGTCTTCCGCAAACTGTACTTCAACTTTCCCGCACTTCGGGAAAGCCTTCTGCACATTCCGATACGATCATCTCGCCGCTTATATAATTAATTTAGCGTACAGCGCTTGCAAGGCTCCACCAAAGCATTCAACAAATCGTTTCTTCTTTGCGCGATCGAATTTTGGAATACCTTGCCCGTATACATTGTTGTTGATGCTAATCCTTCCAACTTTTGGCAGCTACTCATCGACCATATCCAAGTGAAATAAAACTTTTCCTGTATCAGCTGCGATGCACTGCAAAACGATCACTTTATTGGACACGTTTTATTACTTTGGTGTGTATTTCTGTATGCTTCTTTTTCACATTGTTTTGGTTGACTATGTAAATGCATTTACTATTGTGCTTCTTTTTCACATTGCCTTTGATTATCTTTATAAATTGTTTACTGTTTTCCTTTGCCTAGTTTTCCTTCTTTTTCTCTTTTTTGCCTTTTCTTATATATGACCGTTAGGCACTTGCATTCACCCCCCCCCCCCTTATATAATGTGTCTTAAGGGTTAATAAATGATGATGATTATGATGACTAGTAAGAAGGGCATCTAAGTTTCAGGGCGCGAAACTCTGATGTGCCAATTCTGAACTCTGGCGCATTGGTTTTACGGCTCCTTTCAAGAGAGAAGAAATAGGAAAATGAGGACTTATGTCTGATTGCGCACGTGATAAAGTACCGTCTGCATTTGTATTCCTAACAAAACTATTATGAGCGTCGCTGTGCATGCGGTAACACAGGTGGGAATGCCTACGATAGATGTACCATAGGATTGTACAGCTGAAAGAAGCAATGCTCTCGTGGAATTAACCTCAAGGAGGTCATTGCTAGCATCACCGCCGAGTAGTAACTTATATCTGTTCTCCTTAACATATCTCAAGAGGCTGTCAAGGCGACCTATGAAGGAATTCAAATTACCATCCAGGGCACTATAAATTACACATTATTACACAGTAAATGTAACCGCGAGATGACAGAGACAGGCATTCGATGTGCTGGGAGATCGAAAGAAATTTGTGAAGAATTTTGCACTCTACTAAAAAAATCTTCCCCTAAAATACTAAAAAAAAACTTCGATAGCCCTTACACTTATATATTTCAGTATCAGATTTATACCGTGTTTCTGTCCGCATTATTAAACCAGAATCAAACTCAAACTCATCCAGCAGCACTGACAGGTCATCGTCTTTGTGCCGGGTAGACCGAATGTTTAGATGAATAAAATTAAGGTTGTAATTTCCCAAACAACTCACTGTGGCTGACGTGTCTAGGAAAGACCGCCATTTTCGATGTGATTGGAAATGTCAGCAGTGAGACAATTCATTGTACGCTATCTTGTCAACGTCCTCAACCGTGCGGGCGTACAGTATAGGTGATGTTTCTGTCGCCTCTTTCTTTCAGTCGTCGAGACATAATGCCGCTTCGCAGACTTCTTTTTTTTCGATGGCCTTGTCAAGCAGTTGTTTCATTGCCGGGCTTAAATGCTCATTCACGAGAACAGGCTCCTTGGGTGTGCGACCAAAGTCTTCGTTCATATGCGCGTTATTTTTTCTTTCTGGAGCATCTCGTCGCGCTTAGAGCGGCTCTTAAACTGAACCACAATGTTCGATGGCTCGTTTTCTGTTTTCGTGGGAACGCGGAGACAAAATCTATGTCGTCTTCCGCAATGGGCACATTCAGAAACTCCCCAAACCGTTCGAAGCTTTTAAGAAGGCTTTCATTCTCTAGCGGCATTCCTGTGATCTCTAGGTTGCAGCCGGTATGGTGGCTCAGCTGTTTTGGTGCTCGGCTGCTCACCCGAAAGACGCGGGTTCAATCCCGGCGGCGGCAATCGAATTTTGGTGGAGGCGAACTTCTAGAGGCCCTCTAGATGTTCCGTCCCTCATAGCCTGAGTCGCTTTGGGATGTTAAACCCCGTAAACCTAAACACAATATCTAGGTTGCACCTGTGCGAGTAATGTTCTGTGGCTGTAATCCTTCGTTCAAGCTAGCAGCCTTGCTTTATCACAAAATCCTAATCAGCAGCAACTTTTCATTGGCTTCCTTTAGTGCCTTGTTTTCTTGTTCAAGTTCTCTTTGGGGCTGTTTCGTTTCCTGAAGCTTCACATTAAATAAATCAATACTATACCAAAATTGTGTAATTTTCACCTAGACTCACCTTCCATGTTAGCTCTGATATCGCGGATTTCTCATAACTCATTAAGCTAAGTCCGGTGTTGTTTAGCGCTCACAACTACCTGAAAAATGTTTGCACAAAAAAGCACACGCTGATATGTCAGTAGCAGAGGCAGCGGCAAGAAATACTCGCCTGAAGACGGCAATGACAACACAGCGATTCCTAACCTGTAACAGCACAGAGCGAGCTTAACGAGTCTTGCTTCCGCTGCCTTCGCTGCTGCCAACTGAAGATCCACCGGTGGCGCCGTTATTTTTGAAGCGGTCCAAGAAGCGCATCTGCTGCTGGCGGGCGTGATGTTAGCAGCTGGATGCTTTGATACCGCTCGCTAGCTGTCCGACATTTTTAGAGAAAAATTTTGAACATTGTAAAATTGTAACATAGTGCTATTAAAATATTCAAGGTAATAGTCCATTCTTCCGATGTGTAACAAATATTCTTTTGAAATTATTCCGTCACTCACACCGAGCAGTTAAGACCGCCATAGCAAAATAATAGGGTACGCTTTTGACGAAAACAGCGTTAATAGAAAAAAAATGCAGGGGTGGGAGACCTGGGGACGTGCTGACAGTTACAGTCGAGCTTCGATGGTAGCGAGATTCTAGAGGCCCGTGTACTGTGCGATGTCAGTGCACGTTAAGTAACTGCAGCTGCTCGAAATTTCCGGAGCCCTCCACTACGGCGGCCCTCATAGCCTCTGGAAGCACTTTATCATTGACTTCGTCTGAATGCTGCATATACAAACGGCTTGCGATACCGTTTTGGACAAGTGGACAGTCCGCATTGTGACAACTGTGCCTCGATAGAAACTGTGGAACATAACTTGCTTGAGTGTCCTGCGTATGCTAACGAGCGTGCGTACTTTGAACATTGCATGCAGAAGCTCTGGCCAGTGCCCCTAACAATGGACAAAGTTTTAGGTTCCTTAGCCTGCCTTAGGCAACACAGACTTGCAATGAACTTTCTATTTACATATTTAAAAGACATTGGACATCTCGATAAGCTCTAAATTCTTTTGCACTTTACCTTCACGCATTCTTCATGCATTGAACTTCGACTGCCTATTTGTTGGACTATGCACTCCATCATTCCATAGGTTACATCAATACTCGCCATTGCATCCTTAGTAACCATTTCATGACCGCATTTTATCTTCGTTTTTTTTACCTCTCCCATACTGCTCTCCTTCTGTCTTTATCTCCCAAATTCCTCTCCCTACACAGAGTAGCATACCAGCGATTTTTTAACGTCGGCTAAATTCTATGTATTTCATTAAAGAATGAAATACATAGAAGTTGTATGGGCACTTAAACCCCCATAAAGCATAAACACTCTTCCGTTAAAAAATGTATTTGTCCCAATTGTTGGGTATGTTTTCTTCAAAAAACGTTAGAGGGCACTGCGGAAGGAAGGAAGGAAGGAAAAACTTTATTTTACACTAGTCCTTTTTCCTGCGGTTTGGGAGCATCTTCAGAGATGTTTTCTCCTTGATTTTACCCCCAGGAGTCTTCTCTGTCGAAGTCGTCCGCCTCTAATCAGTGGTCGGTTGCCCTCAGTCCAGGGCTCCGCTGGCCACTGCCGCCCGTTGAGCTCGCTGTACCAGACCTTCTTGGTCTTCACAGCGGTCGCTGGACAGCAGAGTCTCCCACTGCTCCGCACTCGGGTTTTGTATTTTGGGGACCACGTCTATCTTTTGGCAGGCCCATGTGATGTGATAGAGAGTAGGTTTTCCGTCGCACCAGGGACATTTGTCCGCGTATATGGTAGGGTGCATTTTGTTTAGTATATATAGGTTTGGGAAAGAGCCTGTTTGTAATTGTCTCCAAGTGACAGCTTCCTCTCTGCTGAGAGATTTGTGCGGTGGGGGATACCGCAATCTTCTGCCTCTGTAGTTTTGTAGTATGGCCGAGTAATCCCTGGGTGCTGGCGCGAGTTCCGCGGGCTCATCGGATGCTGGGAAAGTAATGTATCCTCGAGCTATCCTGTCGGCCTCTTGGTTCCCTGCCACCCCCGTGTGCCCCGGTACCCACACAATTTTGTGTGGGATCTTGTCGCTTTGTTCTTCCTGGTTTTTAATTCTGTCGCTCGCTGCGAGGAGTATACGGAGCGCGTGACGACCTATCCTGCCATTCATGTAATTTCGGCAGGCTGTTTGAGAGTCGGTGAGTATTGTTAGCGACCGCCCGGTTCTATAGCCCTCCGCCACCGCTAGAGCAACGGCTACTTCCTCGGACTCTGCAGCTGTGCAGCCTCGGAGAGACGCGCTGGTCATTTCGCGTAAAGACGAATCGACCACCGCCGCCACAGCGATTTTGGTGTCTCCTCCTCTCCAAGACGCGTCTGCATACACGGTCGTGGCTTGAGGAGCGTATGTTCTTTCGATGAAGTCGGCCCTCGCTTCTCTTCTGCCTCGATGGAGGTTGGGATCCATGTTTTTTGGTATTGGCGCTACCTTGAGGGTCTTGCGAAGCTCGTCGGGGATCGTTGCCGTCCTCGTCATTTCTGCGGAAACCTTATTGGAGTAAAGTGAAAGCACTGACGCCTCCGCGCCGCCTCTAATTGGTCCTCTTTGCCTCTGTGTCTATTGTGACGTCGTGTCTGACAGCGGAGTCAGAGTTTATATATTTATTTATGTATTTACCCTGCTGAAAAAAAGTTCTATGATGCAATAACCTCATAGATCATTCATCATAGAATATCATACAATCTGTATGACATATCATACAATCTGTATGATATATCATACGAATTTTATGATACATCATACAGATTGTATGATATGTCATACAGATTGTATGATATTCTATGATGAATGATCTATGAGGTTATTGCATCATAGAACTTTTTTTCAGTAGGGCATTTATTTATTTTATTACTATCAGGGCCGTTGAGGGGTTACAGATAGGAGTGGTAAGTATACTATACAAAATCGAATAAAATAAGGACAGTTGTTAAGATAGGTGATGGAGAAGCGCAGATTTGAAAGCTTCAGGTTTTGAGATGGAGACGATGCAGGCGGGCAGGTGGTGCCAGTCTGAGCTGGTCTTTGGCAGGAAAGAATAGAAATACTGGTTACTTCTGCAACTTGAAACACTCACTTTCAGTCGGTGTTCAATAAGAGATGATACGTAACTTGGAGCAGAAAAAAGACTTTGTTTTAGCCACTGAAAGTCTAGAAAGATGACCCCCCAGTGAAAGATCTCTTCATGAGTGTGACGCTAGACGAACGCGGGTAGTTAGTCAAAATAAAACGGGCTGAACGATTCTGAATTGATTCTAAAGTATTAATCAGTGACTTTATATTAGGGTCGCATACGGAAGACGCATATTCTATTTTAGATCGAACAACCGTTTTGTACACAAGCCGTTTGAAACTAGCCGGTGCAAGTGAAAAGTTACGACGAAGGAAACCAAGCATGCAAATAGCGCTCTTTGTTACGTGTTCGATATGCGTTTTACATGAGAGGTCATTGGTAATGTATACGCCAAGATACTTATGTGCAGAAACAAAAGCTAAAGGGGAGACATTCAGAACATATATATGGATGCGGGTTAGCTTTGTAATGTATTCAAGTTACTTTCATTGATTTACATTTAGACATATGGAAGCTTCATTAGCCATGTGTCGCAGCAAACAAAAATGTTATTAATGTCAGATTGAAGAACCAAGGTATCAGATGGGTTGGAAATTTCTCTGTATATTACACAGTCGTCAGCGAACAGCCTTATTGATGATGTTATAAGATCAGGAAGATATTTATCTTGTTGCTGATACCATCAGCACCTGAAGAAGATGACATTTTAGCATTATCAGTAAGTTTGTGAATTCTCTCCCAGTCAATGGTTATGGCATCTATCAATTGGGAGTCAAAGGTAGGCATGTCGGGAAGAGTAACTTGTGTAGTTGTTACGAAGCAGAGAAAATGTGTGCTTTAATAATGTGTAACATTCGTTTAGTGGGACCAGGGCACCTTGGTTATATTTCAGTTTCATATATCTTTTTGCTTTCACGTTAAGGGCAGTCCAGAACTTGTGGGGGTTAGTAATCAGTAGTCTAGGCAAGTGTCACGGGTTCGGCGACTAGTCGACATCATCACCGAGTCCGGACAATGAGGGGGTGGCCGTTTTATGCCCGGCGTAGCCGGTAAGCAAACGCAGTGACTGAGACCGAGGCGTGTTTAAGAGGTAACAACAACAAAACAACGTTTATAGTTTCGATTGAACAATGCGGCAGCTTTTACAGACACATAATTTACATTCTACAAAACAATTGCGGAAAGCACATAGCAGTAAACACACTGAATTAAGTTATACACTGAATATTCCTACACAGTTCAGAACACAAGTGAGAGGCCAATTAGATACAGTCGATCAAAAGTCAGAAGGTGAACAAACATACAGTAAACCGGGAAGCGCGGCTGCAGTCCATCCCAAACACGCAGTCAGTGCGGCCCCCGAAGGCGACGTCCGTCCAGGGCAGCTTGCGGTTTTGAGGATGCGGTGCGGCGGCTCGGAGACCCGGGAGTTCGCGGCGGCAGCGTTTCCACCGACGAGCGGACTGCAGTTCGTTTCCATACGGCCCCCTTTTAAAGCCCTCGGGCGCTAGCGAGCGAGCACTCGCGGCGCCACAGCGTCGGCGTCGAAAAAGCAACACCAAAAAGCGCAACGAGAGCACGTAGGCACCTACACTTTGACTCTGCATGGCCGCCATCTTGGAGGAGGAAAAAATTAACGCACAACTAAAAAGAAGCCCCAGGCTTCGACTCTCGATTCGGTGACCTTGGAAACGCAAAAAAGTAAAACACAACCAAAAAGGCAGTCACGTAGGCCGCAACTTCTTTCCCGCTAATGGTCAGCTCAAGACCGGCAGTATCGGGGCCGTCTTTGAGCCGCCTCCGTTTTCGCAATTCGAGGGGTTGTCTACATAACTGAAAAAAGCGTGCATGCATTCTTGCTCTTCCCGAGACACATACAAAGAAACGTGGACGCATTAGTTTTATACAAACAAAAGTAATTTACAGGTTGCCGCCACTTCTGTGACACGGCCCCCCACTTTCGGAATATTATCCGATAATATTCTAGACCCACAGAAGTCGGCGAGCAGACCTGTGCACAGATATACAGGGCGTAACAGAACCTCTTATATAAATCTAGCACACACACACTACAAGTCACCGTGTATACATGCACCATAACACTTGAATAAATTAATAGCGAAAATTAATAGCGCGCGACAAATCTACAGCCTGCTAAGAAAATCGGCACCGACATTGTCCTTGCCCTTTATATGCTCGACGGTAAACTGATATTCTTGGAGCAGCAAGCTCCAGCGCAGGACTCTGCTGTTTAGCTGTTTGGCTCTGTGGATGTAGCTCAGTGGTTGGTGGTCTGTTTGAACTAAGAACGGTACCCCATACAGGTAGGTGGAAAACTTCTGTATTCCCCAAACTAACGCTAGGCACTCCCTCTCGATTGCGCTGTATGCTGCTTCCCTGGGGAGCAATTTTCTGCTCGCGTATGCCACCGGGTGAAGCGTTCCGTCATGCCGCTGCATTAGTACCGCGCCAAGGCTGGTATAAGAGGCGTCTGTGCGCAGCACAAACTGTTTGGAGAAGTCTGGCAGCCGTAGTACCGGAGGGCTTGAGACTCGTCGCTTGAGCTCTTCGAAGGCTTCCTGATGGGCCGGCGTCCACCTTACGACGTTCCTCTCTCCTTTTCTCGTCAGCTGGGTGAGGGGCTCGCTTATTCTTGCGTAGTCGGGGATGAAGTCGCGGTAATACCCCGACAAGCCAAGGAAAGCGCGTACCTGACGCTTTGTTCGAGGAGTTGGCGCCGCCTGTATCTTGTCGAGCGTTTTACCGAGTGGTGCCAGCTCACCTCTGCCAATGCGATGCCCGAGGAACTCGATGCTTTCCATCCCGAATTCGCATTTGCTTGGTCGTACTGTCAGGCCGGCCATCTCGATTCTCGCAAACAGCTGCCTCAGCGAAGAAAGATGCTCCTCCCACGTATCACTGGCAACGAGGACATCATCATAGTAGTGCTGCACTCCGGGAATTCCCTCCACCACTCGTTGCATCAATCTTGAAAATACTGCCGGGGCAGTTTTTATGCCGAACGGCATAAAACGGAATTGAAAGAGACCCGATGTCGTTGAAAACGCCGTTTTGGGCTTGGACTCCTCAGTCAATGAGATTTGCCAATATCCTTTGGCAAAGTCTACCTTTGAGAAGTATTTCTTCTCTCCAGCTGCAGCGAAGACCGCGTCCGCTCTGGGCATTGGCTCCGAATCGGCAACCAGGACGTCGTTAAGGCGTCGGAAATCAATGCAAAGCCGGTTCGTGCCGTCTGGTTTCTTCACCAAGAGGACCGGTGAATTGTAGGGTGACTGGGACTTCTCGATTATTCCCAGTCGCTCCATCTGCTGCATCTCTCTTTCTACGGCTTCTCTCGTCGCAAACGGAAGTGGGTACTGTTTTATGTGGACCGGAGTGCGGTTAGTGAGCTCTAACTGGCACTCGGCCCAGTCCGTCTTGCCTGGGACGTCGGAGAAGATGCGAGAGTTCTCTGATATCACTTCTCGGAGCTGTCTCCGTTGATCCGCCGTCAAATCATTAGAAAGCTTCACATCTCGCTCGCCCTCCGACTGTTCAAGCGCCGGAACAGGAATGGCTCCCTCGCTGTCCGATTCGGTAACGCCGCAGATCGCGTGGCACACGCGTTCTATTGGCTGGCTTTCCCGCTCTTCGTACTTTTTAAGTAGGTTGGCGTGAAAAATCTTCCTCCCTCCGGCTGTCTCGATAACGTAGTCGGCCTCTCCTTTCTTCTCTTTGATCTCGAAGGGCCCCTTCCACTGAAGCAGCAGCTTGTTGTTGTCCGTAGGCAGCAAAATCAGGACCTTGTCTCCCGGATCAAACATCCTCTCTTTGGTTTTCCGGTTGTACAGTTTTGCGTAGCGCGCCCCGGCCTTTTCGAGCTCCTCGTGCGCTAGCTTGCACGTGTCTTCCAGTCGATTACGGAGGTCAAAGACGTGCTGGTATGTGGTCTGCGCCTCCTCGTCGAGGTGATGGTTTGTCCAGAGCTCCTTCAAAATGGCCAGGGGTCCCCTCACATGCCGCCCATACAAAAGCTCGAAGGGCGAAAAGCCCAAACTTGCCTGTGGGACCTCCCTGTATGCGAAGAGCAACGGCGCCAGATAGCGTTCCCAGTCTCGCGGCTTTTCGGCGCACATTCTCTTCAACATTAATTTCAGGGTGCCGTTGAATTTTTCGACCATCCCGTTCGCCATGGGGTGGTACGGCGTGGTATGCAGCTGGCGTATGGAGAGAAGTCGGGCCACCTCCTTCATTAAGTCGGAAGTGAAATTGGTGCCTCGGTCGCTTAGGACTTCATTAGGGACTCCAAATCGAGAAAACATTTCGACCAGTGCCTCAGCGACCCTCTCAGTTTCCACGCTCGGCAGCGCTACGGCCTCTGGGTACCGGGTAGCATAATCCTTTAAGGTCAGGATGTACCGGTTGCCATGTTTGGAAGGGGGCTGGATTGGGCCCACAATGTCTATGGCCACTCTTTTGAATGGCGTTTCGATGAGCGGCGTCCTCCCCAGCGGCACCCGGGCGACCCGACCCTTCGGGATTGTCCTCTGGAATATGTCACAGGAGGCTACAAATCGCTTCACGTCCGCAGTGATACCCGGCCAGAAAAAATCTTCCAAAATCCGGTCCTTCGTCTTTTGGGCGCCTAAATATCCGGCCACTATTCCGTCGTGCGCAGTTTTCAGCACCGCCTCTCGATGACACTTTGGAACGACGAGCTGGCGCACGATCCGCCCAGTTTTCTCGGTGTAGATTCGGTACAGTACTTCATTCTCTTTCTGGAATTCTATTTTTCCTTGCGAATCCCTACAAGTCACTTTCTTGCCAATTTCGGAGAAGCAGTGCTTGAGCGACTGGTCCTCTGCTTGCTCCTCTGCATAACTCTTCCTGCTTGGCTCCACTGCGACGCCGGGGGTTTTAAGCGCTTGGAACTTCTTGTTTTGCTCCCTTGCTTTCGCTCTTGTTACAACCGCTGCAACTTCCTCTTCAGCGAGCTCGTTGCTGACCGGTTGTTCAACCAATTCCTCCGGGTCATCTGGAGCTCTGGCGCCTTCTATGTTTCCGAGAATTAAGTCATACAGCGGCTCCTCCATGCAGAGCACCGATATAATCCCAGAAAAATACGGGGTGTCGATGTGAACCCGCGCCTCAGGCAGCATCTTAGCTGTTCCATCCACTAGATAAACTGGCCTCTTCTCTCCTGTGAGCTGGTCGTCGTTGATGAGCTCTCGTCTCACGATCGCCGTATTGCATCCGGTATCCCGCAGTACCGATATGCTCTTGCCTGCCAACGTTCCAGCCACCACCGGCAGTCCTTCAACGAGGAATTTCGGTCGCGTCTGCATGACCGCGTTCACAACGGGAATTTTATCCCCATTTTTGAGCTCCAGGTAGCCATCGCGAATCCTCTCCTCATTAACGTTGATGGTGGGTGAGTAGACGCACGATGACTGTGGCCTATCCTTTACCGCTGAGCGGCACGCATCCGCCTTGTGTCCCTTCCGACCGCACTTGAAACAGGTGACGCTAGTACTGTTACTGGTATGGGTACGGCACTGTGAAGCCTGATGCCCAATGCGGTTGCAAAGGTAACAGCGAGGCGGTGCTCGTTGATTGATTCTCTTTCCTTCGCTTTCGGGCCTCCCGGCATCGTCTCGGCTGTCTGTCTTTGACTTGGAGAGATTCAGGCTTCCTTGTGCTTCTAAAAACTGATCAGCTAGGTCCAACATCTCTCCTAGCGATTTTGTTTTCCTCTCCTTCAGGTAAAGTGCCATGTTCGAATGACAGCCTTGTAGGAATCTTTCTTTAATGAGGAGCTCTCTGAGTTCCTGAAACTCTGTCTTGATGCCTGAAAGTTCGATCCAGCGGTCAAAATAGTGGCTGAGACGCGCTGAGAACTGAGCTGCAGTTTCGCCATCCGCCGGTTTTCCTGTATTGAATTTCTCTCGAAATCCTTCTGCGGTGAAACGAAATCTCTTCAAAAGGGCGGTTTTCACCTTCGTATAATCCGCTGCATCATCCGGCGGCAAACGCCCATAAACACTAAGGGCTTCCCCACTCAGACAAGTAGCTAGCGCTGTCGACCACTGGCTCTCCGGCCACTTCTGGCTCTTCACAATGCTTTCAAATCGTCTGATATACGCATCTAAATCATCCTTCCGGTCGTCAAATGGGATCAGGAGTTTACTTGTGTTTAACTTCAAATCACCTTTGTCCTGGCTCCCTTCTTTCTCTCTTGTCTCCTTCTCTAGTCGCTGACTCTCTATTTTGAAACGCATAATCTCTATCTGACGTTCGTCAGCTGCCTTCGCGGCCGCGCGCTCCGCCTCCGCGGCCGCGCGCTCCTGCTCCGCGGCTGCACGCTCCTGCTCCGCTCTCTCTCTGGCAAACGCCCGCTCTTCGCGCTGCTTATCTTCGGCCCATTTTCGCTCTTCGCGCAGCTTATCTTCGACCCATTTTCTGAGCTCAGCGTTTGTCAGCCCCAACTGGCTACCCATAGCTATCAGCCTTTCCAAATCCATGCTTCTTCCTCCAAGCACACTTTCAATACACAGCTACAAGCTCAGCACAAAGCAAATCCTGTTCATACACGACACCTCTCTCAAGTCGGCACAGTTCAACACCTCAACAAGTCTCTCTCAGTTCACCACGTTCCCTCCGCATCAAACGTCCTGTCGCGGACGCCAGTTAATTGTCACGGGTTCGGCGACTAGTCGACATCATCACCGAGTCCGGACAATGAGGGGGTGGCCGTTTGATGCCCGGCGTAGCCGGTAAGCAAACGCAGTGACTGAGACCGAGGCGTGTTTAAGAGGTAACAACAACAAAACAACGTTTATAGTTTCGATTGAACAATGCGGCAGCTTTTACAGACACATAATTTACATTCTACAAAACAATTGCGGAAAGCACATAGCAGTAAACACACTGAATTAAGTTATACACTGAATATTCCTACACAGTTCAGAACACAAGTGAGAGGCCAATTAGATACAGTCGATCAAAAGTCAGAAGGTGAACAAACATACAGTAAACCGGGAAGCGCGGCTGCAGTCCATCCCAAACACGCAGTCAGTGCGGCCCCCGAAGGCGACGTCCGTCCAGGGCAGCTTGCGGTTTTGAGGATGCGGTGCGGCGGCTCGGAGACCCGGGAGTTCGCGGCGGCAGCGTTTCCACCGACGAGCGGACTGAAGTTCGTTTCCATACGGCCCCCTTTTAAAGCCCTCGGGCGCTAGCGAGCGAGCACTCGCGGCGCCACAGCGTCGGCGTCGAAAAAGCAAAACACCAAAAAGCGCAACGAGAGCACGTAGGCACCTACACTTTGACTCTGCATGGCCGCCATCTTGGAGGAGGAAAAAATTAACGCACAACTAAAAAGAAGCCCCAGGCTTCGACTCTCGATTCGGTGACCTTGGAAACTCAAAAAAGTAAAACACAACCAAAAAGGCAGTCACGTAGGCCGCAACTTCTTTCCCGCTAATGGTCAGCTCAAGACCGGCAGTATCGGGGCCGTCTTTGAGCCGCCTCCGTTTTCGCAATGCGAGGGGTGGTCTACATTACTGAAAAAAGCGTGCATGCATTCTTGCTCTTCCCGAGACACATACAAAGAAACGCGGACGCATTAGTTTTATACAAACAAAAGTAATTTACAGGTTGCCGCCACTTCTGTGACAGCAAGTATTTTGAAAAAAGGTGCGTTTCGCGCTTAAAAGAGCATTTTTGTATTGCGATGCAACGGTACGATAAGCATTCCATCTCTCGGTAGAGCTTGATGCCGTGCAGCGACGAAAGATTCTTTTGTTTTGTTTGACAGTCGCCTGAAAAAAACACTGAACAAAAGTGAATGTTTAGTGCACGTCATTCTACGAAGTGGGATGTAGTTATAAGTGAGGGCTTCCAGTTTGTCTTTGAAAAGAGACCAGTTATCGGGCAATGAACGTTCCCAAAAAATTCAGGGGGCACTTTGACTGTCTAAAGTGGGTAGAGGCGGAAGCGTTTTCCGCACCACCTTCGCTGTTTCTGTGGCACTGGTGGCGTCACATATAATTGAGTACTAATTACTAAGTGATGGGAAATCACTAAGTAATTGTTAATTACTGATTAATGTCTGAATACTAATTAACTGCTAATTAATGACGCTTAAGCTTCGCCTTTAGGAGTGGAACGCGACAGCGCGTTGTTGCGCTGCCAGGGAGTCCACGGAACGCCACCACCCGTTCGGCGCGATGCCTTGCCCTTTGAACGCAACGCTTTTTGAGGAAAGGAAATGGCGCAGTAATTCTCTGTCATCTCGGTGGACACCTGAACCGCACCGTAGAGGAAGGGAGGTGGGAGTGAAAGAAGATAGATAAAGAGGAGCCGTAATGAAGAAAATGAAAATTGTATTTGAGGAAAGGAAATTTCGCAGTAACTGTCTCACATATCTCGGTGGACACCCGTCAAAATTCAGGGGGGCACTTTTTTGACCTAAAGTGTGCTCACTGATGTGTGGTTAAGATGTTAAGCTTCGCCCCTAAGATTGGAACGCGACAGCGTCTTGCAACGCTGCCAAGGGGTCCATAGAACGCCATCGCCCATTCGGTTCTACGCCTCGCTCGTCAGTAAATTGGTTTTTGAGGAAAGGAAATGTATCTGTCTCTCATTTGTCGGTGGACACCTAAACCTCGCCGGAAGGGAATGGAGGAGGATGAGAGTGAGTGAAGACACCGTATTCACTAGACGCGCCTTTCTTCATTCCAAACCATCGAGCTGGCATGGCGGAGTGGATAGCATGCTCGTCTCTCACGCCGAAGACCGGGGTTCGATTCCTGAGCTCGACCAATTTCTTAATCGGTTTTATTTATTTATATGGCCTGACTAGTAAAGCTAATTAGGCTAATTGGGTAATTAAATAATTAACTAAGCTCAGTTCCACTTACTTGGAGCATCACTACACGATCCCTTCAATTGGTTGCATGGTTACTAGCCAAAGTGCAATTGGCCCCGTTTGAAATTCGCGCACTGTGACGTCACGACCGTTTCCACCAATTGAAAAGCGTGAAAATTTCTGTCGACAACTGCTGCTTACAACGATGAGACATTAAAGGCTTCCGCTTTAAAATGTGGAAAAAAAATGTCAGCACATTTTTCCAGTTCGGTGTTAATTGCAGAATAATTTCTATTTCTGTCATCCCGAATTACCTTAAAATGCTTGACTGGGCGGGGTACACGTGACGGTAGAGTGAAGTTGATAAATGAATGGTCGATTAATCCAGGCACAAGTGTAAGAAATTAAACGGAATCGGAGCAGGTTGTTAGAACAAGGTCCAGAATGTTGGCACTGGATGCTTTAATGCGAGTTGGCTCTTTCACAAGTTGACAGAGGTTAAATGTTGAGCATACGTCAAGGGAGGTTAGCGATTCTGAAAGAGAAGAAAATATAGGGTGGTCTTCCGACTATGATATAGCAGGGAAATTAAAATTGCATAAGAGAAAAAAAAAATCGGTTCTTTTCGAGACCTAAGTAAACTTTGTTAAGGGAATCATGTAGGTTATCACAAAAACTGTTCGCTGATTGGAGGGTGGAGGGGGGGGGGGTCGGTAACAGGTAAAAAATGTGGTTTCTTTGTGGTTTTTCTTAATACATGTACAAAGAAATTCAAGCTCCGAGGTTATGAGAGCATCATAAGAAAGCAAGTCATCCGCAACAGCGATCCAAATTCTCCCACCAGAACACCCAGAGCAATCTTGTCCATAAACAGTGTAACGTCGTTCACAATCAAACATTTCAGTGTTATCAATTTTGCCAGACAATCATGTTTCAGTGATAATAATCACATCGGCACCGTAAGTGCCTATCAGGGAGGATAGGGCGTCGCGTTTACTCATGAGGCTTCGAATATTTGTGAAAAGGAATCTCAGATCACGAATACATTCTGCGTCAATGGCCTCTGATCCCTAATCACCCAGAACGGACGAGTTTGAAGAGCCTCTCGCTTCAATGGCATGTGTAGATGTCAGGGCAGGCTCAGTTTCGCGCAAACGATCAGTTTGTGGACATTAAACGCAGCATTTCTTCTTCACATCTAGCTTGTTGTAGCGAAAATCATAAAACGCTCCAGTGCTTTCACCGAATTCTACCACCTTTTTCCGCGATTGTCTGTTCGCCTTACAGAAATCTTCTTGCGCACTAACACGGGTCTTTTTAAGCTTATTCTTTTGCGATAAGATGCGGTCTTTGGTCTTAGGGAAAGAAGTTCAACTATTATCGGCCGGGTTTTAGCTAGAAGGAAAGGCCCTAACCTATGCGCGCGAGATATTATCTCATCACTTATTTGTAGCGGAAGGGAATCTGTTAAAAGGGTTCGTACGTTTTGCTCGGTTTGGACCTAAGTCTCATTCGCTTCATCTTCAAGTCCCAATTATGTTGTCTCCGCGTGACCTATTCTCATACTCAATGAGGCGAGTTTGGATTATGGTATTCTCGTCTTTAACAGCATCTGTGACTGCACGACTAAGTTCAGCAGCATCATGGACCCAATCAAGAGTGTCTTCTCTGGTCTCAACCACTGCCAGTCTCAGGCGCTGAGGCGCTGAGGCGCTGTCTCAGGCGATATCTGACAGACGTTTCTCGATGATCTTTTGGCTAGCTTTCCCCTCATTAAGGGTCGACATTATCCTGCATGACGCGATTTCATTGTACTTGCAAGCGCTTTTATTTCGGAAAGTATTTCGATGCTGGTGCCGTCAACATTTTCGCCAGGGCCGGGGTTGACCTCAACGTCACCGGACATGAAAAGCAACATCATAACATCTACGCAATCAGCAGCCAATAACGAAATAACATGTGGGCATGGGATGAGCAGCAAGCATCGGTTGCTTGGGTGTTTGGAATAAAGGGAATCAGACTGACTAACCTGGGTAACAAAAAAGAACGGATGCAGCGTCTGCATCTTTGCCGCTCTCCCATGCACGCTGGCGCGCGCACTTGACAATAGGCAATCTATAGGTGATGACACTGCTGGCACTAGCAATACTGTTGTCTTGTAGGGACAGGGCACCGGTGGTGTTCCAATGATGGGAGGTCGCGAAACCAGAACCGACAACCCGCAAGCTGCCGGAGGAAGGTAACGGTCTTCTTCGGCGAATACAGGCGTCGAAAGTTCCAAGGGCACTTGAGGGAAGACAGCTTACCAGGGATAGGCGAGGACCAGCAACTGGGTAGCAAAAAATAACGGATGAAGCAGCGTCTGCATCGTTGCGGCTCTCCCATGCCTACTTAACACACCTTACTTTAAAATTTGCATTTAAATCACAATTAATTCATTTCATTCACACTAAAATTACCTAATTAACAATTCTGACAGAGTTAATTTATGTAATTAAAACTAATTCGTTTATTTATTTAAATCACACTCAATTCACAATTCATTTACTCTAATTCATTTTTAATTCATTCCAATGTGCAATTAAGACACATTATACCCACATTAATAAAGCTTGATTTATAATTACTTCACCTTAATTTACTCTAATGTACCTTAATTCATCTTTATTTACTATTGGCGTTTCTGCAATTTGTTATTGTCGATTACATTTTGATTAACTCCAAAGCCCGCATCGTTTCACCTCGGTATTCATTTCGGACATTCAAATTTCGTGCCGAGCGTTGGCTCCGCGATCTTTTCGGGTCATGTGGGCCGGTCACGTAGTAGGTCGCGTGGGGTCGTCTAGTGGTACGCCACTTCCGGCGATTCAAATTTCGCGCCACTCCGGCCCAACCGCGCCCGCATTTTAAGGCGAAAGCCTTTAATGTCTCATCGTTGTAAGCAGCAGATGTCGACAGAAATGTCACGCTTTTCAGTGGCTCGAAACGGTCGGGACGTCACAGAGCGCGAATTTCAAACGGGGCCAATTCTACTTTGGCTAGTATCCACGCAACCAATTGAAGGGATCGTATAGCGATGCTCTAAATAAGTGGGACTGAGCTTAGTTAATTGCTTAATTACCCAATTAGCTTTTCTAGTCAGGCCGTATAAATAAATAAAACCGATTAGGAAATTGGTCGAGCTCAGGAATCGAAACCCGGTCTTCGGCGTGCGAGACGAGCATGCTATCCACTCCTCCGTGCCAGCTCGATGGTTTGGAATGAACAAAGGCGCGTCTAGTGAATACGGTGTCTTCGCTCACTCTAATCCTCCACCCTTCCCTTCCGGCGAGGTTTAGGTGTCCACCGACATTGGATTGGAAAACGTTTATTGTCAGCACTGAGCCCTAGTGGGCATTATAGGTGGCTTCGAGCCCATGGCTCTTGGCTACCTTGTGAGCCCACTCATTGGCCCGGACTTGCGTCAACGGGTCTGAGCTGGCCAGTACAGCCTCCCACCGCTCTAGAGAAGGGACTGGTAGTAGGTCCGCCGGTGGCGGCTCCTTTTTGCAGCTCCATAAAATGTGGTCATATCCGGCTATCTCGCCGCATTGTTTGCAAGTAGCGTTGTATTGTGTTGGATACGTGTGTGCTAGTCTCGACGGGCTAAAGAAGGCTCGCGTGTGGAGCCGACGCCACGTTTCCTCCTGGCTTTTGTCGAGCTTTTTGTCTGGTGGCGGATGGATCCTCCTTTCCAGTTTAAACTGATTGGTGTATTCGTGAAATGATAGGAATGCATCTCTCGTGAAATTTGGGGACTCAACCCGGCTCACTGCTCGGCTGACATAACCTCGAGCTATACTGTGAGCCAACTCGTTAAATGAGAGACAGATTTCCTTTTCTCAAAAACCAATTTACCGATGAACGAGGCGTAGAACCGAATGGGCGATGGCGTTCTATGGACTCTTTGGCAGCGTTGCAAGACGCTGTCGCGTTCCACTCTTAGAGGCGAAGCTTAACATCTTAACCAAACATCAGTTACCACACTTTAGGTCAAAAAAGTGCCCCCTGAATTATGACGGGTGTCCACCGAGATATGTGAGGCAGTTACTGCGTAATTTCCTTTCCTCAAATACAATTTTCATTTTCTTCATTACGGCTCCTCTTTATCTATCCTCTTTCACTCCCACTTCCTCCCTTCCTCTACGGTGCGCTTCAGGTGTCCACTGAGATGACAGAGAATTACTGCGCCATTTCCTTTCCTCAAAAAGCGTTGCGTTCAAAGCGCAAGGCATCGCGCCGAACGGGTGGTGGTGTTCCATGGACTCCCTGGCAGCCCTACAACGCGCTGTCGCGTTCCACTCCTAAAGGCGAAGCTTAAGCGTCATTAATTAGCAGTTAATTAGTATTCAGGCATTAATCAGTAATTAACAATTAATTAGTGATTTGTCGTCACTTAGTAAATAGTACTCAATTATATGTGATGCCACCAGTGCCACAGAAGCAGCGAAGGTGGTGCGGAAAACGCTTCGCCTAGTAATGCTTTCGCATTAATAAACTGAGACTTCAATCTTTTCATCTTCCTCCAGCCCAATCGCACACCCCTACAAACTGAGAAAAGAGAGCCCCGGCTTACACGTAAGCATCAGTGCCATGAAATTCGCAAGACAAGAAAATGGGTCAAATAATTTTTACACCACTACTAACCAGGCAGGCAGATTAGCTCTTCCTAGATTTTGCAACTGTCTTCCTGTTTCAATGGGAAAAATTCGGTTCCAATTGACAAGTTGTTACTACAACAGAAATTGTATTTTTGTGAAGCGCATGAATCAGACGCAATTAGGAAAAATGACCTAAAAAATCACTTGCACCTGACTTCATCGCGCACCCTTGTAAAATGGAGAAAAAAAATGTACCATGGTAAACGGGAAACTCAGCCTATTACCCTGGCATCACATAACACAAATACGTTGACATCCTAAGCATTCATTTTGCTTTACAAAGTGTATCGGCTCCTGCAGCCTATAAAACATGACAGCACGGGTGCAGGGGAAGGAACCTAGTGCTTTATCGCACGCTAGTTATATAGCCACCACTTGAAAGAAGGGCGACCTCCTCTCTCTGAGAAGCCGACTGTGTGCGCATGTCCCGTGGCTTACGGGACGAAGATTTAGCGACCGATACATCTTTCTTTCGGAAAGAAGAAAAAAGAAAGCTCGATTACCAACAAATCTGAATGTTGTATGCCACTCGCACAGATGCCTTGTTGGCTTCACTTGCATTGGAAATTTAAGGCACTAGTACAAAGTCCTTGCATCTATGTGAAGCGCCGAGGCGGTGATCTTTGCCATGACCTCCTTAGTGCTGGTGCTGGCGAGGCAGTGCGCGGGGGATCCTGCGTTGGAGGCGCTGTGCCGAGAAGTGGCGCGCTGGTACGCGACTGCGGTGGATCAGTGCGGGCCGAGGTTGCCGAATTGTTCGAGCTGTTTGCGTCGTCGACGAAGTCAAGGCAGTTCCCTCTCAAAGAGGTCGCTGGTCGGCAGCAGGTGCCGCCGGTTGCGTAGCAGAACTCTTCGATCTTCAGTGAGGACGTCATACGACCTGGGAAACATGTACTGATACAAGACTTAAGGTTTCGGTGACCAAGTGCTCTTCCTCACCCGAACGAAGTCACCTTTCTGCCGTGGAGCCAGCGGCCTCTTGAGGCTTTCGGTCTGGCGATGCTTGTGCGCCTGGTAGTTGGCACTGCAGCGCAAGTCGGGCAATGTGGTGCGAAGCTCGCGGGCCAGCAGGATTCCTGCAGGGGTTCGGCCGCACTCTAGAGGTGTGGTGCTGTAAGCAAGAAGTCCCAACCAGAAGTCTTGCTTAAGTTCAGTGGTTTTCTTTAGGATGCACTTTGAATTTTCACACCCTTTTCCGCGAGACCGTTTGATTGAGGGAATAGTGAACTCGAGGTGGTGTGTTTGAAATTATTTCGCTTTGCAAAGGCAGCGAAGTCATTACTTGCGAACTACGGATCGCTGCCTTTGCATACCTCCATTGGTATGCCGTATCGCGCAAAAATGGAGCTAGTTGACTCAATGACGCTCTTCGCTTGACTTCAGCAGCCCTTCCATAGGAATACCCTCACTTAGGCATTTTAGAACGGAGCTCAGATAAGGATCGTTACTCGTCTCTACGGCCAGTCGCTTCCGTGTGTCTCCACTGGCAAGCGAAAAAAGAACACTTACAACGTGATTTTCCACATCATTACTCTGAATGCTCGTATCGTCCTCGGCGGGGGTCGTTGATAGCATGTCGGCGAGCTGAAGTTTTTTTCCTGTGACGCAGCTTATTGTGAAGTCGTAACGCATCAGCCTAAGAAAGAACTAGTGCAGCCTCGGGGGCATATAACCTGCCGTCCGTGGACGAAGTGATGAAACTTTTCGCACCCGTATACGATAGCCATTGCTTCCTTCTCTATTTCACAATACCGCTGCTGCGCGTCAGTGAGCACTTTGGAAGCGTAAGCCACGGGTTCCCATGAATTGCTATGAAACTGCAACGAAGCTGCGGCAATCCCATTCTGTGATGCATCAGAGGACACTGTTGTCGTTTTTTGGGGGGTCAAACATCGACAGGAGCGGTTGTTTGCTCATGCTTTGCCACAGCAGTTTCCCCTTACGCGCATCGTTATCTGTCCATTCGAAAACCGCGTCTTGTCTGATTAGGCTCCTGAGAAGAGACGTTCTTTGCGCCAGCGTGGATAAAAATTTTCGAGAGTAGTTTACGACCCCGAGCATTCTCAGAACTCCCGATTCGTCAAAGGAGGCGGGCATTTCCTACATAGTTTTCACTAGTGAAGGGCTTGGATTTATACCTTCTGCACTGATAACGTCGCCTAAAAACTGAATTCCTTGGACGCCAACTGTGCTCTTCTCACGATTAAATGTGAGACTGGCCTGCTCAGCTCCCTCCAGCGCTGACCGAAGGCGTTCGTCGTGCTTCTGCCGACAGGTGCCCCAGGCTAGGATGTTGTCGACGTACACTTTCATGCCGGGAAGCGGTTCAAAAATTTCATTCAATGTTTTGTGAAACACTTCCGATGCCGACGAAATGCCGGAAGGCGTCCGTAAAAAACGATATCGACCGAACGGTATTGCAAAAGTTCAAATCTTGGAGGTTTCTTCGTGCAATGGGATCTGATAGAACTCCGAGTTTGCGTCAAGTCTGGAGAACACTTGCGCCCGCTAGCTCGGATTCTATACCTTCTCGGCATTGGCATTTCGTAGTGCTCTCGCTTTGTGCATGCATGTACCTTTCTAGGATCCATGCATACTCCGATACTGCTGTCTTTTTTGCGAACGATAACGAGAGGACTCACCCAGGCCGTGGCTTCTGTGACCATGGTGATGATCCCAGCCTTTCCCATGCGTTCAAGTTCTAGCCGAAGCGGTTCTCGCAGAGCCAGAGGTACCCGTTTCGCTGTTTGGACAACAGGTGTGGCGCCTTCACGCATGGCCATGCAGTAATGGCATCGAACACAGCCTGTGCCGTTGAACAGGTGTTGGTAATCTCGAATGACTTTATAAGAACTGTTCACTGTTATGTTATGAACTTCGCGAGGCGGAAGTCCCAGTTCCTCGCATGTTTCAAGACCAAGGATTGCTTGATTTCCTTTGCGTACTACGAGAAAGTTGTAGACGCTCTTTCGGTTATTCAGCGGCAGTTGTGTTCGGAGGACACCGAAATTTTTCGTAACGCCGCCGCCATACGACCTTAGGATCACAATGCTCGGCCTTAATTATGGCTTGGGGTTCATCTTCCTGTAGAGACCGAAGGGAAAAGGCTAGCTTGGGATCCCGTGTCCACTCTAAACTTCACCAGCATACTGTTCATGCGTACTTTAACGGTCCATTCACGTTGACTGCTGACGCTGCTGACCGACACATCGAGTACGTTAGAGTATTCTTCGTATTCTTGCAGTGCGTCCACCTGGTTATTTGTCACGCAGCAAACCGCGAAATGGTTCCTTGCTTGACACTTTCTGCACGTCCGTCCGAACGCTGGGGAGCTTCGCGGCGCATGAATTCGGCCGCATTTTCTGCACTTGAATTGCTTTGATTGCGCTTTACCCAAAACAGGGCTTTCCTTTCGCACCAAAACCACCGCTTCCTGCTGGCGCTCATTCCACATCTTTTGGTGTTGGGCCGCGCTCTCAGCGGCCTTGCAGGTTTCTTCTGCGTTTTTCAAGGTCAGCTGGTTGTCTGCGAGCAACTTCCCTTGCACTTTGCTATCACTGGTGCCAAAAACTATTTGGTCTCTAATCACTCACTCCGTCAATGTGCCGAAATTGGATGACTGAGCTTGCGTCTTGGAATCATGCAAAAATGCTCAAAACGCTCACCGGAATCTTACACTCGTTTTCTAAACAGGTATCGCTCTTGAATTTCGTTCTGTTGGGCAGCACAGTATTCTTCAAACTTTGCACCATCGTCGCATAGCCGTGCTTGTTTTCGCCGTCCGCAAAGGTAAATGTGATGTAGATTGCGATGCCTTCCTCACCTGCGATGCTCAAAAGCAACGTGGCCTTCGGCGACTCCGGTCGACGTTTTTCAGTTGGCTCCGATGCAGTCAAGAACAACTCAAACCTCTGTTTAAAGCGCTGCCAGTGCTTTCTGATGTCCCGTGTCAAACGCAGCAGCTTCGGTGGCTTCAGGAATTGCATCTTGCTGGTCGGGGACGCCCCACTTCTGACACCATATATCGGCTGCTGCAGCCGATAAAATATAACAGCACGGGTGCAGGGGAAGGAACCTAGTGCTTTATTGCGCGCTATTTATATAGCCACTACTGGAAAGAAGGGTGGTGGTGGTGAAAAACATTTATAATGCAATAAATATTTACAGAGAGGTGATTGGGGTAGGCCCTATTGGCCCTTTCCCCTAACAATACTAGGTGGAGCCCCTATTCCGGGGCCCCATTGGCAAGCAACGCCGCCCGCGTCCGGTGAACCAAGGCCTTTTGGGTATTTAGGTCCTGACAGCCGAGCAGGGCCGCCTCCCAGTCCTCTCTGGTGGGGTTGGGGTTGGGGGGGATAGATGGGTTGGATTGACACGCCCAAACCATGTGGAAGGTGTCAGCCACCTCCCCACAGAACTGGCACGTGCCATCAAAGGATTCGTTGAAATGGTTAAGTACCGCCGGGCACAGTACAGTGTTAGTAAGAATTTTGATGAGGAGGCGCTCGTCAGCGTGATCCAGTCCCTTACGAGGGGCCGGGTAGCGCCGGTGCTCCTCCTTGTAGTAATCGGTGATGTGTTTGAATGTAAGGGCCAGATTGTCTGATTGGGAGTAGGCTTCCAAGGACAGGGAGATAGCCCGGGGAGAGAGTGCGCGGGCGGCCTGATCGGCCTGTTCGTTTCCCTGTAGGCCCTGGTGACCGGGGGCCCAAATCAGGTTGCGTGGAGTTGGATCTTCGCATCGGCAGCTATATTCCAATATGCGCCAGGCAAGCGGGGGAGCCCAGCCCAACTCGTAGAAGGGCGACCTCTTCTCCCAGAGAAGCAGACTGTGTGCACATGTCCCGTGGCTTCCAGGACGTTGATTGAGCTACCGATACAAGTGTTACTTGATGTGAAGCTTTTCTTTGTACGGAATTAGTTTCAGCGCACAGGCACAGGCACTTCTCCTGGAGAAGGTGAAGGCATCTATATCTTGAATCTGTATCTATAGACAAGCGTCAGGCCGTGACGTTACGGAGATGCGGCGGCGCTGAAGTCAGCAGTGACTTTCGTTGTGTAGGCAAAAGCCGGTACCGTGTGCCTTAGGTATGCCATGCTTGAGCGTTTTTGAACGCATTTTGCAATATTCTGGCGAGCTGTGGTGCGGGTGGTTGAACCGCAATGCTGAAGAAAGGCAGCGGCACAAGTTTGCGCAAGTTTATCGCATATAGATATGGGCCAAAGTGATGCGCAGTGGCCGTGGAACGGGAAACGTTCGGCGACGGATTGGCTGCGCGGCTATTATTGCATTGCGGCATCGAAATATGATAGTTTGCGCCTCTTAATCCGCATGGTTGCTCTTCAGTCGCGCGGCGAACAGTGCAAGAATCAACATCTGCAGCTTGTTCGCGTTCTGTCGGGCTCTCATTAGGAGAAGTCTGGACGCGACATTCCATGTGGGTGTGACCGTAAATTGAACGCAGGGGACCGTTTTCAGGCGACAATCACCCGGACTACGTCCCGGCCATCTCTTCTCGCTAAAAAAAAAGAGAAAAAAAAACAGCTGCTGCCAGTCGCCTTCAATATTCATCGGGCCACTAAGCCCGACGTTTGAAGCAGCACTGTAGTCCGGCAGTAGGAACGTACGACGCGAAGTTTTTTCTCTATTTTCGCTTCCACGAGCTTGAACTTGTACGTTTTTTTCCCACCTATCCTGGAAAGCGATTAGACGTCGCTAAGGTAACAGCAAAATTATGCAGTGTTATTTCCCATTTTACCTGAATTTTACAATTACTGGTCAATCAGAATCTGGCGAAAACAGCACATACCAGACCAAAAACCAGTTACCAAGCAGAATACGGCCTGCAATCAGAATGAGTTATAATATTTAGCTCTGCAGAGCAAACGTAACTTCGTTGTAGCTCGAGGTAAACTTCTATCCATTCGCCTGTGCACCTCTCTTAAAGCCAGGCGAATAAAAAAGCATTTTTTTTCAGACATTACCAGGGAAGATTACATTTGCATGACTCATTTAAAGTAACTGCATGGCTTCAGTGTCCAGTAGTGTTCGACTTTCTCCGCACTGAAGTGGCTGGACCAGAACAGGCACATCACAAAGGTCCGTCATGGGGAAAAAGCTGCCTCCCGTCGTCCTTCTTCCTGCACTTAGCGATCGGGTATGCTGTATCGCCCCAAATGTTGAGACTGCAGACCTTTATACCTCGTGCTTTTTCGGTTTCATTCAATAAGTCAACCTAGTCGACCGCCGTAGCCGCGCCGTTGCTGCTCATATGAGTGCAGAAGGAAGCCTATGCAGCGCTTCGCCAGATAATTTGGTCTGGCGAACAGGTTGGAAAAAATGGCTGAGGCTTAGCTAAGGTTAAGCCTAGTCAGATGCGAAGCATGTTGATGGCTAGACTTGGTAATACATGGCTTTCCTTGGTTGAATACTAAACCATATTTGTGAACTACCGACGGACTCGGTGGCAGCACTAGTGGAAGCATTGCTGAGAAGTTCCTCGCTTTGTTCTTCAGTTGTTGTAGAACGCTGTCGCCGAGCCGCATATTGAGCACGCCGCTTAGCCAGACGTTCATCCCGCTCTTCATCGGTCTCAGTGACAAGGCATCGCGCCGAATGGGTGGTGGCGTTCCTCCCTTCCTGTAGGTGTGGTTCGGGTGTCCACCGAGATGACAGAGAATTACTGCGCCATTTGCTTTCCTCAAAAAGCGTTGCGTTCAAAGGGCAACGCATCGCGCCGAAGGGTTGGTGGCGTTCCTCCCTTTCTTTACGGTGCGGTTCAGGTGTCCACCGAGATGACAGAGAATTACTGCGCCATTTCCTTTCCTCATAAAGCGTTGCGTTCAAAGGGCAAGGCATCGCGCCGATGGGGTGGTGGCGTTTCTCCCTTCCCTTATTGTGCGGTTCGGGTGTCGACCGAGATGACAGAGAATTACTGCGCCATTTCCTTTCCTCAAAAAGCGTTGTGTTCAAACTCTAAGGCATCGCGCCGAAGGGGTAGTGGCGTTTCTGCCTTCCCTTATGGTGCGGTTAGGGTGTCCACCGAGATGACAAAGAATTCAAACGCGGCAGTCTCTCTGGCATCAGCGGGTACTTGTAACCGTTAGAAACACTATACAGTGGAATCTTTTGCTCTCGGAGGCTACCCTTGCACGTATTGCACACCACATCACTGGCTAAAGTCTCTCCGTTCCAATCCGGATAGGCTAGAATTAGCGTAGGAAACATCAGGGCAGTCACTGGCGTAAGTTTGTCTTTATGCCATAGCCGGTCACACACCGAACATGCATAGCCAAACAGATTGCTAACGAAACGTCTGGTAAACTCACGCGTTGCAGACTCAAATTCACCCACTCTTCTGGCATGTTCCACACGACGTTCTTCTACAACAGCCTCCCTGGTTGGCAAACGGCTAACTGCCTCTTCAGCACGTCGTTTCCTCCGCGTCTCCTTTTCCCTTTCTCGCCTCGGTCGTTCTTTCTCAAGTCCTCGTAAGTGCCCGGAGAGCGAGGCAAGCTCAGCTTTATACCGCTGCTGTAGCGTCACGTGGTCAGCTGCAGCGCCTCTGATGTGGAGCGTCCACCGCCGCGGCCGACCGCGCGAGCCGGCAGCCCATCTCTCCTCTGCGGAGACGTAATGTTGTCACGTGGTGTCACGTGGTCAATGGTAGCTCCACCGCCGCGCTCGACGGGCTGTAGTGTAGCTCTAGTAATATGCTTCGCATAAAACTGCTGTACTGCTCTCCAGTCACCAAAAGAAATGTTTCTAACTACAAGCGACGCGCACGCGAGTTGGTTTCGAAGGCAGGATCGCGTGGCGCGGAGTAAGCATACGCTACGTTTCTGCCTACACTCCGCGTCGCTGCCGACCACAGCGCCACCTTTGTTTACAAACATGACGCTTGTCTATCTAATCGTGGTACCGCGAGTTTCTCCATCGGGTTTAAAAAAGAAACTCCGCGTGTAGGTGGAATTCCACAACCAGGCCTGGGGTGCGCCCAGATCAGGGCTGTGGCATGTTGCAAGTTGCGCGTCCGCGCCGAGGGTGGCGCCACGGTTGAAACGATTGCAGCGATCCTGGTATCGGCGGTAAACGCGGTTGCAGTTAAGCCTAATAAAAGTGAAATTTCTCGACCACTATCAATAATAGAAACATGCTTATGCACTAAATTATAACTAGCCATAGGTATTAAAAATAAGATATCAAAGAAATTAGTTACGAAGATGACGACGCGGGTAACGCAGCAGCAGACGACAAGCAGACGACGGCCGGACAGCTGCGCAAGCGAAAACGGCGACGTCGGCTTCATTCGCACTGCAGCAGCGTCATTGGCGTCATGTCGAGTCACACAGTGAGCTTTTCTTGGAGTTTTTATACGAAGCACTAGCACTGCAGCCTATTATGTTGTCCCTAACCCAACGCACTGTGATTTCTTCTGCACGAGTCAAAGGTTGAAAATTTTTGCTGCCTTTCTCTGGGTGTGTTTATTCATAGCCACAGACTGATGCGTTTCAATACATGTCAGATGTTTTACTTCCCTGCTATTTACCTGAATCTCTTACAAAGTCGCGTACAAACCTATATTCAGTCATGTAGCATTTTATTATGTACACTGCGCCTACCTTGATATCTTTTCTTTATCCTCTATATATTCTCTGTGCGCTCATGTCTTTTAGGTTTACATAATGGCGTTTTTTATTTTGATTTTTAGGATGCCTGTTACTGACACTGCAATGTCACTGATGCCTAAAATCACTTTTTGAACATCGATTGTCACTGCTGATGTTCTTTTAATAAATTGTTCTTTGTACAAAACCATTTACGCTTCTCGTTCTCGAGCGAGCGCAGCTGCTAAGCAGTCGCGCCGCTCTCCAACATGCACCATGCTGCATCAACAGACACATCGAAATACAAAAGCGAGTGAGCAGATTCCGTAAGTACTTAGGAAATCAAGCTTGAATGCAGCGCGGGAGCAGTTAATCGCCAGTATTTACAAAGCTTGGATCGAGCTAGCGGCCTGCAGCACCAGTAACGCGCGAGTACAGTGCACTGTAGCGCGAGCAACCGGCCACAACCAGCCGCCTAAACGCGCGCCGCCATATTGGATTTTTGATGCGTTTACCGCCTCTCCCAGGTGCCGCCACCATCGCCTTCGAAAAAAAACGTCCCCATTGGCTCTATGAGAGTGTCACTCCCTTGCCCAGATCTCGGTGATGTGCTAAGAATCTCCGGTTCCAGACATGCCGCCATTGCAAACTGAACCTGGCAACGTTTAACGCTAGTATCTTACCCAGTGAGGATAGCCTCGCAGTGCTGTTTGAGGAATCAGCGGGTATTAAATGGGATGTCGTAGGGCTTAGTGAGGTTAGGAGGACAGATGATACGTATACAGTACTGAAGGGCGGGCACGTGCTGTGCTGTCGTGGATGAGCGGACAGACAAGAAATAGGTGGGGGATCCCTCATCAATCAGGATATAGCTGGCAACATAGAGGATTTTTATAATATTAACGAGAGGGTGGCAGCGATCGTAATTACCCTGCTGAAAAAAAGTTCTATGATGCAATAACCTCATAGATCATTCATCATAGAATATCATACAATCTGTATGACATATACAATCTGCATGATATATCATACAATTCGTATGATATATCATACAGATCGTATGATATGTCATACGGATTGTATGATATTGATACATGCATGCGATGAGACAGAAGTAGTGCATGCACTAGAAGAGGAAGAAGTTAGTTGGCTCTCGCGCGCGCGCGCTCGAACCACTGAGGGACCGCCGCAGGTTTTTCGTCTCTGCCCTGGTGTTCTTTTTGGCGTTACACGCTACAGGTTGGTGCAGGTGCGGGGTACGCTTCCTGACCTGCACACTCCGTACAGCGTCACTACGGACCTCACACCGGTTCACCAGCGACCCAGCCGCCGTCTCCGCGGAGAGTCGCCTGAATTTGGGCCCCTTCCCCCGCCAGCAAGGACGACGCAGCCTCGACCGCCGAGTCCAAATGACATGGCCACTGACACCAGGACCCCGCCGCCGATCCAGCCTCTACCGTCGAGTCTAACTGCCATGGCCGCTGACACCAGGCCCCTGGCGCCGATCCTTTGCCACCCACCGCGAACACCGCCATCTTTTCACGGTGACGTGTTCGAGGACGCTGAGGACTGGCTGGAGACCTTCGAGCGGGTCGCACGCTACAACGGCTGGTGCGACGAGGGCAAGCTCAATAACGTCTACTTTGCCCTGGAAAAGTCTGCTCGGACGTGGTTTGAAAACCACGAGGCTAACCTTCCCACCTGGGAGACGTTTTGCCGGAGTCTCCTGGCTACGTTCCCCAAAGCTGACCGCCGGGAGAAGGCTGAAGGTGCGCTGCACTCCCGAAATCAGCGCACGGACGAAAGCGTGCGCATGTACACCGAAGACATGGCCCGTCTTTTCAAGCGCGCCGACCCCAACATGACAGAGGAGAAGCAGCTACGCCATCTCATGCGTAGGGTTAAGCAGGAGCTGTTCGCGGGCCTCGTGCGCAGCCCACCCCGCACGGTGGCGGAATTTCTAACCGAGGCGACCACGATGGAGACGACGCTGCAACAACGGGCCCGCCAGTACAACCGGGACATCAACTACATGGTGCCCGAAGGCTTTTCGTCGTGTCTCGGCGGCAGTGCAGACACCTTCCGCGAACTAATTCGCTCAGTTGTCCGGGAGGAACTCCAACGGATCCATCTGCCCCAGATTGCACCTGCGCCGCTGGCAGCACTGACTGAAGTCGTCAGGGACGAGGTGCGACAGGCTGCGCAGGCACCTCCTGTCCCCGAAGCGCCGTCCCGGTTCGATGACAGACCCACGTGCGCATCCGTTGTACGTCGCACGACAGGCTACGGTCCCGTTACCCCAACGCCTGGCGTGAGCAACATCGGCACATGTCACACAAGCGTGCCTGGCTACGGTATGGCCCCGGCGACCCCCGTGAGTAACATCGTCGCATATTCCGCAACCGCATCTGCTACAGCTGGGCCACGCCCTCGCAAGTCGGATTTGTGGCGTACACCAGACCGCAGGCCTCTGTGCTACCACTGTGGGGAGCCCGGTCACCTCTACCGAGCATGTCCGTACCGCCAAGTGGGCCTTCGCGGTTTCCATCCCGACGCACCCTGCCCTCAGAACGGTGGTGGTGAAAAACATTTATAATGCAATAAATATTTACAGAGAGGTGATTGGGGTAGGCCCTATTGGCCCTTTCCCCTAACAATACTAGGTGGAGCCCCTATTCCGGGGCCCGATTGGCAAGCAACGCCGCCCGCGTCCGGTGAACCAAGGCCTTTTGGGTCTTTAGGTCCTGACAGCCGAGAAGGGCCGCCTCCCAGTCGTCTCTGGTGGGGTTGGGGTTCGGGGGGATAGATGGGTTTGATTGACACGCCCAAACCATGTGGAAAGTATCAGCCACCTCCCCACAGAACTGGCACGTGCCATCAAAGGATGCGTTGAAATGTTTAAGTACCGCCGGGCACACTACAGTGTTAGTAAGAATTTTGATGAGGAGGCGCTCGTCAGCGCGATCCAGTCCCTTACAAGGGGCCGGGTAGCGCCGGTGCTCCTCCTTATAGTAATCGGTGATGTGTTTGAATGTATGGGCCAGATTGTCTGATTGGGAGTAGGCGCCCAAGGACAGGGAGATAGCCCGACCCTGCCTACTCTGGAAGGCGCGAGTCGCGTTCCCCTTCGCCTCTCCGTTATCGCTCATCCAGCCCTGGCCGCCAGAGTAGCTCTGCTGGCCGTCGCTCACCGAGTCCGCGTCGGGAAAACTAACACCAGCGACCTCTGGAGGCAAGGCCGCTGACGTCGGGACGTGTCAAGACCCTCCATCCCGAAACCCTCGAGCCGACGATACCTGGACAGCGAGAGGCAGCGACAGTATCAGATATGCTGCATCCGATTTGCGTGTGACAGTTGATGGCACTGACATTACCGCGCTGCTCGATACCGGTGCTGATTATTCTGTTATGAGCCGTGTCTTTGCTGGAGAACTTAAGAAAGTTCTGACACCGTTGACGGGGACCCCCATTCGCACCGCTGGTGGCCACATTATTTCCCCTGCGGGCAAGTGTACGGCTAGAGTTGGGATTAGTGGTTTCACGTACGTTGGTAAATTTGTCGTACTCCCCGAGTGTTCCAGAGACTTGATTCTGGGGATCGACTTCCTGCCGTCGAACGGCGCTGTGATTGACTTTCAGGAGGCACGAGTCACGTTCTCGACCAAACAGGCTGTGGCGCGCTTTGACTCCCGCGATCCCTGCAGCAACGCTCTGCGCATTGTCGAGAACGACGTTACGGTGCCGGCGCGGTGCAGTGTTCTGGTGCTCGTGCGGAATGACCTCTTTCACGACTACGAGGGCCTAGCGGACAGCCATAGCCCACTGCTGCTTAAGCGGGGACTTGCCTTTACAAGAGCTCTCGTCCAACTACGTGACGGCCGCACCCACGTCCTCCTGACTAACGTTGCCAACGAACATCAGCACCTGGCCAAAGGCATGGCTATTGCCTTCCCCCACGACGTTGCTGAGGTTCCAGGTTTGTGCACTGTGGGAGGACCCACTCCGGAGCATGCTGGCCCACACCACGTTCTTCAGTCCGTCAGAATAAATCCTGCCCTGCCGTCGGTTTAGAGGGATCTTCTGTCGGACCTCTTGGCAGACTTTGCGGACTGTTTCGCTACGTGCTCGAAGGTCGGCCGAACTCCACTCGCCAAGCATCCTATCATCACTGACGAGACTACGCGACCCGTCTGCCAACGCCCATATCGTGTTTCCCCGGTGGAGAGAGAAGCCATCCCGAATCAGGTTGCCGGGGTGCTTGCAGACGATGTCATTCAGCCGTCCACCAGTCCGTGGGCATCGCCTGTGGTTCTTGTCAAAAAAAAGGACAATACTCTGCGTTTCTGCGTGGACTACAGGAGACTTAACAACGTGACCAAAAAGGACGTTTACCCGCTGCCCAGGATAGATGACGCACTCGACCGATTGAGGAATGCCCGATACTTCTGGTCGTTAGATCTTAAAAGCGGTTACTGGCAAATCGAAGTGGACGAGCGAGACCGGGAGAAGACGGCTTTCGTGACGCCTGACGGCCTCTATGAGTTTAAAGTGCTTCCATTTGGTCTGTGCTCAGCACCGGCCACGTTCCAACGCATGATGGACACTGTTCTCTCCGCTTGAAATGGCAGTCCTGCTTGGTGTACCTGGGCGATGTCGTTATATATTAAGGCGAAAGCCTTTAATGTCTCATCGTTGTAAGCAGAAGTTGTCGACAGAGAATGTCACGCTTTTCAGTTGGTCGAAACGGTCGTGACGTCACAGTGCGCCAATTTCAAACGGGGCCAATTGTACTTTCGCTAGTAACCATGCAACCAATTGAAGGGACCATATAGTGATGCTCCAAGTGGGACTGAGCTTAGTTAATTGCTTAATTACCCAATTAGCCTAATTAACTTCTCTAGTCAGGCCATATAAATAAATAAAACCTAGTAAGAAATTGGTCGAACTCGGGAATCGAACCCCGGTCTTCGGAGTGCGAGACGAGCATGCTATCCACTCCGCCATGCCAGCTCGATGGTTTGGAATCAACAAAGGCACGTCTAGTGAATACGGTGTCTTCGCTCACTGCCATCCTCCTCCCTTCCCTTCCGGCGAGGTTTAGGTGTCCTCCGAGATATGAGAGAGAAATACATTTTCTTTCCTCAAAAACCAATTTACCGACGAGCGAGGCGTACAACCGAATGGGCGATGGCGTTCTATGGACTCCCTGGCAGCGTTGCAAGACGCTCTCGCGTTCCACTCTTAGAGGCGAAGCTTAACATTTTAACCACACATCAGTGACCACACTTTAGGTCAAAAAAGTGCCCCCCCCCCCTGAATTTTGACGGGTGTCCACCGAGATATGTGAGACAGTTACTGCGTAATTTTCTTTCCTCAAATACAATTTTCCTTTTCTTCATTACGGGCCATCTTCGGCTTTCTTCTTTCACTCCCACTTCCTCCGTTCCTCTACGGTGCGGTTCAGGTGTCCACCGAGATGACAGAGATTTACTGCGCCATTTCCTTTCCTCAAAAACCGTTGCGTTGAAAGGGCAAGGCTGGTTGGTTGGTTTATGGGGTTTAACGTCCCAAAGCAACTAAGGCTATGAGAGACGCCGCAGTGGAGGGCTCCGGAAATTTCGACCACCTGGGGTTCTTTAACGTGCACTGACATCGCACAGTACACGGGCCTCGAATTTCTCCTCCAAAGAAATTCAAGGCATCGCGCCGAACGGGTGGTGGCGTTCCGTGGACTCCCTGGCAGCGCTACAACACGCTGTCGCGTTCCACTCCTAAAGGCGAAGCTTAAGCTTAATTAGCAGTTAATTAGTATTCAGGCATTAATCAGTAATTAATCATTAATTCGTGATTTGTCATCACTTAGTAATTAGTACACAATTACATGTGGCGCCACCAGTGCCACAGAAGCACTGAAAGTGGTGCGGAAAACGCTTTCGCCTCTACGCACTTTAGACAGTCAAAGTGCCCCCTGAATTTTTCGACCTTCTTTGACCAACACTTGAAGCGGTTGCGTATTGTGCTACAAGCGCTCAAATCCGCGCAACTCACCATCAAAGCCGAGAGATGCCATTTTGGCTTTGAGGAACTTCGCTTTCTTGGCCACGTTCTCAGCGCACAAGGTGTTCGCCCGGACCCTGATAAGACCACTGCCGTCTCAGGTTTTCCACGCCCAACTGACAAGAAGGCCGTTCGCCGGTGTTTAGGCCTGTGCTCCTATTATAGGCGCTTTATTCAAGATTTCTCGAAAATCGAGGAACCGCTGAACGCACTGACCCGTGACGACGCGCCCTTCCTGTGGGGGACCGACGAAGAGGCTGCATTTACCGAGCTTCGCAGCCTTCTGCAAAGCACTCCGATACTCGGCCATTTCGACGAGCATGCTGCCACGGACATCCACACTGACGCCAGCAATGTTGGCCTTGGTGCAGTGCTGATACAGTGGCAAGACGGTGCAGAACGGGTCATCAGTTATGCTAGTCGAACACTTGCGCGCTCCGAGACCAATTATTCTACGACGGAGAAAGAATGTCTTGCAGTGATATGGGCCATCTGCAAATTCCGACCGTACCTCTACGGACGACCCTTCCGTGTGGTAAGCGACCACCACTCCTTATGCTGGCTGGCAAGCCTCAAAGACCCCTCAGGACGCTTGGCTAGATGGAGCTTACGCTTGCAAGAATACGACTTAACAGTAGTTTACAAGTCTGGCCGTAAGCATCAGTATGCGGATTGTCTGTCGCGCGCGCCTATCCCAATCAATACCGAAGAAACCACCGATGATTTTCCTTTCCTGGGCCCTGTTAGTACCACCAAAATGGCGCGGCTTCAGAGGGCGGACTCGAAGTTGGCGCCGCTCATCGATTACCTCGAAGGCAGTGAAGCTCCCATTCCGCGTGTTTTTCTTCGAGGGCTTCACACCTTCACTTTACGGTCTGGTGTTGTCTACAAGCGCAACTTTGCCAACAGAGAAGAAGTGTTTCTACTTGTCGTACCATCACAGCTGCGGCCTGAGATCTTGAGTGCCTGTCATGATGCACCATCCGCCGGCCACCTTGGAGTCAGCCGTACACTCGCGCGGATTCGACAAAAGTATTATTGGCCCAGGTTACTCCCATCGGTGCGGGCCTACGTAAAAACGTGCCGTGAATGCCAACGTCGGAAGACTCCTCCATTGAAACCAGCCAGATTTCTTCACCCCGTCGATCCACCGAAGACCCCTTTCCAACAAGTGGGCATGGACCTCCTTGGTCCATTTCCGAAGTCTTCGTCTGGAAAGCGTTGGATAGTCGTTGCGACTGACTACCTCACACGGTACGCTGAGACCACGTCTTTTGCCAAAGGCACTGCTGCTGAAGTGGCGCAGTTCTTCGTCCACAACATTGTCTTGCGTCATGGAGCACCCGCCGTTGTTGTTACTGACCGCGGAACTGCTTTCACGGTCCGCTTAACCCAGTCCGTGATGACTCTCACGCACACGAGCCATCGAGGTGCTACGGCGTATCACCCGCAGACAAACGGGTTGGTAGAGCGACTCAACCGCACACTAGCCGACATGCTATCAATGTTTGTTGACGTCGAGCATCGAACTTGGGACACCATTCTGCCGTACGTAACGTTTGCGTACAACACCGCCCTGCAGGAAACAACCCAACTGACCCCCTTTCAGCCTGTCTTCGGTCGCCAGGTGACCACTCCGTTGGATGCTATGTTGCCCGTCGACCCTTACTGCGAGTCTGATGCTGACCTCGACGTAGATACCTTCGTTCAGCGTGCTGAGGAAGCGCGTCAACTGGCCCGCCTGTGCATCCACCGTCAACAGGAGACTGACGCCGCTAGGTACAACTTTGGGCGCCGTTTCGTCATTTATACGCCCGGCGACCTTGTGTGGATTTGGATACCTGTTCGTCGCCGCGGGCTCTCTGAAAAGCTGCTGCGCCGATACTTCGGCCCTTACGAAGTAGTGCGCCGTATCAGTGATGTGACTTATGCAGTTGCTCCCGCCCCGACAGCTTGTTCATCGCGCCGGTCGCACCGAACTGAAGTCGTACACGTTGTTCGCATGAAGCCTTACCACGACCGGCTACCTGACTGAACTGCGGTCCACTGCCGCTGCGTTATACCCTTTCGCTGACTTTTCTCTCTTAGCCGCATCGCGTCGATGCTGCAGAAGAGGGGGGCAGTGATACATGCATTCGAAGAGACAGAAGTAGTGCATGCACTAGAAGAGGAAGAAGTTAGTTGGCTCTCGCGCGCGCGCGCTCGAACCACTTAGGGACCGCCGCAGGTTTTTCGTCTCTGCCCTGGTGTTCTTTTTGGCGTTACACGCTACAATATTCTATGATGAATGATCTATGAGGTTATTCGTCTCTGCCCTGGTGTTCTTCTGGGCGTTACACGCTACAATATTCTATGATGAATGATCTATGAGGTTATTGCATCATAGAACTTTTTTTCAGCAGGGTAGGCTCAATAAGAGGTACAAGCTGAAGGTTGTGCAGGCCTACGCGCCTACATCAAACTAGGATGACCAGATCGTTGAAAGCTTCTATGATTGGATTGGAAAACGTTTATTGTCAGCACTGAGCCCTAGTGGGCATTATACTAGGTGGCTTCGAGCCCATGGCTCTTGGCGACCTTGTGAGCCCACTCAGTGGCCCGGACTTGCGTCAACGGGTCTGAGCTGGCCAGTATAGCCTCCCACCGCTCTAGAGAAGGGACTGGTAGTAGGTCCGCCGGTGGCGGCGCCTTTTTGCAGCTCCATAAAATGTGGTCATATCCGGCTATCTCGCCGCATTGTTTGCATGTAGCGTTGTATTGTGTTGGATACATGTGTGCTAGTCTCGACGGGCTAAAGAAGGCTCGCGTCTGGAGCCGACGCCACGTTACCTCCTGGCTTTTGTCGAGCTTTTTGTCTGGTGGCGGATAGATCCTCCTTTCCAGTTTAAACTGATTGGTGTATTCGTGAAATGATATGAATGCATCTCTCGTGAAATTTGGGGACTCGACCCGGCTCACTGCTCGGCTGACATAACCTCGAGCTATACTGTGAGCCAACTCGTTTCCCCTGTTCCCCGAGTGTGCCGGCACCCATATTAGTTCCACCTCTCTTTGGTCCCAGTCTTTATGTCTTAATATTCGTTCTGCCTCCTGGGAGATCATACCCCGCGCAAAATTGTTGATAGCCACCTTGGAGTCGCTAATTATGGTGACTGCTTTGGTGCTGGCCATTGCCATGGCGATAGCCGCCTCCTCCGCTGTCCCTGAGTTTTTTGTTTTGACCGAACCGGCCGTTAATGTTTCACCCGAGTCGTTCACGGCCACGACCACAAAGGAGTCGCCTCCTTCGTATTCCGCCGCGTCTACATAGGTTGTGTGTTCCGAGCCTTCGAGCTTGGCTTCAAGGGCCTTTGCTCTGGCTCTCCTCCTGCCTTCGTGAAAAGCAGGGTGCATGTTTTTTGGAAGTGGTTTAATAGTGAGTAATTTTCTAACTTTGGTCTGTAATTTTGCCTGCGCGTTTCTTTCCGGAATTTTATCATGTAATCCTAGGTTGCTCAGGATCTTTCTCCCCGGGGGTGAGGTCGCAAGCCTCCTTAATTGCGCAAATATATGTGCCTCGCATAGTTCCGTGGTGGTGTTGTAGATCCCCAGTTTAAGAAGTCTTTCCGTAGGAGTGCAGTGGGGCACTCTATGAAGCTTCTATGAAGACGTGAAATCGGCAATGAACAACGGGTGGTGGTGGTGGTGAAAACCTTTAATTTGCAAAGAGAGTTTGAGGGTCAAAAAACCGTGCTACATGGTCGGTATCCTTAGTCCGGGACACCGCACGACGAGGCCCCGTCTCGCGCCCGCTTTACTAGAGCCCTTTGAGACTCCAGTGTGGAGCAGTTGAGGAGGGCAGTCTCCCATGCCTCTCGGGGGGGGGGGGGGGGGGGGGAAGGGGGAAGGTGAGGATTCTGAGTACATGCCAACACCATGTGAAAGATATCGCAGATCTCTCCACAGTGCGGGCAGCGCCCATCTGTCTTCGGATCGAAGTGTTTTGCTATGACAGGACAGAGAAGAGTTCTTGTCTGCAGGCGCCGCAGAGTTCGCTCCTCCGCCTTACTCAGCGCCTTGGCAGGTACTGGGTAGAGACGGTGGCTGTCGCAATAATGAATTAGGATTTCGCGGAACCGCAGAAGCGGTTTATGAGCTTCTGAGCCAGGAGAGCTAGGATGAGGAGCCCGGTGTGTGAGCGCTCGGGCGGCCGCATCAGCGGCCTCATTGCCTCGTAGACCCTGGTGGCCAGGAGCCCTGATCACTTTTGTGCGAGTTGGATCGGCGGGAGCGCGTCTTAGAATTTGGGAGGCAAGAGGGGATATTTCGCCTGCAAGATAATGTTCACAGGCCCGGCGAGAGTCTGTGATAACTGTTCTCGATTTTGGATCGGCGGCAGCGAGAGCTATTGCGACTTCCTCCGCTCGTGTTGAATTTGAGGCCCGAAAAGATAGCCTTCGACATTCATTCCCCGGTGGACTACGGCAGCCGTGAAGAATCCCGTGGGCGACGGCCCTGTGATGTCCACGTAGTAGACGCCCTCTTTGTATCCATACTGCCTCTTAAGCGTGCGAACCCGCGCTTGTCGTCTGCCTTCATGTGAAGCCATGTCCATGTTACGAGGGAGCGGAGCGACCAAAAGCATGTGGCGCCACAGCACCGGGATGTTCTCCGTCCCCTCTGGTATGCATGTGTGTTGGATGTGTAAGCGGTTTAGCAGGCGGCGCCCAGGAACCGTCTGCGATAGCCGCGTATATTGGTCACGAGGTGGGCCTCCCGCAACTCCTGATAGGAGTTTACCACTCCCAACACCTTCAGTTTTGCGTTGGAGGTAGCCACCGGGAGGTCCAATGCTCGCTTTGTTGCCTTCCTGATGATGGCGTCAATGCGCTCGTCTTGTTGTTTGGTGGCGCGTAGGTACGGCACGGCGTAGAGGATCCGGCTGGTCACGAAGGCATGGGCGAGCCGTAGCGCGTCCCTGCCCCGCAGACCACCCCGCTTGTTGGAAACACGGTGGATCATGCGCCCTACCTGTTCACCTATGCTCTTGAGTTTTGCTATAGTAGAGTCCGGCTTAAGTTTGTTATTGATGAACAGACCCAGGATCCGGAGCTCTGCCACTTCTCTGATGGGACCGCCCGACAGAGATGTGTGTAGAGACGTGTTGTCCTTGTGGTTTGTCCTGACGTGTAGAAGCTCTGATTTGGCGGGAGCACATTGGAGACCACAGTCGGCAGCGTATGCATCGACTATGGAGGCGGCCTGCTGAAGGCGGTCCTCCATCTCCCCAAGGCTCCCCTCGGTGGTCCAGCTTGTAATATCGTCTGCGTAGAGTGCGTGTTTTATGCCCTCTACCTGAGCCAGCCGTCCGGGCAGGTGCATCATGGCGATGTTGAAAAGGAGCGGTGATAACACCGCCCCCTGTGGTGTACCTCGTGTACCCATAAGAGTACGGGCCGTATTCCTCGTCCTCGATCCAGAGGAGTGCCTGACGCGCAGAGAGGAAGTCTCTGACATAGGCGAAGACCTTCGCCCCGCAGTTAGTGGTGTTCAAGTTAGACAGTATGGTGCCATGTTTAACATTGTCAAACGCCCCCTTAAGATCGAGGGCGAGAATGGCCTTGTCGTTTTGTTGCATGGCTGTGGGTCGTATTAGGAACAACGGGAAATCACAGTACACTGTACTGATCGGCAACATCAATGCGATGGTAGGCAAGATGCAGGCTGGAGACCAGGCGGTAGGCGGCTATGATATTGTTACGAAGAAGACGCTGGCAGTGGCGCGGGACGGAGCGCTCGCGCTAGGCCAGCGGCCATTAAATCATCTCTCGTTCATGGTTCACCACGCCGCATTCTTCGGCTGCCCGCCACGTTGCATTTGGTGGAGGTGCTGGGATCCTTTCATCGGCATTCTGGTCCCAGAGCTTCGGTGTCCGGCGCCTGCCGTGGACGTCGGCCGTGAGTTCCTGGTCCGCGCCGCCCGGCCATGCCCCAGCCCGCCCGACCTGAACCGACCTCGCCGCTCACCCCAGCCCCGCCCCCGGCCCGGACCACAAGACACGACGACCCAAGACCCCACCGACCCGAGACCAGACCGACCCAAGACCCAAGACCCACACGTGAAGACACCGCCCCCCTGCCCCTGCCGTCCGGTGCGGCCACATACCTCGGCCGTCCGCTCCTGGCAACCTACGGCCCGGATGCTTCGTGGACCGGGACTCATCTGCCTATCATTTCATCCACCGTGGCGGCCAGCACTTCACCACCGTGCCACTTTCTAGCCTGGAAGCCCATCACCGTTTCGCCCATTCCTTTATCGACGTCTTCCTCTTTTTACGATCGGGACGATCGCTTGGAGGCCCCGGGTAATGTTACGAAGAAGACGACGCTGGCAGTGGCGCGGGACGGAGCGCTCGCGCTAGGCCAGCGGCCATTAAATCATCTCTCGTTCATGGTTCACCACGCCTCCATCTTCGGCTGGCCGCCACGTTGCAATATATAAGGTAGATAGATTCGTATTATTCATTTATAAGAGAGCTTAAACAGTCGAAGAGTTCTACAAACATCTAGACAGTAGCCAAATCAATCAGAACGCTCATGAGAGAGACAGTAGCGCACAGCAATGGGGCATCACTCTAGCAACGAAAGAGGAAATAAGGAAAGCCTTAGAGCAATGCATATCGGGAAAGCGGCTGTTGCATATCAGGTAACAGCAGACTTTTTGGAGTATGGGGCCGAGATTGGGCTAGAAAATCTATCCACCCTGTATTCGCCATGCCTTGTGACCCCGAGAGTGCTAGAAGCTTAGAAAAATGCTATAATTATATTAATTCATAAGACAGGAGACGTCGAGGACTTCAAGAATTACAGACCGATCAGCTTACTGTCGGTCGCCTCTAAGGTATTTAGGTAATCGCTAATAGAGTGAGGATAGGATAGGATATGAAAACTTTTAATGTCCAACAGAAAGAGGGTAGCCAGAGGGCTACCCGCCTAGACGACGACCGAAAGGTCTTGACTCTCGGCGGCGGCTTCGGCCAGTCGGACGAGTTGTAACTGAGTCGCCGGGTCGGAGCTCAGTAGTAATGTATCCCATTGATCTTTTGTGTTTATAACTCGTCCCTCCCGGGGAGCATGAGGACATTCCCATAGTATGTGGTCCAAGGTGGCCCTAAGTTCGCAGTTTGCGCATTTTTCTGAAAATTGCCCTGGGTACATAAGACTCCAGAGGGCCGGGTTTGGAAAGGTGTAAGTTTGTAACCGGCGCCAGTTGATGGCTTGGTATCTGGACAAGGATCTATGCGCTGGAGGAAGTCTAGCTCGTTGCAAACGATAGTGTTGTGTAATATCTCTGTAGGTCACCATGCGATCCCTGTCTGTAAAGACCACCTCGCTCGGGTCCGCCCGGAAAGAAAAGCCTCGGGCGAACTCGTGGGCCGTCTCATTACCAGTCAGGGATGCATGTGCTGGTGTCCAGACTAGTGTAATATTCCGGTCTATTACATGACGGCTTAGAATTGTATTCGTTAGAGGGGAGACCCGGCCCCTGCTGAAATTTAGTATGGCAACTTTGGAGTCACTGATGATGTATCTCGCTTTTGTGCCTACAGAGCTTCCTCTGCAGTCTCTGGGTTACCCGAGAGTATGGAGGCACTTATTTTGAGTAGTTGTTTATTATTGACGACCGCGACGGTCATCGTGTTGTTACCATACTCAGCGGCATCCACGTAGACCACGTCCTCGTCTTTGTAGGAGCGGAAGCGTTTCTCTAGCGCCTCTGCCCGCTTGGCCCTGCGCACTGAGTGATGAATAGGATGCATATTCCTGGGTAATGGGGGTACAACTATATTGTCTCGAATTTTTCCGAGCATGTCAACTTTGGCGGTTGTTCTGTTATCTCTGCTAAGATTGAGTTTTTCTAGAATGGCCCTGCCGGTTGTGGTCCCGGCGAAGCGTTCGATTTGGGACGTTCTCACTGCTTCCGTAATTTCTTCCAAGGTATTATGCATTCCTAGCTCTAGGAGGCGGTGAGTGGATGTACGGATGGGCAATCCTAGAGCTTGTTTCGTGCATCGCCTGATAATTCCATTTATCTTTTCCTTTTCTGAAACTTTAAGATCAAGGAAGGGGGCAGCATACGAGATACGGCTTACTACGAACGCCTGTACCAGCCGTAGGAGATTCTGCTCTTTCATGTCGTGTCTTCTGTTGGCAATCCGCTGTATGAGCCGCATAGTTTGTTGCGCGCAGTTTTCCATCTTAGTTATTGCATCACCGTTATACCCGTTGCTTTGTATAATCATTCCTAAAATTCTGATTTTTTCAACATGAGGAATCTCCGCCCCTTGAGTTTGTAATTTGATGTTAGGGATGGTTCTAGTTTGTCTTTGATGCAGAGGTCGATAAAAAAGAAGTTCGGACTTCTGCGGCGAGCATTGCAAGCCCATACGGCTGACATAGTTTTCGACCTCATTTATGGCCTTCTGTAGCGTACTTTCGACGTGCGCGTCGTGTCCACGGGTCATCCACATGGTGATGTCGTCCGCATACATGCAGAAATTCAAGCCATCTATCCCCTCCTGTCTCTTCGGGAGCCGTATCATGGCCACGTTGAAGAGAAGAGGGGAAGGAACCGAACCCTGAGGGGTGCCTATGCTGCCCAAGTGTATGTCTTTAGACTGACTTTCACCAAAGTGGATGCGCGCTATCCTGCCCGAAAGGAAATTGGCAATGTAGTTGTATGTGCGCTCCCCGACGTTTAAAAGAGCAAGGTTTTCTAGTATCGCCTCGTGTTTTACATTATCGAAAGCTTTAGTGAGATCAAGTCCCACTATTACTTTCGCATCCAGCGACTTAGTGTCTAATATGTCATGTTTCAGCTGTATCATGACATCTTGCGTGGACAAATGCGATCTAAAACCTATCATCGAATGGGGGTATAAGTCGTTGTCTTCCATGAAGTTGTTTAGTCGCGTTTGTATGACATGTTCCATCAGTTTTCCAACGCAAGACGTGAGGGATATAGGCCTTAGATTTTCTAGATTGAGTGGTTTCCCTGGCTTAGGTATGAAAATTACCTTAGCGGTTTTCCATTGTTTGGGAATCTCACCCTTCTCCCAGCATTCTTGCATGAAATTGGTCAGCGCCGTTATAGATTTGTCATCTAGGTTTCTAAGCATTTTGTTGGTTACACCATCGGGTCCAAGGGCTGATTTGGTTTTCAGTTTTAGTATTTCTGCTCGAACCTCGAATTCGTAAATAGGGGCGTCTAGTTCGCTGTTGGATTTACCCTCATAGCGCGGTAAGGAAGTTTTAATGGCGGAGCCTATATATCGACAACGAATTGCATCGAGGAGTTCCTGCTCCGAACCTTGAAATTTATAACCTAACTTCTGTAAATTTTGTCATTGTGTTAATTTACTACCTTCTGGATCGAGGAGGTGCCGAAGGAGGTTCCATGTTTTGGCGAGGCCGATATTGCCGTCAAGCTGGTCGCACATTGTTTCCCAGTTCTGATCGCAGAGTATAAGTGCATATGCCTCAATCTCTTTGTTGTGGCGCGCTAGGCGTCTTCTGAGATTGCGATTCCACTTTTGTCTCTTTACTACTACTAGCTTTGGCCCCCCACATATGAAGAAGGCGGCTGTCTAGTACTTCGAGTTCCGCGTTGTCGTCGAGCGTTTTAGTCGCATTCTTAGCATCCCTACGGAATTCCTCCGCCCATTGTTCTATGTTTGTGATTTCTGCCTTTCTACCGTCCTGGTTACGAGCGTCGCGGAAAGCGTCCCATTCGATAATATGCGGGGAGCGCGTTTGGCGCTTTGCAGGGCCAACGTCAGTTTCCGTGACAAGTATGTAATGGTCACTGCCTAGGTTTAGCAAAGAGTTGGACCAATTAGCTGTACCCGCATTCTTCACCAGGGTGAGGTCTCGGGATGTGCCGGCACACACGCTGTTACCCATTCTTGTGGGGGTGAGAGGATCCGTGAGCAGGGTGAAGCCCATTTGCTGTATGTCTAGCCATAGCTCTCTCCCCTTTGTACAGGGCCGCGGGTAGCCCCACGCAGGGTGTTTGGCATTGAAGTCACCTAGAATAACCAGTGCGTGCTTGTTGCCGATACGCATCACTTTCCTGAAGAGGGAGTCAAATTTAACTTTTTTTTTTTACTTGGAGTGCTATAAATATTCAGAATGAAAAGACTCCGTTGAGTTTTTTTGGCCGGAATAAGTTCGACGAGGACGTGCTCTATGTGGCGGATGCCCGTGTCATGTTCAATGGCCGTAATGTTCCTTCTAACGAATGTGGTAACATTAGGTTTATCGCCTGCGGCGTTAAAAGCTTGATAACCAATTAATTTTGACGCCCCTCCAGTCTCCTGGAGGGCGATAACCTCTGCGTGGACCTTCAGAGACGCAAGGAGCTGCTGGAGGATCGGCGTTTTCCGCCGATACCACCGGCAGTTCCATTGCCACAGCAAGTAGTTGTTATTCTTTGTGTATATGGCCATGTTGAATTTGCTGAATGGTATGTTCCACAGTTTGCTGCCATATATTGATGGCTAAGAGCTCATTCCTGTGTCCTTGTGTTACGTCTGTGAGTCCCTGTATTGCGGAGAGAATCGACTGAATTTGGTTTTGCATGTTAGTTTCCAATGCCTGAAATTGCGCTTGCATTTTGGTATCCAGGGCCTGAATCTGGGTCTGAATGTTGGTCTCCAGTTTATGGCAGACTTCCTCCAGCGTAAGTTCGGGTTGTGCGCACTCTAACGATTTTCTCTTGCTGGGTGATGGTAGGGATTTCTCCACCACCATCGTACTCTCCTGGGTATTATTTGGAGGTTTTTCGGCTTCCTGTCGTTTCTTATCTATCTGGATCTTAAGCTGCCGCTGCTTCCTAAGTTCCGCGTTTTCATTTTGAAGGGCCGTAACCGCCCCGGTTAATTTTTCCACCATGCGTTTAAGTTGTAAGATGTCCTCAGACCCACCGGGTGGATGAGTATGGGAGACCTTATCTACAAAGCTCACCCTCTTGTGGTCATCCGGCACGTTGGTCTTGTCCGTGGGCGGCGTTGACCCTTTCTGGTGACACTCAGAGCGTCCCTCGATTTTGGGCCGGGCTCCGATGTTCCATTTGTTGCCAGTGTTGTCCCGGCCCCTGGAAGCGGAGCGCTTGCGAGAGCTGGAATGGCCCCTGGAGCTGGAACGACCCCGGGAGCCGGAACAACCCCGGGAGCTGGAACGACCCTGGGAGCTGGAACGACCCTGGGAGCTGGAACGACCCTGGGAGCTGGAAGGGCCCTTGCAGCTGAGGCGGTCCTGGGAACCCGAGCGACCTCGGGAGTTGGAGCGTCCCGTGGACTGGCCGTGACCACCAGAGCCTGTCTCCGACTCCAGGCGCGGGAAAGAGTCCTGTCGCATGTGAAATCCGCCTTCTCCCCTGGTTTTTGGTCTCCTCTGTCGTCCAGATGCGTTGTTCTCGCTGTCTGTTGTTGACTTGCTCTCACTGTCTTGCGTTTGTTCTTTCCACTGTCGCTTAATTATGTGCGGGGTTCTGTACAGTTCCCGGCACTTCTTGTCTCCGAGTATGTGCCCTTTCCCACATAGGGCACACTTTGGGTCACAAGTATGTTCCCGAGGGGGGTTGCTCATACCACATCCTCGACACTTAATGTTGTCTGGGTTCGGGCATACGTCGGCTCGATGTCCGAGTTGGCGACATGTCACACAGACCTCATATTGTTTCTTGTAGAGATGGCAGCGTAGCGGCATGCCTCCATACTAAATCCAGTGCGGCACTGTCTCATCTTCAAAGAGTAACAACACGGTGCGAGACTCACGGCCAAGTCGCCTGACTCCCATCACCTCCGGATTACGCGAGCACTTCAACATATCTTGAATGAATAGAGTGAGGACAACCTTAGACTTCAACCGACCAGATGATCAGTCAGGCTTTCCTAATAGATACTCGAAAAGAGACCACATTCACGCTATCAATCAGGTGATAGAGAAACGCGCAGTGTATAACCAACCCTTATATTTAGCCTTCATTGATTACGAGAAAGCATTTGACTCAATGCAATCCTCAGCTTTAATGCGGGCATTGCGACATCAGGGTGCCGAAGAGTTCTATGTGAAAATATTGGAAGATACTTTTAACGGCTGCACAGATACTATAGTCCTCCATGAAGTCAGCAATTGAATTCCAATAAGAAAAGCTGTCAGGCACGCAGGACCTGGCCAGTGCTATTCACCGCCTTTTTACAGGAGGTATTCCGGGGCCTGAAGTGGGAACACTTAGCAATAAGAGTTAATGGAGAGTACATAAGAAAGCCGCGATTCTCTTATGACATTGCTTCGCGAAGTCGGTCAGGACATGAACTGCAAAGTATGATCAAGCAGTAGGACACGCAGAGCAGAACGATGGGGCTAACGATTAACATGCAGAACACCAAAGTAATGTTCAATAGCCTTGCAAGGTAACAGCAGTTCGCAATTGGTAGCGAGGTGCTGGAAGTAGTAAGAGAATATGTCTACTTAGGGCAGGTAGTGACAGCAGATCCGGATCATGAGAGGGAAATAACTAGAATAATAAAAATGGGCAGGAGCGCATATGAAAGGTTTTCTGAGTTCATGAATTGCAGGTTACCAGTATCAGTCAAGAGAAAATATACAACAGCTGTATCTTATCGGTACTCACCTATGGGGCAGAAACGTGGAGGCTAACGAGGAGGGTTCAGCTTAACTTAAGGAGAACGCAGTGAGCTATGGAAAGAAAAATGATAGGTGTTACGTTAAGAGACCGCAAGCAGTCAGAGTCGATGAGACAACAACCGCTGAATGATTATATCCTGGTCAAAATCAAGAGGAGGAAATGGGCTTAGGCTGGACATGTAATACGGAAGCGGGATAACCGCTGGTCCTTAGAGTAACGGAGTGGATTCCAAGACAACTCAAGAGTAACAGGGGCGGTGGAATATTAGGTGGGTGGATGAGCTTTAGGGAATACGAATAGAAGTTTTAGGGAATACGGTGGCCACAACTGACAAATAACAGGGTTAATTGGCGAGACACGGGAGAGGTCTGTGCCCTGCAGTGAGTGTAGTAAGGCTGATGATGATGAAGACGAATTCAACCTTCCAAAAGCGGTTCTTAGAGCTGTGACGTTCATTTGTGTGTGCAGTGGGGAAGCAGCAGCTTCCCAACGGGATTTTGCGTGACGTTCACAGCTCTTTACAGAGTGACCTTCAGTGCGGGCATCCAGAACATGTGCGGCCCTGGGTAACAAAGCACCAACGCCAACTCTAGATCAGTAAGCTTCCTTGTTTCATCCTCACTATCCTTCACAGATGTCCACCTTCGAAAACTGGCTGTATGTTTTCTTTGTCGGCTGGATCACCAAATACCCTTACACATCTTCAGTACAGGATAACGAAGTTTCGTAGCCGTCATTGAGAGGTGAAATTGAGCGGCTGGACTCTCAAGTGGCTTCCTGCACGAAAACACTTTTAGGGGGGCTTTGGTGACTCTCGAGTCGTCCGCTTCGGATTGTACAGGTTGCTCCTGCAGTGCGTCTCGCCCGCAGTCCTGCTCACCGGCTTACTACTGCTCGCTACAATTCTTCACAATCTTCGTTATATTCTACGTTTGATATATCCCCGTCTCCGAGAACACCTTATGCAAGATGTGTTTTTTGTGTCCACGTCCTGTGATAATGTGTTGTGGGGAAAGGTACTTTATGAAATTAGAATCTGGATGCGTTTTGAATTTGCATGGTGTGTCCGGTTACATTGGGAAAAAGTAATTACTAGTGTTCATTACGCACAGTGAAGTTACTATAATTGTTTCTATTGTGAATCACAAATAAAATGTGGCAGTATGCAGTGACATTAAAGCCTATTAGAGATAAGTGGTGTGCACAACTGCAGTTGTGCGCACTAAACGTAAGACGCCGCAGTGAAATAATGTATAACACCATAAAATTAGTACTGAAGGCTGTGGGTGCTCCTAAACTTTTGGTACAGAGTGAAAAGCTTTTGACGCGAATGCTATATACCAAACCAATCTGATGGCGTGCACCATGCCTTTTTACTGTGCTACCATAGGCGCTGTTGGCCTTGTCTATTTCTATTGCCTTTATGAGTGGCTCTTGCATTTGTAACGTGGACGTCACTGCTGGCACCGCCATCATTTTGATCACAGTTTGTGAACCTGAATTCGGTATTTCAGGTCAAGAGCGTAATATTTTCCACACGTTTCTCCGTCCTCATTGCTGTATCAGAAAGCATTACTCGTGCTGCCAGTCACTCGAATACATGCTTTGAAGCGAAACACAGTATTCAATACTAAAACTAAGCATTGCAGATTTTTTCCTGTTAACACTGCTGCGCCAGAAGTCAATGTTGGCTTGGCCAGCTGCTCAAAAATACGTAGCGAAGGCATATCGTACCATTTGCTACCAAGAGTAGAATTTAACGCCAACCAGGCTGAACGCTAAATGGTTGTCAGCAGCGCATGGCAGCATTCTTCACAACTAAGCCGGAAGCAGTCACTTGCACTCTCATTCAGCGTAAAACTGGGAGGGCTGCCCGACATGTCAGGCAGCATGACTGGCCTTTCATAGCTGCACCACTTTTACAACTGCTAAACCATTTGAACAACGAGAAATTTGAAAAGAAAATGATAAGGGATGTCATGAATCAAGTTGTAAATTTATTCTGGCAATTAATTTTCATAGCTTCATCTGGTAGGTCTCCGCAAGAAAAATCGAAATTCTTTCAAGGTACTGTTGCACTCTTCAAGTGATACAGACTCTTTGTGTGGATGCAAACATGGCTATCATACTTCATTTGCATGAGTTGAGACGTTACAGATCATTGTCTTTACATTGTTTATATGAGTGCTGTAGATACAGCGGTGGACAACGAATTGGCTTTAACGCTGTTACCTTCCTCTCAGCCAGCATGACACCAATGGCACTGGTCGCCTCGTACATGAAATGTGTAACTTCTGCACATTAATAAGCACTTGCCATATTCTGTAGGCGTTTATAATCCTGAATCAGAACTGTGGCTACGAGAGGTGTAGTGAAAAGCAAACTGACATTAACCACTCAAGTCTTCGTTATGCACCAACGTCACATAGCACTAGGGCGATTTTGGTCTCAACTGCCAGTGTATATGGCTGCAATCACTCAGATCAGGTCTGCACGACCAAATTCGCAAGCCTCCGGATCGGCACGGCCAATGCATAAACACGATGATTAAACAAAAGATACTGAACATATACCTTTGTTATGATAGCATATTGTAGCGTGCAACGCCAAAAAGAACACCCGCGCCGAGACGAAAAACCCGCGGCGGTCCCCTAGTGGTTCGAGCGCGCGCGAGAGAGCCAACTAACTTCTTCCTCTTCTAGCGCATGCGCTACTTCTGTCTCTTCTTCGAATGCATGTATCACTGCCCCCCTCTTCTGCAGCATCGACATGATGCGGCTGGGAGTGAAAAGTCAGCGAAAGGGTAGAACACAGCTGCAGTGGACCGCAGTTCAGTCAGGTAGCCGGTCGTGGTAAGGCTTCATGCGAACAACGTGTACGACTTCAGTTCGGTGCGACCGGCGCGATGAACAAGCTGTCGGGGCGGGAGCAACTGCATAAGTCACATCACTGATGCGGCGCACTACTTCGTAAGGGCCGAAGTATCGGCGCAGCAGCTTTTCAGAGAGCCCGCGGCGACGAACAGGTATCCAAATCCACACAAGGTCGCCGGGAGCATAACTGACGAAACGGCGTCCACAGTTGTACTTAGTGGCGTCAGCCTCCTGTTGACGGTGGATGCGCAGGCGGGCCAGTTGACGCGCTTCCTCAGCACGCTGAACGAAGGTATCTACGTCGATGTCAGCGTCAGAGTCGCAGTAAGGGTCGACGGGCAACATAGCATCCAACGGAGTGGTCACCTGGCGACCGAAGACAAGCTGAAAGGGGGTCAGTCGGGTTGTTTCCTGCAGGGCGGTGTTGTACGCAAACGTTACGTACGGCAGAATGGCGTCCCAAGTTCGATGCTCGACGTCAACGTACATTGATAGCATGTCGGCTAGTGTGCGGTTGAGTCGCTCTACCAACCCGTTTGTCTGCGGGTGATACGCCGTAGCACGTCGGTGGCTCGTGTGCGTCAGAGTCATCACGGACTGGGTTAAGCAGGCCGTGAAAGCAGTTCCCCGGTCAGTAATAACAACGGCGGGTGCTCCATGACGCAAGACAATGTTGTGGACGAAGAACTGCGCCACTTCAGCAGCAGTGCCCTTGGCAAGAGACGTGGTCTCAGCGTACCGTGTGAGGTAGTCAGTCGCAACGACTATCCAACACTTTCCAGACGAAGACTTCGGAAATGGGCCAAGGAGGTCCATGCCCACTTGATGGAAAGGGGTCTTCGGTGGATCGACGGGGTGAAGAAATCCGGCCGGTTTCAATGGAGGAGTCTTCCGACGTTGGCATTCACGGCATGTTTTGACGTAGGCCCGCACCGATGGGAGTAACCTGGGCCAATAATACTTTTGTCTAATCCGCGCGAGTGTACGGCTGACTCCAAGGTGGCCGGCGGATGGTGCATCATGACAGGCACTCAAGATCTCAGACCGCAGCTGTGATGGTACGACGAGTAGGAACACTTCTTCGCTGTTGGCAAAGTTGCGTTTGTAGAGAACACCAGACCGTAAAGTAAAGGTGTGAAGCCCTCGAAGAAAAACACGCGGAATGGGAGCTTCACTGCCTTCGAGGTAATCGATGAGCGGCGCCAACTCCGTGTCCGCCCTCTGAAGCTGCGCCATTTGGGTGGTACTAACAGAGCCCAGGAAAGGAAAATCATCGGTGGTTTCTTCGGTATTGATTGGGATAGGCGCGCGCGACAGACAATCCGCATCCTGATGCTTGCGGCCAGACTTGTAAACTACTGTTAAGTCGTATTCTTGCAAGCGTAAGCTCCATCTAGCCAAGCGTCCTGAGGGGTCTTTGAGGCTCGCCAGCCAGCATAAGGAGTGGTGGTCGCTTACCACACGGAAGGGTCGTCCGTAGAGGTACGGTCGGAACTTGCAGATGGCCCATATCACTGCAAGACATTCTTTCTCCGTCGTTGAATAATTGGTCTCGGGGCGCGTAAGTGTCCGACTAGCATAACTGATGACCCGTTCTGCACCGTCTTGCCACTGGATCAGTACTGCACCAAGGCCAACATTGCTGGCGTCAGTGTGGATGTCCGTGGCAGCATGCTCGTCGAAATGGCCGAGTATCGGAGTGCTTTGCAGACGGCTGCGAAGCTCGACAAATGCCGCCTCTTCGTCGGTCCCCCAGAGGAAGGGCGTGTCGTCACGGGTCAGTGCGTTTAGCGGTTCCGCGATTTTCGAGAAATCTTGAATAAAGCGCCTATAATAGGAGCACAGGCCTAAAAACCGGCGAACGGCCTTCTTGTCAGTTGGGCGTGGAAAACCTGAGACGGCAGCAGTCTTGTCAGGGTCCGGGCGAACACCTTATGCGCTGACAACGTGACCAAGAAAGCGAAGTTCCTCAAAGCCAAAATGGCATTTCTCGGCTTTGATGTTGAGTTGCGCGGATTTGTGCGCTTGTAGCACAATGCGCAACCGCTCCAAGTGTTGGTCAAAGGTGGGCGAAAATATAACGACATCGTCCAGGTACACCAGGCAGGACTGCCATTTGAAGCCGGAGAGGACAGTGTCCATCAGGCGTTGGAAAGTAGCCGGTGCTGAGCACAGACCAAATGGGAGCACTTTAAACTCATAGAGGCCGTCAGGCGTCACGAAAGCCGTCTTCTCCCGGTCTCTCTCGTCCACTTCGATTTGCCAGTACCCCTTTTTAAGATCCAATGACGAGAAGTATCTGGCGTTCCGCAATCGGTCGAGCGCGTCATCTATCCTGGGCAGCGGGTAAACGTCCTTTTTGGCCACGCTGTTAAGTTTCCTGTAGTCCACGCAGAAACGCAGAGTATTGTCCTTCTTTTTGACAAGAACCACAGGCGATGCCCACGGACTGGTGGACGGCTGAATGACATCGTCTGCAAGCATCTCGGCAACCTGATTCTGAATGGCTTCTCTCTCCACCGGGGAAACACGATATGGGCGCTGGCAGACGGGTCGCGTAGTCTCGTCAGTGATGATACGATGCTTGGCGAGTGGAGTTCGGCCGACCTTCGAGCACGTAGCGAAACAGTCCGCAAATTCTGCCAAGAGGGCCGACAGAAGATCCCTCTGAACCTACGGCAAGGCAGGATTTATTCTGACTGACTGAAGAACGTGATCTGGGCCAGCATACTCCGGAGAGGGTCCTCCCACGGTGCACAAACCTGGAACCTCAGCAACGTCGTGGAGGAAGGCAATAGCCATGCCTTTGGCCAGGTGCTGATATTCGTTGGCAAAGTTAGTCAGGAGGACGTGGGTGCGGCCGTCACGTAGTTGGACGAGACCTCTTGCAACGGCAACTCCCCGCTTAAGCAGCAGTGGACTATGGCTGTCCGCTAGGCCCTCGTAGTCATGAAAGAGGTCGTTCCGCACGAGCACCAGAACACTGCACCGCGGCGGCACCGTGACGTCGTTCTCGACAATGCGCAGAGCGTTGCTGCAGGGATCGCGGGAGTCAAAGCGCGCCACGGCCTGTTTGGTCGAGAACGTGACACGTGCCTCCTGAAAGTCAATCACAGCGCCGTTCGACTGCAGGAAGTCGATCCCCAGAATCAAGTCTCTGGAACACTCGGGGAGTACGACAAATTCACCAACGTACGTAAAACCACTAATCCCAACTCTAGCCGTGCACTTGCCCACAGGGGAAATTAGGTGGCCACCAGCGGTGCGAATGGGGGTCCCCGTCCACGGTGTCAGAACCTTCTTAAGTTCTCCAGCGAAGGCACGGCTCATAACAGAGTAATCAGCACCGGTATCGAGCAGCGCGGTAATGTCAGTGCCATCAATTGTCACACGCAAATCGGATGCAGCGTATCTGATACTGTCGCTGCCTCTCTCTGTCCGGGTATCGTCGGCTCGAGGGTTCCGCGATGGAGGATCTTGACACGTCCCGACGTCAGCGGCCTTGCCTCCAGAGGTCGCTGGTGTTAGTTTTCCCGACGCGGACTCGGCGAGCGACGTACAGCAGAGCTACTCTGGCGGCCAGGGCTGGAAGAGCGATAACGGAGAGGCGAAGGGGAACGGGACTCGCGCCTTCCAGAGTAGGCAGGGTTCTGGCGTGCCCAGAGATGCTGTGCAATCTCATGCGGTCGTTCACCGTTCTGAGGGCAGGGTGCGTCGGGATGGAGACCGCGAAGGCCCACTTGGCGGTACGGACAGGCGCGGTAGAGGTGACCAGGCTCCCCACAGTGGTAGCAGAGAGGCCTGCGGTCCGGTGTACGCCACAAATCCGACTTGCGAGGGCGTGGCCCAGGTGTAGCAGATGCGGTTGCAGAATACGTGGCGATGTTAGTCACGGAGGTTGACGGGGTCACACCGTAGCCAGGCACGCTTGCGTGACATGTGCCGATGTTGCTCACGCCAGGCGTTGGGGTAATGGGACCGTAGCCTGTCGTGCGACGTACAACAGATGCGTACGTGGGTCGGTCATCGAACCGGGATGGCGCTTCGGGGACAGGAGGTGCCTGCGCAGCCTGTCGCACCTCGTCTCTGACAACTTCGGACAGCGCTGCCAGCGGCGCAGGTGCAACCTGAGGCAGATGGATCCGTTGCAGTTCCTCCCGGACAACGGAGCGAATTGGTTCACGCAAGGTGTCTGCACTGCCGCCGAGACACGACGAAAAGCCTTCGGGCACCATGCAGTTGATGTCGCGGTTGTACTGGCGGGCCCGTTGTTGCAGCGTCGTCTCCATCGTGGTCGCCTCGGTTAGAAATTCCGCCACCGTGCGGGGTGGGCTGCGCACGAGGCCCGCGAACAGCTCCTGCTTAACCCCACGCATGAGATGGCGCAGCTTCTTCTCCTCTGTCATGTTGGGGTCGGCGCGCTTGAAAAGACGGGTCATGTCTTCGGTGTACATGCGCACGCTTTCGTTCGTGCGCTGATTTCGGGAGTGCAGCGCAGCTTCGGCCTTCTCCCGGCGGTCAGCGTTGGGGAACGTAGCCAGGAGACTCCGGCAAAACGTCTCCCAGGTGGGAAGTGTAGCCTCGTGGTTTTCAAACCACGTCCGAGCAGACTCTTCCAGGGCAAAGTAGACGTTATTGAGCTTGCGCTCGTCGCACCAGCCGTTGTAGCGTGCGACCCGCTCGAACGTCTCCAACCAGTCCTCAGCGTCTTCGAACACGTCACCGTGAAAAGATGGCGGTGTTCGCGGTGGGTGGCAATGGATCGGCGCCAGGGGCCTGGTGTCAGCGGCCATGGCAGTTGGACTCGACGGTAGAGGCTGGATCGGCGGCTGGGTCCTGGTGTCAGTGGCCATGTCAGTTGGACTCGGCGGTCGAGGCTGCGTCGTCCTTGTTGGCGGGGGAAGGGGCCCAAATTCAGGCGACTCTCCGCGGAGACGGCGGCTGGGTCGCTGGTGAACCGGTGTGAGGTCCGTAGTGACGCTGTACGGAGTTTGCAGGTCGGGAAGCGTACCCAGCACTGCTCCACCAAACTGTAGCGTGCAACGCCAAAAAGAACACCCGCGCAGAGACGAAAAACCTGCGGCGGTCCCCTAGTGGTTCGAGCGCGCGCGAGAGAGCCAACTAACTTCTTCCTCTTCTAGCGCATGCGCTACTTCTGTCTCTTCTTCGAATGCATGTATCAATATCACGACACTTTTGCATTATACTTCACCAGTACCCATTTGGATCCCACAAATGTTATGGGCTTTATTGTTACGTTGAACTACAGCCGCATATACTTAGTTTTTCAAGTGCCCACAAGTCTTGTACTCTCAACAGGATGCATGTAGACCACATTTATGTTCATGCTTGGTGAAAAATCTTCAGCCACAGTTTCTGCTTTTGAGGCGCATGTTCAGCGCCCACTGCAACCTTAAAGAAGAAAAGCGCCTTGAAAGGCCAACCTAACAATTCTGGACAAAAGCACTTTTGAGCGGGAAACCATTCATGAACGCAATTTTTTCTTATAATGCAAGATTGATTTTTGATAATCAATATACCGGCATATCACCCGACGGCAGTGCTCAATTTTTTTTTCTATTAACGCTTTTGCTACCTCAAAAGCGTTCCCCGTTGGATTTTTCATGGGAGTCTTTACTGTTTGATGCGATCGATGCCAACACTATAAAGAACAATTTTCCTAAACATTAGAAGAGTGGTCCATTATCTTCAATGTTTACATTATTATCATCATCAGCATCATCAGTCTGACTACGTACACTGCATGGCAAAGGCCTCTCCCATGTCTTGCCAATTAACCCTGTCCTTTACCAGCTGCGGCCACCGTATCCTCGTAAACTTCTTCATCTCATCTGCCCACATAACTTTCTGCCGTCCCCTTGCTACGCTTGTCTTCTCTTGGAATCCACTCCGTTGCCGTAAAGAATCAGCGGTTGTCTTGCCTTCGCATTGCATGCCCTGCCCAAGGCCATTTTTTCCTTTTGGGTTTCGACTAGGATGTCAGTCACCCTCGTTTGTTCCCTCACCCACTTTGCCAGCTTCCGGTCTCTTAACGTTATACCCATCATTGTTTTTCCATAGGTACGTTGTCACTAACTTAAGCTGAACCCTATTTGTTATCCTCCACGTTTCTGCCCAATAGGTGAGTACCGGTAAGGTACAGCTGTTGTATACTTTTCTCTTGAGGGATATTGGTAAAACTGCCATTCATGAACTGAGAGAACCTGCCGTATGCGCTCTACTATATCCCTCTCAATGTCCGGATCAGCGATCATTACCTGTCCTAAGTGTACGGTACCGCTTCCAGCACCTCACTGCCAATTGTGAACTGCTGCCCTAGCGGAACTCTTGAACATTAATCTGGTTTTCTCTATCCAGAGCATAGTATGTAGAATAGCATCGTATAATATTTCAATTTTCTCACTTTTCTTCCGAGAACGCTTAATGGGGGGAAGGGGAGCGCAGATACTTCGGGCTAAAAAAATTCAGGGAGGCGCTTTGTTGACCTAAAGTGCGCTGAGCCGGAAGCCTTAAGCGTGGTGGTGCTGCTTGTGTCACTGATGTGTGGTGAAGATGTTAAGCTTCGCCTCTAAGAGTGGAACGCGACAGCGTCTTGCAACGCTGCCAGGGAGTCCACAAAACGCCATCGCGTGTTCGGCTTTTCGCCTTGACCGTCGGTAAATTGGTTTCTGAGGAAAGGAAATGTATCTGTTTCGCATATCTCGGTGGACACCTAAACCTCACCGTAACGGGAAGGGAGGAAGATGGAAGTGAACGAAGACATCGTATTTACTAAACGCGCCTTTGTTCATTCCAAACCATCGAGCTGGCATGCTGGAGTGGTAGCGTGCTCGTCTCGCACTCCGGAGGCCCTGTTCGATTCCCCAACTCGACCAATTTCCTACTCGGTCTTATTGGTCAATTAAGCAATTAACTAACCTCAGTCCCACTTACTTGGAGCTTCTCTGTACCATTCCTTTAATTGGTTGCATTGTTACTAGCCAAAGTACAATTGGCCCATTTAAAATTCGCGCACTGTGACGTCACGACCATTTCGACCAATTGAAAAGCGTGACATTTCTGTCTACAACTCCTGCTTACAACGATGAGGCATTAAAGGCTTCCGCCTTAAAATATGCATGGACAGCAAGCGATGAGCCGTCACAAATATCACTGCGCCATCGTATAAATTTGCGCTGAACATAGCTTTCACTGCGCTGTGCCAATATTTATTAACATACTGTTGTCATCACTAATACTTTGTCGATGGATGGGTTCGTTGGCTGCATATTGGTTCGCCGAGAGAGGCTGAGTAAAAATTTTTTTATTATCACATTGTGGTTGAATTACTCTGAAATTAATACAGCTTGAACAAACATTGCGGTGCACGGAAGATCATTTAACATTCTTTCAATGAAAGACTCTGGAGGTAGTGAAACAAATTCAAAAGTTTTCGCCAAAAATATTGCTGTTTGAAAGTGTGCGAGTGTGTGACAAACTTTCAGCAACGAAATAATCCTTCTTTTGCTCAGCAGTGGCATCCCGAGGCTTTCCTTGTTACACAAGGTTGAAAAACAGCTACAAAATTTGCATATGCAGATTCTGCTTTTAGGTTCCATCTGAAATATCAATCAAATACGGTGGAAGTTATGCTGGAGGCGGGCTTTCAATGAAATAGTCATGGTGCCCTTCAGAGTGATGGTGAAGAAAAAATGCAGCATGTAAGAAAACTTCGCACAAAAATCTGCCAGGGTGCCCCTCGGGATAAAAGAGGAGATGAATGCACGTACAGTCTTTGTCAAAAGTTTAGAGCCCAGGAGGTTTGCTTCTAAGCCTCGCAGTGGGACTCCTGTAGCATTCGTGGTAGTCCTACCCATTGGAGGAGGCAGGACCAGAAATCTTCTCACCTTCAGCAAATTCACAGAGCTGGGGATGCATTACGAACCAGACAGTGTGCTTCAGAAGCGAACACCCTGGGCTCCAAACTTTTACCTCGCGAAGTGTACAGCCTTTGTCAACATTTTTCAGTGCGCGCACGCGTGTGGTTAATTTTTAACGCAAGCACTTCTTTCCTGTAAATGTGTGCCAATTTTATGAAAAAAAACAAGCCCTCACCCTCGAATTAGCTTCGGCTCTTAGTGCGCCGTCTCTTCTCGTCCCGAATACCGAATGAGCAAAAGTTTACCGGAAGTGGAAGCAGGAGCATCTTAATTGGTGGTAATTTATAATCTCAACACCGACATCATCTTCGTATGGTATCGCAACTCGAGCCAACACATAGGTACCCACAGAGAGCAAAAACGATTAAGCGTCCATATATTCAGCTCGCATTGCCGACTCGATGATTTTCAATAAACTGCTGCACGGTTCGCCGTTAACAGCGGCCGCAGCGCGTGCATGAGAGATACAGTGAAGACGCCGCTGAACGAAGCTGTCTCTGTAAGAAGTCACGAGCTCCAGCATTTTGCAAGTAACCGGCTTTATTCCCTACCAATGCTTCAAGCACGCCGCTCTCCGCAGACCTTTCCCTTAAAGGCCGATTCACACGACGGTCCGTTCGCCCGCGGCCCGCGTATTACGTCATCAAGCGTCAGCACATTGAGAGGCGCGCTGTCGGATTGCGGTCTGGTCAGCGCGCCTCTCAATTTGCTGACGCATGAAGACTTAGTGCGCGGGCCGCGGGTGAACGGACCGTCGTGTGAATCGGCCTTAACTGGCACGCTGGGGCAAAGCTTCAGGACGTCGAGGAGACGATATGAAGCAATCTCTCGCCCTCCTAGGTTTTTCTGCCTGCCGTCACGAGCCAATAACTCCACACAATGAATGCGTGAAACTTTAGAGCTTTGCCAGCCAGAAAATGCATTTTTCTTACCGTGCCCTATCCTGAAATGCCTTTGGTTGCCATGAGCTGAACAGCCGCAACATCGTGCATCGTGCATGCTGATTCTGTTATAAAATCATTATCATCATCATCATGATCAGCCTCAGTACACCTACTGCAAGGCAGAGGCCTCTCCCATGTCTCTCCATTAACCCTCTCCTTAGCAAGCTGCGACAACCGTATCCCCGCAAACTTCTTAATCTCATGCACCCACCTAACTTTCCTCCGCCGTCTGCTAAGCTTGCCTTAGCCAGATTCAGTTTCGAATGGTGGCCTGTTCGGAGTCAGAGGTTCTTAGCACCCTCCGCTGTGACACAGGTCTCACTGCTGTCTTCGTCAGTTGCAGCGCAGCCGCTGGGAACTAAGAGCCGGGGTTTAATTGGTTTGTTCATAGAAGTTTGTGGTCTAGTACTACACCAGGGAGGCCAGATAAATCACTCCATTTCTCGCTGAACTCTAGGGGGCACATATCATAGTCAGAAAACATTTTATTCTTGGTGAAAAAAAAAACAGCGGAAAGCTCTCTTGTCAGAGGCAGAGAAGGGCGACAAGAATTGTCTGAAATTCGCTTAATCCACGGCATTCACTCCTTGTGCTTTGAGGCCGTCTGTCGTCTTCACTGTCCGCACGTGAATTGTATTTGTTGGAACCCTTCACTGTTGTATTAATTTCGTTCGCACGCGGACAAAATTCGTTGGTAGTCGGATTAAAAGCACATGAGGTTGTATTGATTGTTTTGGCACTTCGATTTAATTGGTCGGCGCCAAGGTTTTTAAAACTGACGCTGGTATTAAATGCGTGGACAGTCAGATGAAGTTAGCTGGTGCTGGTAATAAGATTTGGTGTTTTGAATAAATTATCTGGCACTCAAGTCTTTGGCAATCGAAATAACTTGCAAGACGTGCAGAGTATATCGGTTGCCGCCGCTCAGGGTGTTTTTGCTGGCTGGCACTCGGAATAAACTCAGAGGGAAAATCAGTAGAAGGTGAGGTTGCTTAGTTGGCAGAGTGTCATAGGGGACGTGCACAAGTCTTAGATTTGGACTCGACCTGTAGCAGCATGTGGTGGTCGTTTCTTCTGCTTTATTGAAATATATCTTGCATCTGAAAGAAGTTATCAGTTTATTTCGCCTCCTCAAAACGAGTTTAAATGTATGACATAAATAACCTTCCAATGAGCCCTTAGTCGGCTCAGCCGTCGCGGTGGCTCAGTGGTTATGGTTCTCCGCTGCTGACCCGAAAGGCGCGGGTTCGATCCCGGCCGCGGAGGTTGAATTTCTTTGGAGGAGAAATTCTAGAGACCCGTGTACTCTGCGATGTCAGTGCACGTTAAAGAACCCCAGGTGGTCCAAATTTCCGGAGCCTTCCACTACGGCGTCTCTCATAGCATTAGTCGCTTTGGGACGTTAAACCCCAAAAACCAAACCAAACCAAACTTAGACGGCTCAAGGACTGTGGCCATCTATGGAAACCTATATTTGCGATGCTATGAATTGCCCTATTCGTCCGTCTTCATATTAATCTAATAATAATTTACAAAATACAAAGACCGCAAGTGCATGGCACAGTGATGAATGACCGCTCTGTTACACGATTACGAGCTGGGCTACTGAGGTAAACTCTCGAACACATGCTTTGGGTATTAAGGTGTCTTTAACTTCTGTCTAGGAAGATGTCTAGTTAGCTGCAGACGAATCCCTTCGACAGATGCGGCATTCTTACACACAAATAAATTTCCATAACAAGTTGAGTGTCCTTGAAATCGCAAGAAATGTCCTTTAAGCAATAGTGACGGCAGTGCTGCCATTTAAAGAAAATCTAATTTCTATCTGAAAATATAAAAAAAAATCTATAGAGCTGTTCTCCCTGCGTATTCGGCAACTTATTCTGAGCTGCGTGGAAAAAGCAAGCGATATCATCGCAGCTATGTATCTTTTTAGTGTAAAGCGGTAGCTAGTCCTGCATGTCAAACAATTCATTCCAATCGCTCTTCCTTTTGATTGCTTTCGGAGACGTGTTTTCAGTTGCTGCCGGAGGCAAGTTAGAGTGCACAAAAAGTATATTATTTACCGGATGTTTTGGCAGGCTCCCCAAGCGAGCCATCGCTCAAGTGAGTGCTGCGATATAGAATGTACAGCAGTTTGTCATCGCTTTTCTTTTGCACTTGTAGAATTTTAACTCTCTCTCAACATGCGGGGCTATCATTCGTGTGACTCCTTTGAGCGGAGGAATTCTCGGATTTTCTTCCTGCGTCTCCAGTCTACCGTGGAAACGATGAAGGTCACAATGCTTTTCGTTCTGCTGCAAGGGTGCTTCGCATTACCAAAGCTGACAGAGAAGGGAAAATTCCAGATGTGCGAAGGAGAATACTGTAAGTAATTGGCCTACCATGCCTGGAAGAATGAAACCAAATGAAACGTTGATGAAGGTGAATGGTAATAAGGACTTGGTAGTCAACCATACATCACTTTTAAAACGAGTACAGCAAAAAACGTGACCATACCACGGGGCGGCTTTGTTAATTTGGCTATCCGCTGAAGAGACTAATGTCCCAGGATGGAATCTCCGCCGCGCCGACTCCGTATGTGCAATGTCAGCTCAAGTTAAAGAGCCCCAGCTGCTGAAAAAAATGCTGGGCCATCCATTATGGCCCCCTGTAGGCCACCACGCCTTGGTTCGAACGGGAGGTTCAGCCCAACATGCCACGTTGCGCAAGATTCCTTCTTCGTTTCTTTCTTCAAAACCGATGCTTATACGAAGCGAGCAAGCTAAGTAATGCCCCTTCATTGCTTTCTCCTGTGAGAAGAAGAGAATGCTATAAAATCTCACACGTTCGCAGAATTTTGCTTCCCATTTATGTCAGTACATTTTCATCACCATCGGACACGTGACGCCGTCACACCAATCCCCAAAATTATGTTTTTGTCGGTGTCATGATCGTCATCAGCCTGACTACGCCAATTGCAGGGCAAAACCCCCCCTGTACCCCCAGTTATCGGTGTTCTTTTCCAACTGCAGCAAACCTATCTTCTTATTCACGTTTGTGTCTTACGCGTGTTGTAAACCAAACAATGTGATTGAATTCCTAGTTATAGAAAAGGAAACTGCGGCGCAATAATGAACGTTTGGGTACAGTGCATAAAGTTTGAACAGAATGGAGCGGTAATAATACGGTGCGGAGAATAAGAAAACACAACTGTTCGACAAGCCATTATAAGAAAAAATGTCGCAAGAACTGGATGAACACCACCACGTTATGTTTTTCTTCATCTCGACAATACCAACCATCGCCCTAGCCTGAAAATACAACAGGTGATAGAAAAATCTGAATGTTCAGAGCTTCCCTCTGTACCTTACTTTCCTAGGTTAGCACGGTGACATTCACATTTTTCCAAGCCACTAAAATATCAGCTCAGGAGACGAACATTTCAAAAGATCATCATTCGTAGTATTAAAAATTGGCTGCCTGTAAAAAAATTCAGGGGGCACTTTGACTGTCTAAAGTGTTTAGAGGCGGAAGCGTTTTCCGCACCACCTTCGCTGTTTCTGTGGCACTGGTGGCGTCACATATAATTGAGTACTAATTACTAAGTGATCACAAATCACTAATTGGTGGTTAATTACTGATTAATGCCTGAATACTAATTAACTGCTAATTAATTACGCTCAAGCTTCACCTTTAGGAGTGGAACGCGACAGCGTGTTGTAGCGCTGCCAGGGAGTCCACGGAACGCCACCACCCGTTCGGCACGATGCCTTGCCCTTTGAACGCAACGGGTTTTCAGGAAAAGAAACGGCGCAGTAATTCTCTGTCATCTCGGTGGACACCTGAACCGCACTGTAGAGGAAGGGAAGAAGTGGGAGTGAAAGAAGATAGATAAAGAGGAGCCGTAATGAAGGAAATGAAAATTGTATTTGAGGAAAGGAAATTACGCAGTAACTGTCTCACAACATTCAGGGGGGGGGCACTTTTTTGACCTAAAGTGTGGTCACTGATGTGTTCTTAAGATGTTAAGCTTCGCCCCTAAGAGTGGAACGCGACAGCGTCTTGCAACGCTGCCAAGGAGTCCATAGAACGCCATCGCCCATTCGGTTCTACGCCTCGCTCGTCGGTAAATTCGTTTTTGAGGAAAGGAAATGTATCTGTCTCTCATTTGTCGGTGGACACCTACACCTCGCCGGAAGGGAATGGAGGAGGATGAGAGTGAGTGAAGACACCGTATTCACTAGACGCGCCTTTGCTCATTCCAAACCATCGAGCTGGCATGGCGGAGTGGATAGCATGCTCGTCTCTCATGCCGAAGACCGGGGTTCGATTCCTGAGCTCGACCAATTTCTTAATCGGTTTTATTTATTTATATGGCCTGACTAGTAAAGCTAATTAGGCCAATTGAGTAATTAAGCAATTAACTAAGCTCAGTCTCACTTCCTTAGAGCATCGCTATACGATCCGTTCAATTGGCGGCATGGTTACTAGCCAAAGTACAATTGGCCCCATTTGAAATTCCCGCGCTGTGACGTCACGACCGTTTCCACCAATTGAAAAGCGTGACATTTTCTGTCGACAACTGCTGCTTACAACAATGAGACATTAAAGGCTTCCGCCTTAAAACAATCTGGTACAAGGGCCCTTTGCATGCATCTCTTTCTCGTGGGCTCAAAGCCGCACCAGTGGGAGGAGGTTACAATGAAAAACAACTCATGCCCGGAGATTGGTGAGTTTGTATTAAAGCTGCGCGATAAAAAAAAATTCAGGGGCATTACATTCTGGGCCCCCGTGGTAAACACTCGGAGGAACCGAGCGATGTAGCTACATGGGGCCACATTAAGTAATATTTTCCTGTTATAACTATTTTAAGACACAGCTCACGCGTCTTAATACAACGAACACCGCTTGTAAGAAAAAACATATAAGCGCCCCCTTGGCGGAAAAGAGGATGCGCTAAAAATGCATTTCAAACATATTGTATTAATTTCATATTTATTCCTAAATTTTTGGTCCCTGTGCTTAAACTGCGATACGAATGCTCTCTAAGTATAATAGGAAGAATATTTTGAACGTTCTTAAAAATACGTAAAAAGTACATTTTTGCCCGCTTGGCATATTTATAATGCATTAGAAATATACTAAAATATACATTAAATACATTAGAGTATATTAGATATAGACTATAAATATACTTTTAATACATTAAAAATATATTCACCTGAGCTTAAAAAGAATCTGCTGGACGGCTTCACAGAATGGGACGATGCTTCAACTGCGGAAATGATTGTAAACGAGTAGTCATCATCAATCAAGAGGTTAAAATAGGGTCACGCGGCGGAATGGGAACGTCAAAGATACCAACACAGCAAATCAAGAAGAAAGTGACGCAGCAAACGAGAAGTGCTCCGACAAGTTTAGCGCTAGACTTGCCTTATGTATATCCAGCGAGAGCGACGTACTATTTTGCCCGGTGAGGCGTTTTTTTGCGCAAAGACTGTGGGCACCGAAATTATCGCAGAAGTGCCATACTGGTCGCGTTTGAATCTGGAAGAAATCTAGAACCGAAATGCTAGTTGCAACTTGCGTTAGGCAAAGGTCAGGAGTCGAACTGTCAACCAACAGATACACGGGCGTCTAAGGGAGCCGGTCGGCCAGGTGGGGGCCTTTTCGTTGGCATATTCGGGCCCGGAAGTACTCTAGGCGCCATTGCCGATATAATTCTATCACGTTCTCCGCACGTAGTGTAAATAAGTGGTGATTACCTTCCTGTTAGAAGTTACCGTAAACGAAAGGACGACAAGAAAGGAAGAGTTTTCACTGTTCCTTGAAACGTCATTTCGAGCCCTAGATCGTTCCACGGTTGCCTGAAGTCTAAAGCAGATAAGCTTACGCGGGCTGCCGATTTTTTAGAATTTAAGTATACTTTGCACGGATTAATTGCGTATTTACGAAAGTACACTTTACATACATTGCCAACACCAAAATGCGATTTCCCGAAACTCGATTTCGAGCATTAGATTGTTCAACGACAGCTTGAAATGTGTTGCAAATATGCTAATACGGACTGCCAATTTGCTAGAATGTAAGTATGTTTTGGACAAATGAACTGCAAAACAGCTAAACGGGCAGGTTGGTGGTACTTATTGAAAGGTAAACAGCGCAAAGACGAAGACCCCAGTAGAATAAACACAGGACGAGCGCCATAAATTCGCATTAATTGAGTATTTACGGAAGTACACTTCAAATACACTGACAACATGCAAATGCCATTTCCCAAAACGCAATTTCGAACCCTCGAATGTTCACCGGCAGCTAGAAGTGTGCTGCAGATACGTTTAAAAGGACTGTCCGTTTGTTAGAACTGAAGTATACTTTCGATGAATTACCTTCATATTTACGCAAGTACACTTTTAATACATTGACAAGATGCTAAAGCTGCATACACAATTTTTCACGTATTTTAAAAGTGCTCAAAGTATGCTTTAAGTGAGGTAGTTTTGGCATATTTTAAGAATATATTTCGAATGCCAAGCATTAAATTTCAGGAACGTATTTCCTACATATTTTTAGTGCATTCATGAATACAAAATATGTTTAAAATACAATTTATATAGCCCACCGTATATTTCAAACCTATCAGTTTTGGCTAAGGGCCAATGAACACTTTTCTAAATATTTTATGACGATTGAGCAGTAATATAAAATTTTATAACGCTTAAGTACCGAAAAATAGACAGTTTCATCCTGAAGGAAAATGCTCCACTGTGTACATAGATTATGAGATGAGAACGGGCCTTCGTGTACATTTTATTTTTTGTGAAGGGGCACTTTTATTACTTTCACCAAGTCCTGCTCATTAGAAAAGCGCTTCCTACGCCACACCTTTTCGCCTTTGAGCGGCAAAGCGCATTGTTTCAAACAGATGATAATTGACATGTTGTCATCGGGCTACAATTATTTTGGCAATATAATGTGCAGAGGTACAACGAGGTTTACGGCAAATAGCAATTTCAAGACTCCCCACACGTGACCGTGTATGGTCCTGTTGGCATAAGCCATTGTGTATTTTACATTTCATTTCAAGCAGCAAGTGTGACAGTCACAGAGAGTTTCAATGCATCATAAGTTTCCGACTTTTATTATTGCCTTAAGTTAATTTTCGTTTTTTTTTCAGCCGTGATTACTGCAGGGAAAGCAGCAAAGTGCGGATCTCGTATCCTGCAGCATTGTATGGGCTACACTGTGATGCGTTACGGCCTGCCAACCAGCGTGTGTCAAAGGGTATTGATTTTGATGGGGGCCAGTGCTTCCCACCTTTTGTTTGCTCCTAAACAAGAATATAATGAGCCAGGTTACGTCACTTGAAAAAAAAATTGCCTCTAACAATCTGAGCTTTGTTTAGTCACAGTGCCCTGATAATAGACTTTTTTAAATTCATGCAGTATCCCAGGGGTATAATTTTGTGTTCATTTAAATAAAATTTAAATAAACTCTGCACAATTTGTCTTATCTCATAGGCATGCTTCGAATGTCCAGATTCACGCTGTGCGCGTAAAGTTTTCGTTCTCTTTTTTGTAAGAAAAACAAAAGGACCATTCCATTCCATCCCAACCAGTAAACGTTGGTTTGCCTTTTAGTTTCACCATCAGTTATTACCACCGTAAGATATTCACTTAGAAGATTAGTGAATAGAAAATTTACCGTCCGAAAGGGTTACTACAAAACGATTATTTGCAAGGAGGGACTTACTAAAAGAGAAAAGAGGGATTTGGTGGAACACAGGCTTGCGCACTGAAACTCACGCAGACTTTATTTTTAATGTTTGCCCTTGATATTTACTGTTATATAATTTTACAGTTATTTGTGTAATAGTGGCATGGACGAACCTATACTCTTCAGAAATTTGTTCATGTAATTAATCACTAGTGGCGCTTCTGCGTTGCATTGCAGGGTTTCAAAACGACATGCGCATACATACGTTTCTGCTTTCAAAAGTATAGAGACCTTAAATCGAAGGTAAGCGACTGGTTTTTATTCTACGCCGGTTAGCATCCGCTGTTTCTCGGCGCAGCGGCAGAAATTTGCGCGCGAGCCACCCAGCTCCCTTGAAGGAGTCATTGAAATGTTATGCGCGAACCGCATCATTTTTCTTTCCCGCGTTCACCTTTCAGTGGACACATACGGTATCCTTATACTCCACATACTCTTCATTTTTGCAGGACAGAAGACAATATGAGGCAACAATGACCGAATGCGTTGTGAAGAACACCATCATGGCACTCAGCCGTTTCGTTGTAAGTAGTCCAGTGTCTCTTACTGCTAGAGCGCGGAGAGCATTGTTATGACTAAACGAAAGCCAGTCCCTTTAGATAAGCTCGACAGCCCCAAAAAATCCAATAATGTTCATTTCAGCTACCATAACAAATGCGCCCAACAACGCCTTATAAGTTTGTTTTCTCGTTCAATCCTTAGCAGTGTTCAAATAGCGACTGTCTCCAATGCTTGTCAAGTAGAGCAAGAAGATGAAGTTTCAATCAATCAGTCATGGAACTTTGTCCTGCGATTAACTTTTATTTGAATTTTTTGTGTAGTCGTGCTAAAAACGAAATCTGAACGCAGATGCAACGAGAAAGCTGCTTTATCTACTCATCCGCTCGTATCCTGCCTGCCCCATATTTGTAAAACTTACTGCCAGTGAGGCAACATGTGCATATAATAAACCAACCTGCCTGAAGCGGTAGAAATACACTTGCACTTACGCAGCACTTTTGGTCGCAGGTGGGTCGCGCGTCTATTACTGTTCTGGGTATTGGGGATCATCATGTCGCGCTTGCGTGTGGCCTGTCTGGGAAGGACGGGAGAAGACGCTGAAGTACTCATTCTATGATTACGGCGCTTCAGTGCGGTAGCAGTACCAGCGGCACCTGCCGATAGTGCCGCCGTTGTCTGTGTGAAGCCTCATTGATTGAAGTCTCCATTCTCCAAAAGCACCAGCCACATTGCCTACCTGACGCCCATCCAAGGCAGCTGCCCACCTAGCCACTGCCACCCTCGATCGACCTCCCCACCCCGCCCACCTTCACTCTTCAGAAGCGCTATACAGCACCCCCCCCCCCCCCCCCTCATGGAGATAAAATGTCTTATATTTGAGCGTCATGTAAAGGACGTGTAGAATAGAGTGAGTGGCCAATCGTAAATTTTATCTCACGCGCTTAGCACGTGTAGCATAAATGGCCTAGTGTTGCTTTCAGAAGCGCTTCGCCCAGTAGTATTTTTTCACTGTTGCCAATTGTTTTCCTCACGGCTTCCTATGCTTTCACCATACTGTGGTGCTATGGCCTGAGAATAGATCATTCTTTTTGACATCGGAAAAAGTGGAGGGGCAAGCACCTTGGTAAAAAGTGGTTATACATATTGAAATATGTTTTTGATACTGCCATAACGCGTATTACGAAGTTCGCCTCAATGTTTGTACACACATTTGACACGTGCGGAGCCAACACGTCCAAGGCTGCTCAATAGTTCCTAGGCCAGAGGGTTTTTATTGAGGCATTACGTTCGGGCATTCCATCAAACTCTAAGAAATCTATGAAGCTAAGAAGTCGTTAAGAAGTAAAAGTAATGCTCCTCCAACCCAGTGCAGTTATATTAAACTACGGGGGTGTAGTAGATGACCGTCACATGGCTTAAAATCAGAACGTATGTCCTGAGATTTTCTGGAGAGCCCTGTACATAATCCTATTCACAGCTCTGCGGTGTATTTTACTTGACGCAAATATTTATACCAGATGAACGTTGCCTTTTATTCAGGGTTATGAAGCGAAGGACCTCCAGGATGCAACCGGTTTTCTCATTGACGGAAGGGTGAGCCAAGTTTCCGCCACTATCTAACACAGGACGCGTTTTCTGGGCCATGCTGCACACACACAAAAAAACGAATCAGATATAGAGAACCATAGCCAGCAAGTGAAGCCTGCCGCGATCAAGGCATAACGTTTCCGCTCTGAATGGTTGCTCTACCCATAGGAAATTCGATCCAAAGGGTCTTACTTCCCGACGAAGATCAAACCATCAAAAATGTTCGTGCCACAAATAGGAATAAGTGATGCAATTCGTAAATATGAGCCAAGTTGTGTGTTCCATAAGAAATCTACTAAAAGGCCAAATAGAATCAGAGGCACATATCGAGTACAGTCACCGGCCCGGTATAATGACCCCGGTATGTGCAAGGTCATGCATACTAGCTAAATTGGTGGAAAAATTTAAGGGAACACTTAAGCTCCTCCTTAAGAGTTTGAAACCACAGAACAATGGGTTAATTCCCATACATGCTGGAGGCCATCCTTTTCTTTAGATTCATAGATCCCTGGGAGCACTCATGCCAACCCCCCCCCCCCCCGCCCCCCCTCCGCGAAGTCGAGCATCAGTTAAGCAACGATGCGCCACGCCCCTGGAATGTCAGGTGCTCCCAGCAGTGGGCCTTGTGCGGACAAGGTTGCTCTTCCTGAGAGATAAATCATTAATTTAGCCGCCACCTGTCACGATCGGCTGTTTGGTGAGTGCCGTAAATTGCTTGGCAGGCTACTATAATTGATTTCAATATTGTGAATATTTCTGCTGAAGAATATCGCATTGAGGCTCTTTGCAGCACCAAAACATTAAATCGAAGTGGTGAGACAGCAAAGAGAAACAGAGAAGGATGATCGGCGCCTTGAGATAAGCCTGAATTAATATTTATCTTCTTGGGATCTGCAAGAAACCATGGCCAATCACCTACCGAGGGTATGTGTCATTGCTTCAGACGCAACAACAGCAATAGTAAACGTAGTTGGTTCTGTTTAAAGTTAAAGAAACTGGAATGTACACATAAGCTCCGGCTTAAGGGTATGATGCGAGAGCTTTAGTGGGTTTGTGGCCACACATGCGGGATTGGTCATTCTCTAGGAGATCCAATAGCATTCCTGCAGCAGTAGAGCAGCGGTTAAGCGATGCGCCAGTGCCTACGATGGCAGGTGCCGCCACTTGTGAGGCTTGTAAGACCTAAGTTGCCCTTCCCGAGCGACCAATGATTAATATGACTGCCAACTGCCATTATGTCACATTGTCATGACGCCAGAAGGGCGCGCCATCTAGGCTGCCCATCTAAGCCCATCTAGGCTGCTTTTTGCGGTGATCTGATGACAACGATGACATCGTCGGATTTTCAGCTGAAGGGGCGACTGGACGCCTTCGCGGTAAAAGAATATAGCGCAATATTGATAGAAAACGTATAAAGGACAAGTGCTAAATTTCATGCCCCATCTCCCTCTTGCATTCCTGTGTCCTAAAAGCACGCAAAAAGTGAACAGCTCGGAAGAGTTCCTGTTAGCCCCCTTATCCATTACAGCGTGAAGTCAAGGTAAGGGGATGGTTGTTTTCCGAAAAAGGAAACTTAACAAAACTCTGTAAGCCTGTTCTCTTAACAACCTTCAGAAGAAGAGACCCACGTTCGTTCGCGCACCTTCTTTCTTACCTCTTTCTGAAGCCTGTTGCAGTTGTTGCGACACCATACCCAGACCATGCTAATAGGCAATATCATGGCGAAATACGCATTTAAAGCGGTCGAGGGCTATTTTTCTTCAGTGGGATCGATAATGCACTGTTTTATGGCTATGAAGCTATTCTAGCTTTCGACTGATTGTTTGAATTTTCTGGCTTTATGCAATTGCCTCCTGACAGAAATGCCTCCTGGATAACAACCTGATTCCTGACTCGATCGACGTCGCCCTGCAATGTGTTCGATGGCTGCGCACAGCTGTATTTTAAAATCACTGTCACTGAAATGGGGGCTATACCAGCATTAATGTTTTGGTGAGTCATGCACCGCGAAGAGAGTTCAACCAAGCCGTTTTTTTTTTGTTCAATTCAGTTCATCTGTCAGATAACTGGACGTTCTACAGGGCTAAAGGTTTCTGCCAGCAACTTGACTAGGCTCTGCAGTAATTTACAAGTCAGTAGAAGACGTTGGTTCCAGGGTAGAGTAACAAAATAATTAGACAGGATATAGAAAAAGGCACGAGGAAATATAGCAGTGTTAGACGGTCTACCGTGGCAATCGCTACTTCTCATTTTACAAATCTTAAAAATGTAATCGTAACAACTTTGGTGGCTTAAAGAGCACCTTTATTTGGTTTGGTTTGGTTTGGTTTATTGGGGTTTAACGTCCCAAAGCGACTGAGGCTATGAGAGACGCCGTAGTGAAGGGCTCCGGAAATTTCGACCACCTGGGGTTCTTTAACGTGCACTGACATCGCACAGCACACGGGCCTCTAGAATTTCGCCTTCATCGAAATTCAGCCGCCGCGGCCGGGATCGAACCCGCGTCTTTCGGGTCAGCAGCCGAGCGCCGTAGCCACTGAGCCACCGCGGTGGGGCCTGAAGTGGCTGTGAACGATCGCATTAGGTTCCTTGATTTGACCTTATATTTCACTGATTTCAATGTATGCTGGGCTTTTGAACCTAGAAGCAAAAAGCCCTTACTTCCCTAGAGCTCAGCCCATTCGAAGCTCGTGAAAAAAGGCATTGTGGCGTCATGCTTTCAAAATGCCATGAAAAAGTCCTGTCCACACAAGATAAAACATAGTTTCTCCAATCAAGTTGAAAGACTAACCGATGCAAAATACCGCCTTCATATTCAGGCGTCAGTAGCAGAAGGGATTTTGAAAAAGCTAAAGGGGGGCAACACTGTCCCTCTTTCTAAACAAAGAAATCTGGCAGTAATACCCTATGTCCATGTTGTGCCCACAATCTGAAGAGAACAGGCAAAAAGGCTGGAGTTGATGTTTTTTCGGCGCCTGTGAGACTCAGTGGCTTGTGTGCGAGGGTAAATGGCCCGGATAAAAGATCGGAATCTGGTCATGACTGCAAGAAAAACCAAAGAATGAAGTACGTGTCATGCCAAGATAACGTGATGTATTCAGTCCCATTGACGTGTGGTGGTTCATACATCAGCCAAACAGGCCGTTGTCTAAATGAAAGACTTAGAGATCACGGAAACAACGTTAAGAATGCGGCCCGCCACATAGGTATTCACTGTCGTGAATGTTCCTGTTTTCCGAAATTCAAGAACAGCCACATTGTACCAAACACAAGGATAAACTTACTAGAGAGATTATAGAGGCATCTGAAATCATGAAGCTGGGTGCGAATTGTATCAGCACCCCTTCCGTAGCCATTTCGTAGAAAGAGCACAACTATCTGATGTCATATGACCGATGTACACGCGATACAGCTGCACGCGCATAGTGACTGAGATTGTAACCTTCCGCTCCGCTCCTCTCTCTTTCTTTTGTTTTTTTCTAAGGTGCTGAAGTATATATATGCTGATTGCATCCGGAATAAACATTTGTTGTCAGTTCAGCGCTGTGTTTGTCCTCTTCTTCCCTTGGCCTTGTGCCGTTGCGGTGCTTCACTAGATATGTCAGACCAACTCGCCCACCAGTTCGTGTTGTACATGTTCATTAACTTTTATAAGGACCTGCATTTACCGAAGCTGGCTAGTGATATAGCGAAAAGCAAACGGAACTGTCTTTCTGTATTCTTTACTGCTAAGACCCACAAACCTGACATACCGTTCCACACTACAGTGAGCGAAAATGGTTCCTGGCAGCATAATGTCAGCCGTTTCTTGCAAAGCAAGCTTATCTCTCTTAAATTGGACGACCCTTTTCGGGTAAATAATCGCTAGATGCAGTCCATCATTGTTTAGAAACACACCCGGAAATTGCATCTGCTTGTTGTGTAGACATAGAGCATTTCTTTTATTCCGTCCCGCTTCCTGAGCTACTGGCGTCTGTTCTTTCGTGCATTGAAGGTACAGAGGAAATGGCCTTCCGGGATGCTGCCGGTATGTCTGTGAAAAATGTTTTGAAATAATTGAAGCAATATCTTAACTTCACTTTTTGGTTTTAATGAGCAACCCTACTTACAGAGAAAAGGTATATATATAGGTTTCTGTGTCGCCACTATTTTATGTGATTTTTTTAGCTGCTTTGGACAAAGGACTTGCGCAATGGTTGGTAGGAGGACCTTTTTTTAAAACGTTTAGATATCTTGACGATTTTCTTATCCTTTTATCCCCTGGTTTTGATAATTTTTTTGAAGCTAATGTGTCCAGGATTTTAAGTGTTTTTAACTTCAAAGGGCGCGGCCTAGTTTTTACGAATGAGCTGCCAAGGGAGCGGAAACTACAATATATATACCTAAGTTTGGCGTTCGGGAGGACCATTTATGTTCGGGTTATTTTCCTCGTAATAGTAAGGAACTGCTGTCCTTCAATACGGCGCATTCAAAAATTGTGAACGGCGCCATCACCTCTTATTGCTCTGAGTCCTCGGTTTCGCAGTCCTATCCGCACCAAATCCACGATAGCCTAAGAAATCAGATTGGACGCCTTTTGGCTGCTGGCTTCCCCTAGGTGGTGTTGACCGCTGTCGCTGAAAGCCTCCTCCAAAAATCAAGACGCTGCATCAGTCCAAAGAATCTTGAAGAAACGGGCCCTACGGTAAAACCTGAAGCCATGCCTTATGTGCACAACGTGTCACACAATTTGAAAAAGGCGGCTAACAGGCACAAGGTACCGCTCGTTTTTTCAGTCCCAAACAAGTTGAGCAAACATATCCCGGATTTGCGGCAGTGAGCACCCTGTGTGCAGCATAAAACATCAGCGCACCTTCGTACGCTGCATGGAAGTAGTGGTGTACGAGATACACCTGACCTGTGGAATGTCTTATATAGTGCAAACGGGTAGGTGCATCAACAAACGCCTTGGGGAACGTGACAAAAGGTAGTGAATAATAAAGATAAATACGCCACTTTGGTGAGCCATGTTAACACGTGCAAGTGTGCACCTCGACTGGAAAAGGTGAGGATTCTGGTCAAAAGCAAGTTCAAGCAGGCGAAGCTGTTATTGGAAGCCTTTCACATAAAGAAACAGGCAGCCTTGTGCGTGAGTGACACGTCAGTTTAATGGTATGCGGGGCAGTGCGATTTTCTGTCAAATAATGTTTGTGCTAGGCGATTAGTCACGGCTGCGATAAGGCGCGTGGAGTATAAATGTGGGCGTTGCCTCAGGCCATAAAGGTATGTGTTTTTCGAGCAATAAACAGTTGGAAGTTGGCACCTGTCCGTTGTCTCATCGTTTCTCTTTGTCGTTGTGAAATTGTTTGCGCCTAGGTGTTTTTTTTCCAAGTTTCAAGAAGTCTATCAGTGGTAGTTAAAAAGTTACTTATCAAAAATTAGTTAACCCGCTTTCTACTGAAGACAATTCACTGACTTTCCGGTCTCCGCCAACACTGGTAATACTATGCCGCAAAAGCTATGTTTTTACCCCAAAAAGCCTATTTCTGCACATTTTTGAAAGTCTTCCATGAAACACTTGGTATGACATTTAAGGCATTCACTGTGCTTAGGAAACTTAGATACACTCTCAGATTTGCATGCTCGTCGACTAAACAGCTGGCATACACTGCACTCGCAGTCTGTGCTAGAGTACGCTATTAATGCTTAACTCCACTGTACACGGAAAAGTAAATCTAAATTAGCAAGTATTCAGTGAAAGGTGTTAACATTTATATAAAATGAGTACAGCCGTTATCAATCACAGGCCGAGATAATGAAGAAAGCTAGTCTTCTAGGAATAATCAAAACAGGGATAATTTGTGTTTTAACTTCCGTTTCTTCTTTGGAATAATATCTTTCCAATGCATGTTGCTAAGAACCCTTTCCTGATGAATATGCACCCAGAAGATTTAAGTACACTGGACACCTCAGACAATGCCGATTTAAGAGTGATATATTTACCTTATTTCTACCCCCATGTGATAAGATAGTGGAATGCACTACGCGGTGATCATGTAAAAAGCCTCTCTTTTTTGAATATCCGTCTTGCTTTGTAGGTTGTCCTCGGTGCGGTAGTGTTCTATCTTGTGTTCACGCAGACATATTGTTCCTTTTATAATCTCGAAACGTTCCGTGTGCGTTTATCGCTTGCTAGTGCGGGCAAAAATCTGCTCATCAGACGACAACATTTCCTTTTCAGACTTTTTCCCATACCTAAGCTACTGCACCTCTCTTGTCCTGGTTCTCAGTTTATGGTTTTCCTGCAAGTCATAGATGACTACTGTTTTTCCTCTTCTGGTTAGTCTTTTATGCACACGCCATTGAACTTTTTTCGTGAATCTTTTGAACGATCATTCTATAAAAGATATGTATTGACTCCCAACCTCTGCAGCAGCCTATTCAGAGGTCAGCACAGTAAGCTAAATAAATAAAGAAAAATTAAACGTCCAACGTGGCACAAGGTTAATAGGATGTTGGTCAGTCGGAGAGATGGGGAGGCGGTGCGCGTGGAAAATGTGAAGGTTACGCGCTGAACATAAATGCTGAGCTGGCACCTAATACATTCAGTCACCAATATAATTTGCTGGCATCGTGACTCACTCACAAGTAACCTTGAATGAAGTAAGAACTGAAGAAATATTGACAAAACATTTAACTGTTGTATTCGCGTGAAGATTTTTCCGAAGACTGAAAACGTGTTGGAAGCACGTAAGTCTTGCGAACACCTGAAATGCACCGTACAGCAGAGATAAAATGGTTGAAAGCGAATCGCGAGAGAGCATCGCCCATACATGCCCCGAACTATCTGGACAAGGCTGAGTCGGCCCTACCAGTTGTGCTCAATAATGTAGCGCCGCAAAGTGCCATGCATTAATCAGCGATACCCGGCCACCGGGCTGAGACAAAATTGTGGCCTTTATGTTCTCGATTTAGGCGCTCTAGGGCGTTTACCGTCTAGGCCACACACTATCCGGTACAACTAAGTCCGCGCTTATTCCTTGTGGGGACTCGACACGCTCCGTCCCCTTTTGGTTGCTTTCCAGCGATACGTTCTCCCGCTCCCTAGTTATTTTAAATAAGAACGGACGGCTATGGCGTAGCAGCCACTCAAGTGCCACGGACGGCGTGACTGACGCGCGCGCGCTAGATACAGCCCTCTCTCTCTCCGGCTCGGGAACTAGACGCACGCGAGCCGATGATTCCACGCAGCGCTGTGCCTCCCGCTAGCGCGCCGAGGCCTCATGCGGGGAACGTCTTCCGCGAGCTCGTCCCGTCCAGCCTCGGAATATCTCCATTGCCTTAGCGTGGGCGACAGTTAGCTCGTAACCTTGCTGGTGAGTCGGACGACCTCGATTCCTTAGCGTATTTTGTTACTAGCTCGCCTTATTATTGTTGCAGCAATAAATTCCATGCTTGTGTGAGCCACAATGTCTCTCCTCTGTTTCCCCTCAGGACCGCCGTGGTCGACGTGCGCTCGGTAGCGCGCGCAATCACGGGGTGGGGTGCTGCATCTTTTAATTGTGTCAGCGGCGTTTGAGTAGAGAGAACGTATTTATCCCCTAATTTACAACCCCACGCACTTTACCAACATTAACCATGCCTAGGAGCTGGAAAAAATTTTCTGCCTGGTATAATTATATCCTTGGCCAGCGGCAGTTGAATATCATGCCCTTGAGAAGAACACGTACGTACCTCATGATATGCCAATTTTTTAGAGTGCATTTTTTAAATACGCCTGCTATAATTCTCTCTTCTAACTTAAATTTTACATGAAGATACGCATGCTCAGTGACACTGTGAAAAGGTTGACTTGTCAGGACAATATTATGGTGCGGATGATCATATTTTCTGAACGTCGAACTGATATGCAAATAAACTGCATTTTTCACTTTTTATGGAAATAATGGTTATCTCTGGTACTGATATTGTGCACAAGATTCGTATGGTTACATACACGCTCCGAAAAAGTTAATTGTAGGTTTAATGGACTCAGTTATGTCGCAGGTACAAGGAGCGGCATTGGTAAGCAGGAAATAAAAAATCGTTTTTATTTGGCGCTCCTGAATTCAAACCTAAGGCTTTCATGGCTTCCTCTCCGGTGAGCATAATCCAGTGGCCATTAGCATCAGTTGTCTTCCCTCTCTGGCTGAGTGCAGTTGTAACAGTCATATGATATTTCAGGGTTACGCCCACACATGTTACGAAAATTTTCCTCACACCGTTCTTTTTTTGCAGTGCAATTACCGTTGAAGTAGTTGTCGTTCACCCATAGTTCACAGCTGTTGCGAAGATCTGCAAAACAAATAAATACAACCCCTCTGACCATGTGAGACAAAAAGTAAGCAACTACTGCAGCGTAATCGATGCCTGGCCGACGCCAAACTTGTCTTCATGTCTCCTTCAGAGCCGTTGAATGCCATACTCTACACGTAAACAAATCTGAGATATGTTCACGCCAGCACGTGACTAGTGCCGAAGGTGTCGCATTTTGTACCGGTGGCGATGGGATGAACACAAATGTAACGCGAAATAAATCCCAGCGGAAGCGTCAGCACACTACTTCTCAGAGACTGCCTCTCTAAAAAAGATTGGAAGGGGACACTTACGTTTCGGTTTAAGAGTATTACGCGATAGTGTAGCAGATGAATTCTTATATATGCAGAAGGCCATTCTCTACTTTACATTCCTAGATTCCTGAGAGCCCTCATACCCTTCCTCGCCCACTGGTACAGCAGTTAAGCGATGCGCTACTGCCCTGCGATGGCAGGTGCTCCCGCCGGTGGGACTTATGCAGCCTAGTTTGCTCTGCTCGAGCGACCAATGATAAATTGAAATTTCTAGCTTTCCCCTGGGGAACATCTGCCAGAGTTATGTACGTAATTTTTTGCTCATAACACTGGCGCCGAACACGCCGAGACGAGATTTTCTGGATAACGGGGCCTTTAACCCTGTCGAGTTGAAATAAGATGCCGCCAGCAAGAAACAAGCTTAAGGTGTGTAGCACAGGCAAGCCCTGTCCAAGTGTAAACACTGGCGTACAGAAGGAGCAAAGCATCCATCAAACTTTTTCTTCTTCGTTCCTGTTTACCGTTGCATCGGTATCATCAGTGTTCTTTCGTCCCTCAGAAAGGCATGCGCCAACAGCTGTATTCAATGGAAAGCGCAAAAGATTGTACTTTTCTACTTCTGTTACCGTTAGCCGACGTCGAGCCGTCATCGATGCACAAGATGTATTTCTCTAGTGTTACAATAACAGCGATACCTGTGGCGTTCCTTCATGACGTAGCGTGTGACCGTCCATAATCACGTTACAACCATAGCAAGTACCTCGCACTGCCTTTGTCGCGTATTGGTGGGGCGTGCGTTCATTATGATCACACTCGCATGCGTAGTTTTTGATCACGATCAGTTGAGAACCCCGTGCAAAATACGTGTACACCGTGCCCCTGCTGCCTCCACCGTCATCAAGAGGGGCGCGCACGGCGTTACCAAGACGTCGCCAAACACCTCGAAACTCATCTCTGAAAAGCTCCCTGAAATTCCTCCAACCTCTACTCCTTTTGGCCACTTCTACGTCGACATGACGATACCCGAGCAATTCGCCTTCTACACCGCTTGCAGGGACTTTGTTTTCTCTCCAGACCAACCCAGTGCAATCAGCGATGTCACGGATAACTTACATTGATGAATAATTCATCTCTCAGTGCACTTCAACATTCGTTTGCATTGATAAGATACATTTTTATGATCGAAATGGATGCATAATCAAGATGCATGGAAAGGAAACAGCGCGCATCAAGTAAGGGCAGCGGCCATGCGCAATAAAATGCTATAAGAGAGCTAATATGGGCTGGCTGGCTCATATCTGACGCAAAATAGATGTAACAGCGCTATGAAGACGGGTCATATGAGAATGAGACAGACACTTGCGCCAAGTCTGGCAGGCAGCGCAAGTGTCATCCTCTCTCCCTCATGTCCAGTTTTATAGCTCGCTTGCATCCTTTTTGCGTCCAAAATAATATAATATAATATCCGCAATAATATGCGCACTGCCAATCGTTACTTACATCAGTATGAATTAATCATCTCTATCGCAGCAACCACCGCCAAACTTGTTATGCGTTACATCATCATTTCATAATATTTTGCTAACCAGCAAGCGCTGATCGCTCGCGATATTGGGGCAAGTGCCTGCCACTTCTTTTTCTTTGCTTCGCCGGGCACCTGTGCAAAGCGATTGCAAGAAGGTGCAAGAGGTGAAGCATGGGTGCTCGCTGGCAGGCTCGGTACAGAGGGCACGAACGGCTTCATATGGACAGGCCTTGCTGTCGTCTCGTTTTGGCACCAGCGTAAAATAATGATTATGCTCAGAGAAATAGTGATAAAAATTTCATCTTCTGGACTCTATAAACGCACACGATAAGTGGTACCCCAACTGTTTTCGCGCTAAGATTATGCGCACCAGCAGGTATAATATAGCATATAACGTCGTCTTAAGTCGCTCCGTCAGCTAAGCGCAGTTGAAAGTAAATGCGAATAGTTTCCCGGGAGATACCATTGGTGATGTTATGACCTTGTTCGGTTTAAGTTTTAGTTTATAGAATTCCTCTTTCTAAAGCGCCTGAGGCTAAGAGGGACGCCGCAGTGGAAGGCTTCGGTAATTTCGTAGACCTGGTGTTCTTTAGCGTTCACTGATATTAGGGGTTGTGATTTGAATTTGCAGGACCGGCAGACCAAACCTTTCAAGACGCCAACTGGTCCGAACGTGGAGCCCAGTGATCATGCGGTTCGGCCCTTGCGGGCGGCATCGTGAGTGCAGCTCTTCGCGGCCTCTTCGGGCTTCAAACTGCCATGCAATGGTGACCGCACCTGGGTGCTTATGTTTGGTGCGGGTGTCAACCATTGTGATGTCATGGAACCCGTACCGCCCAAGCGCTTGTGATGTACGCGTCTGTGTGGTCTTGGGGTCGAGATGTGGTGGTGGAACTTTTATTTGGTGAAATAGAGTTTGGGAGCCACAGAGTGGCCCCGCTACATCGTTGGCGTCCCTAGTCCAGGACACGAGGCCCCGTCTCTCGCCCGTTTCACAAGAGCCCTTTGGGACTCAAGCGAGAAGCAGTTGAGGAGGTCAGTCACCCATAACTCTCGGGAAGGGGGGAGGTGGGGATTTTGAGTACATGCCCTTACCATGTGGAAGATATCACAGGTCTCCTCAATCCGTGTTAGGATCATAATGTTTGATGATTGCACGACAGAGTAGAGTACCTGTCTGCAGGCGCCTTAAAGTTCGCTTCTCTGTCTTGCTCAGCCCGTTTGCAGGGGCCGAGAAAAGGCGGTGGCTGTCGCTTGCGAGAGCAACGGAGAGGCAGAACTCCATTGCGGCCACTCTTTCCGTCTTTCTTCTTTCGCTAGACATTTTCGTTCTTCCCTCACAGCGCGTTCGAGGTATCCATCGATATGTGAGACAGTTACTGCGCCCTTTCTTTCTTGTAAAACCTTCTTCTTGATCTCTTGGGGTAGCGAATGGGCTGTGTTCAGAGGCCTGCTAGCGACTGCGAGCGATTTGTTCAACAGGCAATGCGTCGCGCCGAACGGACGATGAGGTTCCGGGAAGTCTGGCAGCATTACAACACGCTGTCGAGTTCCAGTCTTAAAGGCGAAGCTTAAACGTCTTGCAAAATTTGTCGATAAGATTCTCATTTATGGTGTATTTCCTCTTGAAATAACTGCGCCTTCCTGGCAATTCTCTGTTCTTTTGAAGCCATCTCTCTTTGTTGGATTGCCTCCTTAATTCCTTTATTTCATCAGCTTTGTGACTTCGTCCTTCCTCTCCAGCAGTAAATGGTAAAATGGTTTTTGAGTAAAGGAAATGGCGCAGTATGCCTCACATATCTCGGTGGACACCTGAACCGCACCGTAAGGGAAGGGAGGAAAGTAGGAGTGAAAGAGGAAAGAGAGGAAGAGGTGTCGTAGTGGAGGTCGCCGGAATAATTTCAACCGCCTGGGGATCATAAACGTGTACCTCTTTTGATAACTTGGTAAATTGGTTTTTGACGACAGGAAAATAGCGCAGTATCTGTCTCTCATATCTTGGTGGACCTTTTACTTGTTTCATTTATGTAACGATGAGTAGTTAAAACTGATTGATTATTGTTGAAATTGATTTTTTTTTCTCGGGGGGGGGGATAGAATGGCGCGGTATGTCTCACACATCTCGGTGGACCCCTGAACTGCGCCGTAAGGGAAGAGATAAAGCAGGGACTGAAGGAAAGTGAGGAAGAGGTGCCGCAAGAAAGAGGTGCCGTAGTGGAGAACTCCGCAATAATTTCGGCCACCCGGACATCCTTAACGTGCACTGACGTCGCACAGCACACGGTCGCCTTTTGCGTTTCGCCGCCATCGAAACGCTGCCGCCGCGGTCGGGTTCGAACTCTGGCACTGCGGCTGAGTAGCCGAGAGCTCTAACCACTGAGCCACCGCGGCGGCTATAGTGCCACTTTTTCATGGAGAAGAACTCAGCCTTGAGCACTGGGAGACAAAAATAGCTCACACAGAGCTCCCCCTTAGGTGCCAGCTGATCGGTCAGGCCTGGAGGGCAGTATTTGCCGCTGGTTTCCCGGACCTAGAAGTACAGCCCATGTAATTGCTTTATATTAATAAAGTATATTCTCTCTCTCTCTGTCTGTATTGACTTCTCTATGGTGGTGAAAACATTTATTTCGATGATACAGGAGGTACGTTTGGATCAGCCAGTAAGAAACCAATCCTTACTAGCACAAGGTGGAGGTCGCTAGTTTGGTACCCAGTGGCGGTGGCCGCCGGCCGGGAGCGCCCGACTAAGGCTTGTTGGGCCTGTAAGTCCTAGCAGCCAAGCAGGGCTGCCTCCCAGTCCTCCCGGATAGTGTTGGGGATGGGGGAAGTAGGGTTAGAGCGGCAGGCCCACACCATATGATAGGTATCCGAAGACACCGCACTAAAGTGCGAGCAGCTGCCGCTAAAGGAGGGGTCAAAATGTTTTAGTGCTGCCGGGCACAGCAACGTATTGGTGAGAAGGCGGAGAAGGAGCAGCTCATCCGCTTTTTTTGGGTCTTACATGTGCGAGGGCAAAGGCGATGACTACCTTGTATGTAGGTTGTAATATCTTTGAAGGTATAGACCTGATTAAAGCCTGGTTCCTGATCGGGAGGGGAGGAGAAAACAGCCCGGTGAGAGAGCGCGCGGGCGGCTGCGTCTGCTGAAAGGTAAAAAACGTACCGCAAAGAGACAAGGACACAGAAAGACAGACAACACAGCGCCGTGTGTTGTCTGTTTTTGCCCAAGCATATACCCTTCTGCGTCTGCTGCCTCGTTTCCGGCCAACCCTGAAGAGCAGTCGGCCATATAAGGTAACGGTGTGCGGGGTCCGTATCCCGAATGCCATTTTGGCAGATTCGATAGGCTACGAAGGGAATGAAGCCTTTTTCGGCGTTCCGACACGCCCCTCGCGACTCGGTGATCAGGCATTTCTCTATGCTGGCTTTAGTGTTATCTGTTTATCGTTCAACTTTGCCTTATTTTTTACTTCTCTAAATTTCGTTTCATCAGCGCTGCCATCTGCAGACTAATTAGCTTATGATCACTTCCCAGACTGTACGTCCCCTCTTCGTCTATCTCCATTATAGCGAGCTTGCTACAGGTCCTCAGTGACACTTGACCCTCCTATTTAGTTTCTTTATTTAAAATAACGAGGTTGTGCCGCTCGCAGTAGTCTAGCATCAATTTCCCTTCCCAATCTGTATATCCATGCAAATCTCTCAGCAGAACAATTTCGGCACCATCTCCAAACTATTTAATATCGACATTCGGACACGTAACTAGAGCCTTGTTTTCTTACGTATATTTGCCTCCTGTCCATGAATAAAAACTCCCTAGCCATGTTCTTTTACAAGAAATTATTCCTCATGTCCAGACATGACCTTTGAAATCTGATTTTAATTTTTGCAAATGTATTGCTTGATATATCAGCATATCTACCCTGTGCGCATGTGGTGTTCCCTCTCTAGTTAGTGTCCTTGTTGCGCCTCCGTTCATTTCATCATGCACCAACTCGCCCCTCCGGCCATTCTTCTACCTTCCTCCCTTCTCCATTGTTCTGATGCACCTTTCTTAGACGTAGCCATCAATAAACGGTCCATCCTCTAGATCCCTGAAATTTGTCTCACACTAGGCGTACACACCCATTTCACCGTCCTTTAACTGTTCTTTTATTTCTAACCCTTTCGCTTTCCTTCTACCCCTTTCATGTTTATGTAAGTGATCCTCGTATTAAATTTATTTTTTGTAGTTTCATTCCTCGACACTCAAGTGACCATTTTTTTAGGGATCAGCGCCCATTATTACGCTTTCTTCGCTTCCACCTAACCCTTACCCTGGAGCTCCCGTGCACCGACTAAAAATGCTATTGCCCGGCCTGCCTATCACCCTTTACACGCTCTATTATAGCTCTTTTACATCATCTCTAGTTTGAGTCACCAGTGATAAGCACTCCAATATTTATCCCTCCCTCCCCCCCTCCTACCTTCCAGATTATGCTTCATCTTATCACTGAATGTGGCCTCGTTTCTTGGGTTTAGCTTGTTCACCTTATCTTCATCGCCTCAAGGTTTAGTCTACTTCGTCCACCTGTTTCGAGCGCCGGAGATTTCGCAAGCCAACTTGCCCAAACACCTCACGTCATCGCGTGAAGGAGACGAGACGGTAATAGCTGGTGGCTAGCAGTCTTGCTCTTCTTTTGCTTTGCTTTCTCAGAGGTTGGACTGGTTCATTCTGCCTTTGGTTATGACATGTGGTTACAGCGGGAGGTATATATAAGAATGCTTTTTTTAAGTAACAATGCAATATTGCAGCTGAGTTCCACATCTTTGCCGGCTTTAGGCCACAGGAGCTGCGGAGAAGAAGCCAAAAGTGTTGAAGAAATGCCTTCACATGACCACGAGTTGTTCTTGTCCTTCCTGCGATATATACAAATTTTTTCTTTTGTTTGTGGTTTCCCTCAAGGTCGCATACTTGTAGTTCTTGGGTTATGCTTCAGGAATAACCATACTTCGAGTGAATGTAAACGGTTCTACAGGTTGGTCTCGGTGGCAGTGTCGCCTCATTTTCTTTAGGAATTGCAACACAATGGTGAAGCCATGCTCACACTTATACATTTTTTCCTGGACGTAACCAGAGCTATGAATTCAATCTCTTTTGTTCACTCAGCAAGTTATGGTCTTTATCGATGAGCGACAGCCATCACTGCCAAAACTAGAAATGGAATCGTGAAAACAGTTTCATGGGGTGGAAAGCTCGGGGTCGTTGTCGCCGGCGTGAACGTAAAGCAGCAGCGCAGGCAGGCCACCTAGGTCACGTGACCTTGTGATGGCACCACAGATTGCGCACTAGATTGTGAGCAAACTGCCCTCCGCGTCATGTGGCAGTTAAATTAATTACTGGTCGCTAGAGGTTCCTGGGGAAGAGCAACCTGTGTCTCAAAAGCCCGACCGGTGGCTGCGTTTCAACGAGTCACGTTGCAGTATCAGTAGCGCATCACTTAACCGCTGCACCACTACGCCAGGAGTGGTATGAGGACTCCCAGCGACCCATGAATGCAAAGCAAATAGTAATCAGTTCTGCATTTATATGCACTACTCATTTAGCACTATTGCGTCATATCCTTAAGGCGGAGCTTAATTTTCTCTTTCAGTTTTGTTATGCAGATAAAGTCGGGCGAAGTGATTATCATCACTAGTTAGAAGAAGGCCTGCCTTTTCCGTGGAGTAAACTTTTTCTTCTCCGAAATTAGCCGCTTTGAAGCCCGGGAATTTGTCATGAATGAAAACCATTCTTGCCTCTAGGGAAGAAGGCGTTGAGCTATAAGTTACGTGCATATTTTGGTCCTGTTTCACTTCGGTACTGGTTCATTTATCTGGTAGTTCGTGACCAGTTTTGGTGTGGTACAGCGCAAGGAGCTGGTTGTCAATTAGTGCTAGAGGACAGAGTTCAATGAATAAAGTGTCCATTTGTTTCAATAACCACTTTTATACTTCAGTAAAACATTTGGCCGCTGCTGCCATGTGGGTTGCTGTAAGGACAGTTGCGTTTTTTAACACGTTTTGGCGGGCTAGTTGGTTAAGCATCTTGAATAAACAGCGCGAACGAAGACGAGCACAAAAGACAAGAAAATGGACGACACAGCGCTGACTAACAACTGAAGGTTTATTGCTGATCATACAAGTATAAATACATAGATGTCGGCAAAGTGGAAAGATATACAAAGTGCGAAAAAACCATAAATGAGACAACAGCAACAGAAGCACGCTATAAATCAGCAGAGATTATCAGCCCCCAGTAGTGACAAGTCTTTTTGAGGTAGTGTTAGCGAAGGAGTGCTGATGCATGTATCAGCACTGCTTCGCTAACACTAGTGCAAGAAGAGCTGTCACTCCTGGGGGCTGATAATCTCTGCTGATTTCTAGCGTGCTTCTGTTGCTATTGTCACATTTATGGTTTTTTTTGCGCTTTGTATATCTTTCCACTTTGCCGACATCTATATATTTATACTTGTATGATCAGTAATAAACCCTCAGTTGTTAGCGCTGTGTCGTCTAATTTCTTGTCTTTTGTGCTCGTCTTCGTTCGCGCTGTTTATTAAAGATGCGTTTTTTAGTGTTAGTGCAACAAAGAGAGCTTTGTCATTTCTCTGAAAAACATTTCTCGGGTAATTAGTGATCAGTGTAAGGGAGGTATTCTTAATAAATATTGCTTTTTATGTGAAATGCATAAGGAAATGTTGAATTTAGATGGCCTACAGCGATTGACTGATGTGTGCAGAGCACTACTATTTGAGAGAAATTTTCGAGTGCATATAATTACAATTTGATTACGCGAACGTACTTACGTATGAAGGATCACTCATAGCGACTGCGGCGAAAAAGATATCAAGTAAACGTCGTTTCTCGGCATCTCTGTATCGTGAGTTTGTGCAGCTGGTATACAGGGTCTGTTCTGAAAGTAATGAGACAAGTCGCGGCGTGGCGCATGCATGTGCTAGATCGGTAAAGCGCTTATGGGGGAAGGAGGGGGAACCATCAGCTTCACAATGCAAAGACCTCAGTTGGCTTCGAGCAGGTCAAGCGAGAGGATGTATCGTGGTGGAGCAGCGCAAAGGACGGGACACAAGAAACAAGGAAGGACGTACAACAGCACCAACTAGCCCAGCAACTTGCTCTTCTGAGAGGATGTGTTCGAACGTGTACCCCTGTTTCGTCGCTGCGTCGAGGAAACCACGGAGCAAACGCTAAAAAGCGCTACGCGGTGGAGCTTTGCAATAAACTGAGTAAATCACCTACCGAGACATTTGACAGCATCTGGTAATGATGCAGTGTCCAGGTCGCAAGGTTTCCAATGGCACAAAGCGCTTAGAAATGGCCGTGAAGACTTTCAGGACCACACGGTCAACATTACCGTCCGTAACTGTCATCGACGGGCGCCCGAACCGTTGCTCGTTGTGAACGTCTTCACGACCGTTTGTAAATGCTTTGTGCCATTAGAACACGCGGCCTGGACATTGCATCGTTCCCATATGCTGTCTTGATCACGTCGATTTCACTCAGTAGGTGACTTAGTTTATTGCAAAGCTTCACAGCTTAGCGCTGTTCCAACGTTCGCTCCATGGTTTCCTCGACGCAGCGACGAAAGATGGGTAGACGTTCGAAGACGTCCGCTCGCTTCACCTGCTCGCAGCCAACTAAGCTCGTCACATTGTGAAGCTGAAGGCTCCCCCTCTTTCCCCCGAAAGTGCTTTGTCAATCTAGTTCATGCGCGCGTCACGCCGTGACTTGTCTCATTACTTTTAGGACAGACCCTGTATTTAACAGTTTAGCGCTTCACCTTACTCAAAGACTTCACCCCTTTGTATTGTGAGCAGGGCCGTTATGCATTAAACTTATATGGGTGCGGCACCTTTCCGCAGATTTCGCTGCAGATTCCAATGGCAGCAGTTAGGCCTTTTCGGCCAGAAATTCGTAGCTTATGTAAGCGAATTCCCTTCAGAATGGGAAAACCCATTTCAGCAGTTGGTGGCTTTGGCCTTGTGCACTGATTACGAAATTACAGAGCCTTGTATGAACAAAGAAACTGCACCCTCTGCCCTAAACCAGAACGTGGCATTTCTCTCCTTACAGAGCTGACCAACCTCCGCTAATAGATCTACACACCAACGAGCTAACGTACCGATAAGCATGATAGAGAGACAGCAGGGAGATGGGTCTCTTGACGACACAAACTGAACACGGGAGGGTGGAGCCTCAGGGTGCTTAACCATGCCAAGTAGCCAGGCCAATTATTCCTAATTTACGGACAGCCCCATAATATACATAGCCGTATACGGAACCTTGCGTTCTATAATAAACTAAAATTCCCAGGGCACGCAAGAAAGTTGCCCATAAGATTGTTTTGGGTCATCGAAGCAATTATTAGGCTACAAATGTCACCACGAGTAAGAAGCGGCCGCCGCAGTGTTAAGTGCTTGGGGCGTTTTTAGAATGCTAACGGCGTTCTGCGCAACCGCGCAGGGATTGCACAGTTCACTGCGTAAAGGTCTAGAGCAATTATACAAAGGCAATGTATCTTAGTGCTGAGAAGATATATGTCTTGAGCCCACCAAAGGAAGCTTTGTGGTTTGTTTACCTTGGAGAGACGATCCTTTATCCTTACCGACGATTGCACAGTAGGTGTCCAGGAATGAAAATGTGTAGTTTGTCGTCACATCTGCACAAGCGAGGAAATAAAGAGGGAAGAGAATCAACAACAGGGTGTTAGCAGGCCAAATATTAAGGAAACTTGGAAGACAGGGACGTCCAACATTTATTAGTATGGTCCTTCCTCAAAGGAAAACCGAAAAAGCGGCTTAGCCTGGGCAGGTGGCGATTATAGCGGTCATATCAATTATTGGAGATGCAGTTACAAGTGTTGAGCCCACGGCGCAGTAAATGAAGCCAATAGACAGCTAAAAAACGACACAAATAAAACATGACACCAGTCACCGAGGTGGCTCAGGGGTTATGGCGCTCGGCTGCTGTCCCAAAGGATGCGGGTTCGATCCCGGCCGCGGCGGTCCAATTTTGATGGAGGTGCAGTTCTAGAGGCATGCGTACTGTGCGATATGACCACACGTTAAAGAACCCCAGGTGGTCGAAATTTCCAGAGCCCTTCACTACGGCGTCTCTCATAACCTGAGTAGCTTTAGGACGTTAACACCCCCATAAACCATATTTTTGTAGTTTTCTTTCTCGGCCACCTAATGTCCATGCTGTTGGGCTCAGCCTCCGTTATTACGCTGTCTTTTTCGCTTCCCCCAACGTCTGGGCTCCCGTAGACCCGATAGAAGCGCTACTGTCTAGCCCGCCTGGTGCCATTTGCTCTTTGCTCTCACCTGTCCACAATATCGATGCAATCTCGTGCAAACCCTCTGCAAACGCCTGCTCCACGCACTTCCTTTTTTGTATCTGCCACTTGGAAGACTTATCCAGGCTTAGCACCCTTATCTCCCGATTAACAATCGCCATGTTCTTGTCACCCTATCTGCTCTGTCCTACCACCTGTCTTCCTGTGGGCTCCCTCAAACTCCCTCAGCTAGTCTTTCCACTACTTCTGTGGCGTTACCATTGAGGGCGTCGTTTTTCCCTGCCACTAACGCTAACAAATTGCGCCCAGCAACATTCTCGGAAACTGCTTTTCTTCTCACTCAGCACCACGTTCACCCTCATCCCTGGGAAATTCTCAGCTGATACTTGCCTGTCACGCTTTGCGAGCTACATTATAGCAGAGTCCTTTAATACTTCTTTTATGGTCATGAAACTTCTCCGTAACTCTATGGGAGAGCTTCATATGTTGACCACGCCTTCCGCAAGGCGGCGCTAGGAGCCTGGTGGGGGCAACGACGAGAGGGAGCGAGCGTCTGTGCAGCCGCGGGGCCACATGTAGAATGCGACTCCTGCAGTGTGGCAGCTAGTATTTCTTGTCCTGATTTTCGCAAACAACTTCAGTGCATTTCACGCGTTCACCTGCGATGCCGAAGACTTGCTGCGTGACGGGTTGCCGCTCCGGCTACAGAGGTACGCAGGAAAAGGCCTCGCTGTTCTGTTTGCCAAGCGACGCCGAGCAACGTGAAATATGGAAGCGGGCGATACCACGAGAAGAAAGCGGTGGATTTAGCTTCGACTCTAAGCATGTCCGCGTCTGCGAGAAGCATTTTGACCCCACGGATATAATTCGGACTGATGAGTTTGTGGTCAGTGGCGAAGCAGTGTCGCTGCAACGGGAAAAGCTGAAACTCAGGACCGGCGCCGTTCCACGGATATTCGAAGGCCTGCCAACGTACTTGACCAAGCCGAAGCCACGATCTCGTACGCTCAGAGTGAAGCCATCTGCAAAAAGGCTTAGAGAATCATCAGAGCACAGCGCTGTGCCAGATGATGTTGACCCTTCAAGCGAATGCCCGTCCATTCCCGCATACGGAGATGACGGTAAGCCTCACATTCCTGGGTGCTTTTTTCTTTCGTTGTCAGCAGGTAATTCTTGTACTCTTTACGGTTTCCTGTTTCCATGCTCTGAACAATTCTTTTTCACTGCTACTTGCAGATGTTGCACTGAACCCTGGAAGTGCCTTCACACGCTCACACAGTGGCTGTCAAACGGAGGAAGCTGTGTGTTCACTGTCAGAGCTACAGGCAGTGAAGTGCCAACTCCGGAGCGCACAGCAAAAGCTTCGCCTGTGCCAGAAGCTGGCGACTATGGTCTTAAAGGTGAAGAAGCTGAGACAATTGGAGAGAGATGTTGCCAAGTTGTCTGAACGTCAGAAGGTAATTTTTGACCATTGGCTGATGAAGGCCAACCTGAAATCTGCGAAAGCTGCACGGTAAGCTCAGACAGCTTAGAACAGACAAACAAAAATTGGAAATCGCGCTGTTGAGTGCCGTCTTTTGCGTATTGCGTGTCACAAACTGAGCAGAAGCATATCGTATTAGTGCCTTTAATTTTCTGTTGTAGAATTTATTGCAACATACTTAAAATGAGCATCAATTTTCACTGCATCATGGTGTAAGAATTTAAATGCTGTTCAGCTTCATGTTTTTAAATGAGCATGCAAGTTGGTGTTCCAGGATTGGTATTCTTTAATACAATTGCAGTGTGAAGTGCCTTGAACACGTTTTTGAGTGGAACTTTCCCTTTTTTTTCACTAGTTACAAAAAGGAGTGGCTGTATGACTGTCTCCTTCTCAAGATTAAATCCACTGCAATGTACACGTTCCTTCACGAGAACGAGTATATTCCTTTGCCAAATCCACGCACAATCTATTCCAGACAGCCGGCGCAAGCCGTTCCAGACAGGGAGCGTCGAAGTAAACATTTTCAGAAATTGTGTTTGGCGCATGTGTGATTCTGAAGATATAGTCAGTCTTATGGTTCAAAACTAATTAAAACTTTTTGTCTTTGTTTTAGGCGTGTTAATGTTTGATGAGATGTCTATGAGAAGAAGTGTTCACATCAGAGAGTCTGACATGGCACTCATGGGCAAGGTGAACTTCTCCGAGCACACAAGACCAGGAGATGAAAAGAAAGATGCCGATCATGTGCTGGTGTTCCTGTTCCGGCCGTTCATGGGTGGCTGGTCGCAGACGGTGGGGACTTTCTGTGGCTCTGGTGCTACACCAGGAGGAATATTAGCAAAGCTGCTGTTGCAGTGCATTGTACACCTAACAAATGCTGGTGTTATAGTGGATGCTATCACCTGTGACAATTCCACATCCAATCAGTCAGCACTGAGGTGCTTAGGTGAGTATTAGGAGTGATTTCATTGGGTTGATATTCAGATAACAGTAGCATTAGCAAGTAGCATATAAACACGCACCTACTCCTTAGTAGGTAGGATTACAATGTAGTGTTTCTTTTTATAGGTATCAATGGAAATCAGTGGAAACATTGGTAAGCGCTAGACGTGTTTCCAGCATCCATGCGACCCTGGCAAAACAATTCACACGCTGCTAGACCCACCTCACATATTCAAGTGCATTCGAAACAACCTGCAGAAGGTTGGAAAGTTTTTGGTAAGAGAAAGAGTATTATGTGACCCTTCCGAATGTGTATTACTCGGCCTTGCTGAAGCTAGCTATATTTTATGTTACAGCTGCCCGCAGGCCAAGAAGTGTACCATTATCACTATTCTGCCTTGCTGCACTATGAGGAAGAGCATGCTGTGTTCCGCGCTGTGCCCAAGCTTACGAAGGCGCACATCTCACGCTCACCTAATGCGTTTCAGAAGATGAGTGTGAAGCTAGCTGTCCAGGCAAGAAAGATATCCTGCATGCTAATGCTTATTAAGTAAAAGACGCATCTTCGGTACATATCTTTTGAAAGTGTTGGTTAATTTTTGTTTTCCATTTTCCAGCTCTTTAGTGAAAGTACTGCAGCTGCAATGGAGTTTTACAGCAAGCAGAAGAAATGTAGACAACTCCATGAGTCGGCGGCTACTTCAAACTTCACAAGAAGAATGAACAAGCTGTTCGACTGTCTAAACTCTCGGAGACCAGAACATGTGCAGTATGACGATGCAGATCACATTGCTGTGAGCATTATACCTCTTGTCTAATTACTTCTGGCCTGCTATCTGAAGCTGGATTATGACTGCATTTCAGACCTTGAAGGAAAACATTGCTTGGCTGGATGATTGGAATATATACATCCAAACACTACTCGTTTCCAGGCAGGTCTGCTTTTTAACGAAGCCAACATGCGCAGCTCTCAGGATCACCCTTCACAGCGCAGTTTCTCTTGTTGAAAGCCTGCTAAAATCAGGATTCCGCTATGTACTGACTGGAAAATTCGGTCAGGATCCTTTGGAGGTAAATGTTTTTCCTTGCACTTATTCTTTCACGGTCAGATCTTTTTTTTCTTTCCAGAGGTTCTTTGGTATCGTACGCCATGTAATTGGTGATGGAGGGCAGCCAACTGTGCACCATTTCCTTTTCATATATCGGATGCTGTCAGTAAACAACCTAGTGCGGCCACCAAAGCGGGCTTCAGTTGATGGAGATGGGCCACAGTTGCTCCTTAAGCTCCAAGGCCTCTTCGAGAAGCAAAAGCCTTCTACTACTCAGGTGCGATGCCCTCTTTACAATTTGTTGAGACACACAAGCCACTGCTATAATCAAATTACCTCGTATCGAGGTTAGCTTCAGCCTTTTATCCTCCAGAGCAGTTCATTAAGGCATTATACAGCCTTTCATGCATGCTCTATTTTTGTATGTTTTGTTCTGTTTTACTTTAGATATTGACAAAGAAAAATGTATGTTCCAGATTGACACGTTGACAATTCTTCTCGACGATATCCTTTTGGAGCCAGATGGCTGCGGGGAGCATTCTCCTACACTTGACGACGAATTGTCTACACAAGATTGCATCCTGGACTACCTTGGTGGTTATGTATTAAAAAAATTCTCGTCTATGTCTTGCTGCAGCTGTGTGGAAACACTGAAGGGCCATAGACGGGAACCAACGGCTTTAATACAAGCAAAATCAAAAGGCTTTCTGCAAGTGCCATCAAGCCGGCTCCTAAGTCTGGTGCAAATTGTTGAAAGCCATGTGGAAGATTTGACTGTCAAAGCAGTTGCATGTGCTAATGTATATGCAAGCATTATCGAGAAAGTTCTCATCGACAACCTTACTGCCGCAGCTGGTATTGGCTGTGCATCACATTATGCAAGCACTACTGCAGAGGTTAACTTTTCCCTGAGGTGTCGCTTGCATTTTTTTACCCGAGAAAAAAACAAGTAATCTCGGGCAACAAAGCGTTCTACATGCCCAGCAGGTGGTGGTAGGAAGCCTGTGCAGTAGCACTGTCTGACTGGCATCAGAAGTGCTAGCGCTGCGGCCATCTGAAGTCTGTTTGCTGTCTTTCTAAATGCATGACAGGTGTCTTGCAGGATCATTATATGATTGTTTGTTTTCTGGTGGGAAAAGGTGTATAGGTGTGTCTTCATTTTCCTTTTTGTCATCAAAGCGTATCAGCAATGAAGCGAGCCATGAACCTTCAACGTCTTGCTACACGTAGAAAGTTCGCCCGGTTGTCATTATTTCACACCTTATACTATAGCGAAACGCCATTCTCCCGAAACCATATCTTTCCTGCACCTCATTGTTCAGCTCGCCTGGATCATGCGCATAAGGTACGTCCGATTTTCGCTCGCACACTAAAATATCAGAAGTCACCGCTGGTTTTGTCAATAAATGAATGAAACTCATTGCCATCCAGCATTGTCGGCCATACTGAATTATCATCGTTTCAAACAGCTTTACTAACATTTTTGAACACGGAAAATGCGTCATAGAGTGCTAGATGATTTACCGTGTCCGTGACTATTTGGCGGTCCTTTTTTTGCTTTGCCATTTCTTGTGCGCTGAACAGCTCCGGAGCCTCTTTTGTGTGCCATTGTATTTTTAGTTACTTATTTTGCCCTAATTATTACTCACTTATTTGAACGTGTTGAATTTTGCGGTTTCAATGCGTTATATTGCACTTAACCAAATGTTACCAAAACTCTGCCTTCTGTATATTTACCATCGTTTGTTATGAGTTGATTTGTTATGTGCGCTTTCTTTTAATCATTCCCCCCCTATGTAATGCCCTCTTCTGGGTCTTTAGGGTAAATAAATAAATAAATAAACTCGACACCTTGAAGACAAGTAATTTCTTAAGAAATTCAGAAATCGTTAGCCTTGCTACCACTTTCCATTTCTTGTACCAGCACACACAAAGGAGCGCGGGTCACCTCCGTCCGGCTCTGTCGGCACAGTCCCCACCACCCATTTGCAGTTTTGGCTCTTCAGTTTCTTACGTCCTCTACGGCACAGCCAAGGCCCCCGATCATGCACACACTTCTGCTACTCATAGATTCCTGTGTTTTTAAATTGGAGTGAGTATGACCACATTTAGTGACGGGACTCCAGTTTCACATGGCGTTTGGACAAGATGCCCTTCACCCTCGCCTCTCTGGACAGGATGTCTAAGAGCGCAAAGGCATTGAGTGTAGGAGAAGCTGTTAAGTGCAAATCAGAATAAGCATGGCGTTCTCAAAGCCTCGCCTTGATTCTAAATGACATACAATGGCAAATATTTTTAGCACCCTTAGATGTATTTCATTAGCCATGAAGACACGTGAGCAATGCAAGGTCAAGCGAAATCTTAATTTTTTTCTGCATTACTATGAATGTCGGAGTAGCGTCGATGTGCTCTATGAATCACAGGTTTGTGGGCTTTACATACTGGTGCCGCAGTGCGCAATTGCTATTGTTTGTACTATAAACACATTTAATTCCAAACTGATTAATGCTCCATTGCATGAGCATGCTCTGCCACACTTTCCGAAAAATTTTGTAACAGGCTTCGTGCGCTGGTGTTTCGCAGGTTTCTTCCGTTGCCTAGGCTAGTTATCCATAACAATGCAAGTAGAGATATTTAGGGTATCGCTTGAGAACAGACATTTGGTTTCAACTGTGGATGACGACCGTAAAATGCAGGCTGTGAGCGATAACCTCACTGCTGTTATTGCGGGGCGCGCAGAATTGGTAGGCGGTAGGATAGTTCTATGGAATACCGGTAAGCTCTTTACGAAAGATCTCGTTAAGGAACCGCAAAGCATGAAAGTATCAAAATCATTGACAGAGTAGAGCATGAAGAGCTATGAACGTTAATCGATAGCGCAAGGTAACTAAAAAGGAAGTTTAATATGGATAGCAAGATGCATGCTCTAAAGAAGGGATGTAGTTTAAAAGCAGTGAAGAACAAGCTACGCGTAGACAAAAACCAGATATATTCGTTAACAGGCAAAAAGACAATGTCATTAGCAATGCGGATAATACAGTTTTATTGGTCCAAAAGATCTACACAACTCTTTACAGTAGCCATTGTAATCAGGACGTAAATGAGAGAGGCAGTGTTACACAACAATCGGACACCCCGCCAGTAAAGAAAGAGGGTGTTAAGAAAGCCTTAGGAGCAATGGATACGGGGAAAACAGATGATGAGGATCTGGTAACATCAGATCTGCTGAACGATGGAGGTCAGATTGTGCTAGAAAAGCTAACCACCCTGTAACGCAATGCCTTATGATGGATGGATTATGTCCAAGGTCGTGCTATAGTCTTGGCAAAACGCCAATATAACCTTCATTCATAAGAAATCATCCGTCATGAAGTAGAAAAATCACAGGTCGATAAACCTACTGTCCATTGCCTATAAGGTATTTACTAAGGTAATCGCTTACAAAGGTAGGACATCCTTAGACTTCAGTCAATGAAATCATTAGGTAGCCTCTCATAATGGATACTCGGCCATTGACCATATTCATAGTATCAGTCAGGTGATAGAGATAAGTGCAGAATTTAACAAACCCCTATATAAAACATTTACAGATTACGAGAAAGCGCTTGACTCAGTCGAAATCCCAGCAGTCATGTATGCATTACAGAATTAGGGTGTAGAAGAGCTTTGTGTAAGCGTACTGGAAATTATCTATACCAGCTGCACGGCTACTATAGTCGTCCATATACTTAGCAAAAAAATTGCAATAAGGAAGGGTGTCAGGCAGTGCTCCACAATCTTGCCAATGCAATTGAGAGCTTCTTTACAAGTGTTAAAAGCCCTTTAATGTGGGCTGCTGGGGTTAATATTTAGTGGAGAATACATTATTAATCTGCGATACGCTGAGGGGATTGTCATGTTCAGTCACTTAGGAGAGAGAGAGAGAGAGAGAGATAACTTTTATTTTTCAGCTCATGATGAACTGCAAACATGGCCAATCAGTTAGACAGGCAGAGCAGAGTTAAAAGCAATATGCAGAAAACCTAACTAATGTTCAACAATCTCGGAAGGGAAGAGCATTTTGCGATTGCTAGCGACGCGCTGGAAATAGTAATGGAATGCGTGTACTTAGGGCAGGTAGTGACAGCAGATCCGTATAGCAAAAGTAAAATAACTACAAGAATACGAATGGAGTTAGTGCTTACAGCAGAATCTCTCATATCATGAATGGCGGTTCACCGATATTCGTCTAGAGAAAAGTACATAACAGCTAAGTCTTTCTGATACCAACCAACGGTGCAGAAGAGTAGAGGCTAACAAAAAGGGTCGAACTGAAGTTGAGGAGAACGCGGCTACCTGTGGAAAGGGAAATGATAGGTGGGAAACGAGTGGGTCAGGGAACTAACTCAGGCTAATGTCATCCGAGTCGAAATCGAGAAGAAATGGTCTTGGGCAGGAAACGTAATGCGAAGGAAAGATAACCGACCGTCGTTAAGGGTAGTGAGCTAGATATAGAGAAGGCAAGCGTAGAAGGTGGTGGCAGAAAGTTAGGTGGACGGATGAGATAAAGAAATTAGCAGAGAAAAGGGGGCCACAGCTGGCAGTGGACAGACTTGAATGGGGAGGATATGGGCCTCGTGGCAGAGCGCCCGCCTCGGCTTCGGGAGGTGATGGGTTCGACTCCCGCCACCGGCCGGGTACCCACCGGTTTTCTCAAAATGGGTACAAGCTATGGCCCGGCCTGGTGCTCGGCTTACTAGGGCTACATTGCTTGGGAAAGGAGCCTGCGCCTTCAAATCCCGTCACTGTGGGCGGAGAGTCGTGTAGACAAAGCGAAACCGCAGCCGTGGCCTAGTGGTTTGGTCGCCCGCCTCGGCTGCGGGAGGTGGCAGGTTCGAAACCCACCGTCGGATACCCACCGTATATGGGTACAGGCTCCCCCCGACCTGGCGAACGGTTTGTTCAGGGGGTGCAGTCCTGGGAGAGGCTCCGTAGACCCTGCTATGCCCTTCGCGTACGTACCCTGTTTCGAACAATGATGATGATGATGTCCTCAGGCTTAATGGCCACAAATTGGGCTTATGCCGCACGAGGCGGACTTATGGTTGCTTGGCGGGGGAACTTATCACTCATCCGTCAAGGCAACTGTTTGGTCTAAGACCCTTTTCCCAAGCATTTCACCCTAGAAGAGCCGAGCACCAGGCCAGGGGAAATCTTGTACCCATTTAAGAAACCGGTGGGTACCCGGCGGCACTGGGGATCGAACCCAGCACCTCCCGAATGCGAGGCGGATGCTCTACCACAAGGCTACGCTTCGGTCAAGAAGTTTTCGGCCTGCCAAAATAGCTTCCCCCGGCCATACACAGACTAAGCCAGGGCCAGGCCACTTCCCAAGTGCAAGTCTCTTGCACAAAGTGCTTGGTGCGCCCCCTCACCAGAGACTGCTCTTGTACCAATTTAGGTTTGGTCATCCTCGGGCTCGAAAGCCCTCCCATCGAGCGTGGCGGACTGGCGAACTACTGCCACCCCGATGGTCGTGTGTGGGTCCAACCCACGAGCTTCGGACAGGCGGGGTCGCTACTCCCCGTGGTGCACCTCTGTGATGTGCACCCCTGCCAGACGCCGAAGCGCCCTCGACTTCGGGTAATCCCTTCGCGCCGCACTGCAAGCGGGAGCCCGATTCTACCAACTTTTATTAAGCGTCTTGGATTTGACGCCGGCCCTGCAAGCAGGACCTACCGCCTACGTACCCGCAGTGCGAGTGTGGGCTTCATCCCACACCCGTCCGGTCTCACGACGGTACTACTCACAGACTCTCAAGGGACGCAAGCGCCAGTTCTGCTTTCGCTTTGCCCTCGCTCTCTTAGCCTACTGAGACGCCCGAAGGCCTCAGCGTTTCCCAGAGATGGCCCTGGTTTCCCGGAGGGGGAACGAGGGCAGACCCCAGCAGCGCTCCCGAGTGGTCTTTGGACACGGGTTACACAGGGATGCCCCTACCCCTGATGACTTTAGTCAGCGGGGATTTCCCTGCAGCGAATCTGCTGGAGACTTAGCCACAGCAGCCTATCCCTAGACTGCCGCAGCGTATGAACTCTCTCGCTTTAAGTCCTGGTATAGGATCACCACAAACCCTTCCCAGGATCAAAGTCCTGGGATGCATTAGCATCGCCTCCTATTTCACTGGATTACAGGAGTACGCAACCACTCCCAGCGTTTCGCCTCAGGACCTTCATCGCCAGTGCCATCACACCCCGCTAGGTAACAGGAGGACGCTATCCCTCCCAGTGTTAGCCGGCCTGGGAGCAACCCTAGTACACCACAGCCCCAGTCACAGCTTTTCAACTGCGGCCAGGTAGCCAACCCTCCGGTTGACAGCCGACAGCAAGCGGTGGTGTTGTGATAGACACAACACCCCAGTCAATCCAGCCCTGACACGAGGCTGCTAACGTTTTGGGTGGGGCTGCGGCTCACCACACACCGAGCACCGCCAGCCCCGAGGCGCCGTACACCCTTTAGGGAGCACAGATTAGCCCTATTTTAATAGGGCCGCCTCGGGTGAGAGTTCACCCATGCGCTTAGGAACCCAACCTCAGCCAGCCTTTGGCTTGCTTTACAGGCTCACGCCAACCGAGCCCGGCTGACGAGACAGAGAACTTATGCAACACAAAACTCCATCTCCCACGACTGCGGGCCACGACCGAAGCGTGGCCTTGTGGTAGAGCATCCGCCTCGCATTCGGGAGGTGCTGGGTTTATCCCCAGTGCCGCCGGGTACCCACCGGTTTCTTTAATGGGTACAAGATTTCCCCTGGCCTGGTGCTCGGCTCTTCTAGGGTCAAATGCTTGGGAAAAGGGTCTTAGACCAAACAGTTGCCTTGACGGATGAGTGATAAGTTCCCCCGCCAAGCAACCATAAGTCCGCCTCGTGCGGCATAAGCCCAATTTGTGGCCCTTTTTTTCACTTCTCCCAAACGTACACCCCTAAAGGAAGCCGAGCGCCAGGCCGGGGGACGCTTGTACCCTTTTGACCGGTGGGTGCCCGGCGGTGGGTTGGTTTCGAACCACCCACCTCCCGCAGCCGAGACGGGCGCTCAAACCACTAGGCCACGACTGCGGAAACGTAATGCGAAGGAAAGATAACCGACCGTCGTTAAGGGTAGTGAGCTAGATATAGAGAAGGCAAGCGTAGAAGGTGGTGGCAGAAAGTTAGGTGGACGGATGAGATAAAGAAATTAGCAGAGAAAAGGGGGCCACAGCTGGCAGTGGACAGAGTTGAATGGGGAGGATATGGGAGAGACCTTTCACGTGTAGTAGGTGTAGTGAGGCTGATTATGACGTTGACATTTTTTAGGAAATCAATTATCTAATGACCGATACAAACATTTTTTAGTATCTTCCACAAGAGTTCCTGATTCACTTTGTCGTGCGCACGCATATGTTCAGGAAGGCTAAACTCTGAGGTATGGTTCCGGCCGTAGCTATTTCCTTGCTTTGGGTAAGCACGAACAGTCGTCGTCTAAACGCCTACCACTTCTGAGCCCGTTCTTAAGTTCTGCGAGTATCTTATTATTTTCTCCCTACAATTGCATCCTTGTTTAACCGCCTGCATTTCCAGCCTATATATAAGAGATCTTATTGTTAATCGGATCGACGAATTTTATGTTCGTCCTTTCCCCTTTCTCTTTATGAATCAAATGCATTCAACTCGGTAACCAGCTCTCAGGAATTATTTGCATATTGTTATGACTATTTCCAATGATATTAACAACGCCTCCTCTTTGAACCAAAATAGTTCAGGAGTCTTTGTTGTGATGCGTGGTTCATCAGACGCGCGCGTTCATGAGCGCGCGTTCATGCGAAGGAGCAGACACGTTTCCAGGGGCGAACGCGGCGTTTATTCCCGCATGTTCGTCGGTGCGTGGCTGGCTGAGAATAACCCACCCGTAGGTTGCGGCCACGCCTTACATTAGTTTTTGGCGCGCATGCGCATTAGCGACTGCGGCGGCGGTAGCCGGACACCACATCCCTCTCCTTTTATATTGGCTAATTTAACAAGCTAAACTCCAGCTTGATATCTGTCCGGTGGTCGTTGGTCTCTGGTCGGGTACCGTCTTGCACCCGCCGTCTGGAACGCTTGCGAAGCGGCAGGACCACTGGTGGTAGGGGCGGATGATGTCACTGGGTCGACGCTTGGTGGAAACGCCAGGAACTCGTCTCCCTCCTGGTTGGATGCCTCGCGGTCCGGATCCGTGGTCCGCGAGAGCAGCTGGTCCTTGTGACGACGCCAGGTGAAACTGCCTCTGGGTGTGGTAGCACGAACGGTAACAGACAAAGGGCCGGACTGCCCCACAACAACACCAGGGACCCAGTTTGGTCTGCCTCGATAATTGCGAGCGATCACTTGGTCACCGACTGCTATGTCACGATCACGACGTGGGCGAGCCACGGATTGCTTGAACTGATTATATGCAACCCTTCCTCCCACCGCTGGCTTGACAACATCCAGTCGACTTCGCAGCCGTCGTACTAGTAGCAAGTTTGCTGGTGACTCAGTTGTTGTCGCATGGGGCGAGTTGCGATAGGTAAGCAAAGACTTGTGAAGCCTCAGATGTAATGTGTCCGCTCCGCTAGACTTGCGAAGAGCGTTTTTAAGTGTCTGAATAAAATGCTCTGCAAGCCCGTTTGAGCTGGGATGATACTGTGCAGTAAGCACGTGACGACAGCCCAATTCTTTCACAAAAAGCTTGAACTATTCTGAAGTAAACAGCGGACCGTTATCAGTGACCACGGTTTCTGGGAAACCAAACCGCTCAAACAGCTCTCTCAGTTTGTCAACTGTAGCGCCCGACGTAGTCTAGCGCATAACAAACACTTCCGGCCACTTGGACTGCGCGTCCACGACCACAAGAAACATTGCGTTCGAAAAGGGGCCAGCAAAATCTATATGTACGCGCTGCCATGGTGCTGTTGGCCAAGACCAAGGATGCAGGGGCGCTTTGCACGGCTCAGAACGCTGTTCTTGACAACTTGACACGATGCTCGAGGTCCGCCTCGATGGACGGCCACCACACGTAGCTGCGTGCCAGTTGCTTGCTGCGCACGATGGCTGGGTGCCCCTCGTGAAGTTCGTCCAGCAGCAAGTTGCGCAACTTCGTCGGCACGATTACTCGCATCCCGAACATGATGCAGCCTTGGTGAACTGCGAGCTCGTTGCATCTGTCAAAAAACGGCTTCCAATCTTTTTCAGACACAGACGCCGGCCACCCCACGTTTATGAAATCTATCACTCTACAAAGCAAGGGGTCCCGAGCTGTTGTTCGAGCAATGCCCTGGCTTGAAACCGCAATGAATAAAAATTTCCTCTCTTTCTTGTGTTTCGTCTTTCACCACTGATAGCGGCAGGCGCGAACAGAAATCGGCTTCAGCGTTCTCGCTTGACTTTCTGAAGATAAGCGAATACCGGTACACTGGCAGTGACAGCCCAGCGCTGCAAACGCGCTGCTGCGATAGTCGGAATACCGGTTTTTGGATCCAAGATTGTTTGAAGCGGTTTACGGTCGGTGACTAATGTGAACGAACGACCGAAAATGTAGAAATGAAACTTCTTAACACCAAATATTATTGCAAGGGCCTCTTTCTCAAGCTGGCTGCATTTCTTCTCGGCATCGTCAAGGTACGTGATGCGAAAGCGATTGGCTTTGTGCTGCCATCATCCGAAACATGAGAAAGAACCGCGCCTAAACGATAGTCCGATGCGTCGCATGATAGCCGCAACGGTTTGCACGGGTCGTAGTGCGCCAAAATCGGCGGAGAGGCTAGCAAGCTCTTTATCGTGATGAACACTTCCTGGCAACGCTCATCCCAGCACCACGGGGCGTTTTAACGTAGCAGCCTGAAAAATGGTTGTGCCACCGTTGCTAGGTTAGGAAGGAATTTGCTGTAGAAATTGACGACTCCCAGGAACGACTGCAGCTGCTGCCTGTTGTTTGGGTCTGGAGCCTTGAGGAGTGCGTCAACCTTCTCCGTCGTTGCCGAGATGCCTTGTGCGCTGATTCTGTGTCCGAGGTAGGTAGCGAAGGTCCTGTTGGAAAAACGAGCACTTCTCTTTCTTGACACGAACGCCTCTTTCAAGAAGTCGTTTTAACACAGCTTCCAGATGGTGAAATGCTCTTCGTCACTTTTACCAGTGACCAGAATGTCGTCTAGGCAGCAGCAAACGCCATGCAAGCCCTTCAGCATGGTGTCAATTATTCTTTGGAAAATCCCAGGTGCGGACGAAATTCCAAACGCTAGTCGATTAACAGCAAACAATCCTTTTTGCGTATTTAACGTGAGGTATTGTTTTGAGGACTTGGGCATCACCACTTGCTGATAGGCCCGGCTGAGATCAATCTTCGAGAAATGCTTACCCCCCGACAAGGCTGTGAACAGGTCGTCCACCTTTGGTAATGGGTAACGGTCGTTTTGTAGTCGCCGTAAAATCCGTATGCTACCATCTTGCTTGATTACGGGTACCGCAGGCGTAGGGTATTCTGACGTCATAACCGGCGATATAATTCTCAGTTGTTCCATTTTGGCCAATTCAGCGTCGAAAGCTTTTTGCAGCGCCAACGGAACATTCCTGGCTTTTAGGAATCTCGGCTTCATACCAGGTTTAAAAAAAAGTTCGGCGCGCTCTTCCGTTATCGTGCCTAACTCATCTTTGAAAAGGGGTTGGTACTTCGCCAGCAATGCGTCAAGCCTCTTTTTAACGCTGATATGAGTAGGAGCGTCTGACCTTGCAATGTTGTTCAAGTTCCAGATTTTTGCCCACTCCAACCGGACGGCGCGGAGCAACTCCCGGCCCAGTAGAGGTGGTCCCTTGGTGTCTACGACGTAGAGTGGATGAATTGCAGAATGGTCGCCGTGCTGCACGTTGACCGAAGAGACGCCCTGCGGTTGTACCAGTGCTCCTCAGTAGGTACGAAGTTTAACTGTAGTAGGCACCAGCACAGCCGAAGGAAAGAGCTGACAGAACTGAGTCTTTGACATGACGGAAACAGCCGCTCCGGTGTCCAACTCCATGTTCACCAAGACGCCATTGATGATCATCAGTACGGTGACAGGGTCGCACTGAGCTGCCGACACGCCGTTAAGACTGAGGGTCGAAGCTTTCCGAGACACAACTGTCAGCATCTTCACATTCTTTCTCACTTGCTTTTTCTTGAAAAAAGTCTTACCACTGCTTCTGCAGGTTCTCTGGATATGCCCCTTTTTGTTGCAACTGAAACAGGTGGCGTCCAAGTGAGGGCATGCTTCACTCGTGGGTTTTGGCGAACCACAGCGAAAACAGCTTTTGCGTGTTTTCTGCGCTTCAGCCTGTACCTTGTGCACATCGCTGACTGCGGCGTCTGTGCCGCGTGCTTCAGCAGCACTCTTCTTAGCCGCTTCCATTGCAAGAGCCCTCTCCACCCCTTTCCGGAACGTAAGCTTGCAATCTTCCGTGAAAAGCACTCGCTGAATGTCTTCTCGTAGCAGGCCACACACGAAGCGGTCCCGAACGGACTCGTCAAGGGCGCATCCAAACTCGCACTTATGCGACAGTTTCCGAAGCTTGGCAACATAATTAGATATGGACTCGCCTTCTCGTTGACACCTCCGGTGAAACTTGGCCCGTTCATCAATGACGGACGGCTTCGAGGACAGGTGGTCGCTGAAATCTTTCTTGAGGACATCGAAACTTTTCATAGAAGGCAGGTCTGGAGCAGTTAATGACTTCAACCCGTAGGTCTTCGGACCGATAATGCTCAGAAAGGCATGTACCTTGTCGCCGCCGGGTACTCCGTTGACAATCAAGAACTACGTAAGCCGCTCTTCGTACGAAGCCCAATCGCTGGCGGACTCGTCGAAGGGTTCAAGCTGGCCCAGTCGCCCAGCGAAGTGCGTCACTGCTGCCTCGGCCCCAATCATGACGACAGTCACCGGCTCCGCACACTGCAAAAACGGTAGTCTTCTTCGCGGAGTGAAATTTGGAAACACTTGCCTTCCAAAACTGAAGAACGCCGTCTTCTATCCCATCCTCGTCGCCAGTTGTTGTGATGCGTGGTTCATCAGACGCGCGCGTTCATGAGCGCGCGTTCATGCGAAGGAGCAGACGAAGTTTCCAGGGGGCGAACGCGGCGTTTATTCCCGCATGTTCGTCGGTGCGTGGCTGGCTGAGAATAATCCACCCGTTGGCTGCGGCGCACGCCTTATATTACTTTTTGGCGCGCATGCGCATTAGTGACGGCGGCGGCGATAGCCGGACACCACTTCCTTCTTCAAATTTCATCCACCCCAGTTAAAACTGCTCAGTTCTGTGCTCTCTTCCTATATGCTGTCCTTGGCTGCATCATCATTCGGGGAGATTACCCGATCGTCATTCCCAAATGATTTACCTGTAACTTCTAGAATGTATTTTCGGTGTCACCTCCCGCTAAACATTTCACCTCGGCACCTTGAATCCATTCCAGCTTTGTTTTACCATTTTAGCTAGGCAGCATCTATGGTTCCAGAATTTTCTTAGCCTATCTTTGGTTGCATCATGAACTTCAGCCACCTACCGATTCCCGGGCTGCTTTATTTTACCTTCGACGAATATCTGCACTTCCAGTTTCATTTTTCGAAAGAATATCATTTTTAATTTGTTTCTTCTTGAGAAAACTACCCCAATTTTCTTCTCTGTGTTCCCCTGAAGCCACCCGCTGTTTTTGCAATTTCTTCGTATTACCTGCTTCGCGGTTTTGTCTTCACTTTCCAGCGGTTTGCTATTTTTACTTGTTTCATTTTCGCATGGATGAGTATTTCCGATTATAATCCTATTTTTCATGTTGCGCTTCTCTATTACTTCCTCAACGCCTACTGCTATTGGCACTATTTGTTCGCTGTTTATTTTGCGCTCCCATTGCTTGTTTTAGTGCGAAAGCGCTAGCAATTCGGAAAAAAGCGGTGTCTTCCTGAAGCCTCTCAGAGGCCTCCAGAAACAAAAACAATATTTCCGTGACTGGGTTTCCAAACAGCGGAGGCGCAAACTGATCAGCTTCGCTGGCCACTGCGCGAGATAACTATGCTATTGGTGAAATCGATCACACCTCGTGTTAAACTGATACACACTCGCGCTGTGCATTGCAGAGCTTCCTTCTGCGCACAAAATATCGTGAAAGGAAAGAAAACGCACATACCTGGCTCCCTGGGTCAGTGGATACTTCAATCGTGCATTAAGCTCTGTGGCCGTAATGACATAGAGATGTGCGCTGCTTGCGTATCCCTTGGCAACGTTGTGGCTGAAACGCGGAACTGGGCAACACCTGCCGCAGTGGCTCAGCAGTTAGGCTGCTGGGCTACTGAGCCGGGGTTCCTGGGTTCGAACCCGGCCGCGGCGACCGCGTTTCGATGAAGGCGAAATCCTGGCGCCCGTGTCCAGCGCGTTGTTAGTGCACTGTAAAGAGCCCCAGGTGGTCTAAAATTTCCGCAGCCCTCCACTACGACGTTCCTCATAGCCTGAGCCGCTCCGGGACGTTAAGCACCATATACCAAACCATACAAAGCCAAACCTACTATCCGCATTCCAGACGACTCATTGGTCGGTGTTGAAGAAAATATTTCCACCAATAAAAGGGTCATTCTGAATTGTGAAGTGAAATAAACATTTTGTATGAAAAATTTAATTTTTTCATACATCTAAAGTTTAGACATATATCGGTTAACTAGATTCTTGTTTTCTTGATTGCACTTGCCAACTGTTCATAATTAAGCCACGCATAGCCATGTCCTTCTAGCCTCAATTATTCCGGATACCCAACATGATATTTTCAAGCTGATTTTATTTTTTGCAAATTTGTTCCTGATGTATCAGCATACCTAATCCTTCTCTGTTACCCTGTTGCGCCCTTCTCAGACGTAGCCATCAGTGAGCGGTGATCTGGTAGATCCCTCAGATCTGTCTCTCCTAGAGCATAGACACCTGTTTCATCGTCCTTTAGCTGGTGGTCTTTTATAGCTTCTTGGGTGCCTTTCTACTCGCTGGCATGTTTATGTAAGTGATGCTTGTGTTAAGTTTTACGAATAGGAAAAACAGCGCAATCAAAGACGAGACACAAGAGAAGGACAAAACACCAGCGCTGTTTCTTTTATAGTATTAAGTTCTTTTATAGTTAAGTTTCTTTTTTATAGTATTCTTCCTGAACCTCTTCGTGGCGATTTTTTTATGCTCAGCGTCAATTATTAAGCTTTCTTCTTCGCTTCCACCTACCGCTAGCACACGGAGTGCCCGCTGACCCCATAAAAATGCTACTACAGGGCCCGCCATGTGCCAGCCGATCACTGCTCCCATCCTTCCAATAAAATAGATGCCATCTCGCCAAAACCCTCAGCCAGCGCCTGCTCCACGCGCTTCTCTGTCGCCATTTCTAAGCCTTTATCCATGCTTAACTTTCTTGTATCCCGATTGACATTCACTACTTTCCTCTCCACAACTCCGTTCGCTCCTAGCGCCTCCGGTTTCAGTGCACACCATGATTCGCATCTGAGTTGGTATTCACCTATATCGTCAACTCCCTCAGATATTCCTAACAATCTTTCCGCCACTTTTGAGGCGTTTCCGTTGAGAACATCAATGAGTCCCTCCGCTACCATTACCATGTTACACCCCGCCACATTTTACGACATCAGCGCTTCATTTCGACTGGCGCAGCTTTCATTGCCCTGCCTGGGAAGGTCCCGGCTGATACTCCCTATATAGAATCACCCGCTCTAATATAGCCACATCGCACCTTCTCAGGAGTCACCAGATATAAGCACCTACGTAGTCTCTCCCTCATCCTAACTTCAGGTTTCTGCTTGGTGTTGTCACTGAGTAGATTTTTTTTGTGTCCCCCTGTTGGCTTCGACCTTGGCGTCCAATCTGGGATTTACGTTGTTTCTTTTCTCTCCATCTCCTCTAGACATTTTAGCTGCCCTCCGTCTATAGCTGTTCTTATTAATGCTTTCAAGACCTGTTTTCTCTTCACTACCCACCTTACCGTAGGCCCCGTCCAAGCGGTTCGCGCTGGTATGCTCGTCACTGCCGTCTTCCGATGGCGGTGTTAGCCATTTTTTTTTCTCCATCAGTGCAAGCTGTTCCAGAAGTCTTCCATTTCCTCCTTGTGTACCTCCACCTCGTTTTCCAGGGCAATAGCCGCCGCGGTGGCTCAGAGGTTATGGTGCTCGGCTGCTGACCCGAAAGACGCGGGCTCAGTCCCGGCCGCGGTGGTCAAATTTCTATGGAGGCGAAATCTAGAAGTCCGTGTACTGCGCCATGCCAGTGCTCGTAAAACAACCCCAGGTGGTCGAAATTTCCGAAGTTCTTCACTACGGTGTCTCTCACAGCCTGAGTCGCTTTAGGACGTTAAACCACATAAACCAATCCAAACCATCTTCCCAGGGCATTCACATATTGCTCGCGCGCCATCTGTTGCGGCAGCGGCGTATAGCCGGCGAAATGTTAAGCTGGCGTGCGCGACAGCCGTTTTTTCTGCTCTCCCGCGCTTTGAGACGAAGCAAATTTGCGGAAAGCACATTATTAAGCACGGGGTTAGTGAGCCGCTGCTTAGACTTGATATTTTCGCAAGTTTGCTCCGTCATAACCTGCAGGAACATGGAAAACGAGGCCGCCGCGCACGCCAGCTGACGATTTGGTCGGCTCTACATCAGACAGGAGGAGCTTCCCTGTGGCCACCGCGTGCCGGCGTCACTATGTCACGTGAAGCAAAGAGGATATCAAAACGCCAACATGCAGTTTGCTACCTGTCTAATTCATCACAGTCATCAGCCAGACTACGCCCACTCCAGGAGAAAGGCCTCCCTCATATCACTGAATATTGCCATTAACCCTGTCCTGTCCCAGCTATGGCCATATTATCCCCGAAAACTTCTTAACTTCATTCGCCCACCTAACTTTCGCCGCCCGCTGCTACGCTTGCCTTCTTACTACAATACTGTCGTAAGATCTCACTTTCCACAAAAGATCACACGTGGTACCAAAATCTGGCTTTTACCTAAGTCGTACATAATTTATTTATTTATTTATTATCAATACCTCAAATGCCCCAGGAATGGGGTATTACATGAGGGATGGGCTGAATGTGTCACTAATGGAAGATTGGATGGCAGCCTTGAAGTGCAGTGGATCGGAGTGGTGCACGGAGTCGAAAGGCAGGCCGTTCCAGTCTCGAGCAGTTTGCACGAAGAATGAGCGAAGATGAGCTGTAGTCTGTGCTGGGGGAGGGTAGACTGTTTTGGGATGGTTGGTACGGCTTGATAAGCGATGAGCTGGCAGGATAGCTGAAACATCAAGTTGGCTGTGATATAATTTATGAAAGAGGCAGAGCCGAAAGATGCAACGTCTGGACTCGAGATTAGTAAGATTAGCCTCAGATTTAAGTGCAGTGACGCTGGTGTGATACGAGTAGTCCGAAAAAATAAATCTAGCTGCGCGATTCTGAACTGATTCGAGGGTGTTTGAAAGGTTAGATTGATGAGGGTCCCAGACTGAGCATGCGTACTCTAACTTCGGCCGGACAAATGTGAGGTATGTTAATGTTTTAATTGAAGCAGAAGCGAGTCGCAAGTTCCTACGGAGGAAGCCAAGAGTGCGATTGGCTTCGTTTGTTATGTTTGTTATGTGCGCTGACCAATTAAGTTTGTTAGAAAATGTGATGCCGAGATATTTATACGATTGAACAGATGCTATTTCAGATGCACTTATTTCATACTTGAACGGTTGATAGTTTTGGCGCCGATGGAAAGAAAGCAATGACGTTTTATTAGTGTTTAAGGACATTAACCAAGTGTTGCACCAGGCTTCAACACGTTTAAGGTCGTCTTGAAGTAAGCGAGAGTCAGAGGTGTTATGGATGGGGCGGTAGATTACACAGTCGTCTGCAAATAGGCGGATATGAGAAGTGATATTATTAGGCAGGTCGTTAATATAGATTAGAAAAAGCAAAGGCCCAAGCACAGTGCCTTGGGGGACACCGGAAAGGACCGGGGAGCAAGATGACGAAAGTTTATTAGCATACACAAATTGTTTCCGGTTAGTGAGAAAATTTCGTATCCAATCTAATACAAGAGGGTTAATGTGTAAGCTTGAAAGTTTAAGTAGAAGTCTTTGATGGGGAACCTTATCGAATGCTTTTTCAAAATCCAAAAAGAGAGCGTCCACCGGAATGTTTAAATCGAGATTAGAGCTTATGTCGTTAATGAATAAAGCTAGTTGAGTATCACATGATAGCCCTTTGCGAAACCCATGCTGATTAGGATGAAAAAAAGTGACAGATATCAGGAATTTTACTATGTGAGAGTAAAGCACATGCTCCATTAGTTTCGAACAAACGCTAGTTAGTGAAATGGGACGATAACTAGAACATAAAGATGGAGGACCTTTTTTCGGGACTGGAACAACCTTGCCTACTTTCCAGTCTTCCGGCACCACTCCTGATGACAATGATTGCTGGAAAATATGGCATAAAATCACACTGACAGTGTTTTTCGTATGTTTTAGTACCTTGGTGTTAATGCCATCGACACCTGCAGAAGATGAAAGCCTTAATGAGTCAATGATTTTCACAATACCGGGAGGATTAAAAGTGATCTCAGGCATAACAGTGTGATCGTAATGGGGAAAATCTGGTAAATTGTTAGCAGGTTCTTGCGTGAAAACAGAAGTGAATGCACGGTTTAGTTCTTCGGCTGTTTGACTTGCAGGAATCGGGCGATTGCAGTGATCGTGTAATTGTAATGGTTGCGAGCGTTTAGGGTTTATAGTATTCCAAAATTTTTTAGGGTCATTTTTTAACATGGTTGGCAAAACTGATGAATAGAAAATACGCTTTGTTTTGTTAGCAAGTGACTCAAACTCCTTTTCCGCAGTGTAATACTTTTTCCATGAGCATTCGTTGTTAATTCGTTTAGCAGAGCGAAAGAGTCTTTTCTTTTTGTTGTTGAGACGTTTCAGCGTGCGGTTGAACCATGGCGATGATTGTTTATCGGTTACAGTGATAGTGGGTATGTACGTCTTTATCAGCTCATGCATTTTATCCTTGAAAAGTAACCAGTTAGTCTCAGCGGAACGTTTAGAAAAGTCCTCAAGAAGCCAGACGGAAAATTCCTCAAGTGCAGTATTGATTGCGGAATAGTTTCCTTTGTCATATAATGTTATTGTTTTCATTATTGTTGGTGTACCCGGTAGATGGCAATGAAACGAACCGTGCACGATGGAATGGTCACTAAGACCTGGTAAATATGTGAGCGAAGAGAGCTTATCGGAGTCAGAGGTAAGGATCAGATCGAGTGTACTAGACGAATTGCTGCTATGACGTGTTGGTTGGGCGACTACTTGCGTTAGTCCAAAGGTTAGACACGTGTTTACGAAGTCACTTTCAATGTTATTCTTTGATAGTGTTTTGGCGAGATTAGACCAGGTAATAGCAGGAAAGTTAAAGTCTCCGAACAGCAGAATAGGTGACTGACGATGCGTTGCAGTTACGCATTGAAGAACTGTGTGGAATTCGGCGACAAAAGAAGCGTTGGCGTCGGGGGGGCGATAACAGGCGCCGATTATTATAGGCGGGTAAGAGGCATTGGAAATAACAAATATAATTTCTAAGGGCGATGATATTTTTAATTCGATGCATTGGAGATTTCGGTGGGCTGCTATCAGTACGCCACCCCCACGCTTGTCGATTCGATCCCGCCGGAAAATATTTAAGTCGGAAGAAAGCGAGAGAATTTCAGAGTCGGTGATTGATGATGTGAGCCATGTCTCGGTAAGAACAATAAGGTTAGACTCTGTTGTGTGAATTATATTCCTGAGAGGATCAAGTTTAGGCAAAAGGCTTCTGATATTAGTATATATAAAGGATAAGTAAGAACGGCTAGGTTTCAGACAAGTGTTTCCTACGTGTGTAAAGGGTGGGGGACAACCATCTGATTACTGCGGTCAAAAGTGTAAGTTTTCTTTCCGATGGTTAGTTTGTCATGTCTGAGTTTGAATTTAGTTTCTTCCTGTGCCTTCGCGAATTCCACAAGGCGCTTTCTGGCGGCAAGAGTACTTGGGCAGTAGTCTTCAGAAATACTGTAACTTGTGCCTTTGAGTTTTTTGGCACATGAAATAACCTTTTCTTTAACCTTAAAATGCGCAAATTTAACAATTATTGGTCGGTTTCGGTCCGCCCCAAACTTTCCCAGCCTGTGAGCTCTTTCGATATCTAGGGGAGCAAGAGTGGTGTCTAACTGCTCGCTGCAGTGTTGGATAATAAGGGCCTCTGACTGCGCCCACGTTTCCCGTTCATCATCTTTATGGCCAAAAAAAACCAGGTTTGATCTGCGCGACCTGTCGTCCGAATCATCAAGTCTGCTTTTAATAGCAGCAATCTGCTCAGAGTTTTGTTCGGAGAGCGCCTGTACTTCGTTCACTTGTTTCTTTACAGCTGTTATTGATGAACAGTCGGCTTCAATTTTTGCCAGTCGGTTTTTAATTTCTTCAAATGCTTTGTCACTTTGGGAAAGCTTTACGCGGATAGCCTTCATTTCTGTGAGAAGTGAGGCTTGGCCGGCTCGGATTTCGTCCAGTGCTTCGAAAATGCCATTTTCACCGGAACGAAGGGTGGGGGGACCGGGGTTTAGCTCAATATCGCCTGATAAGATTAGTAACTGCTTTATAACATGGTAACAATCAGAGGCAATATGAATGCAACACATTGGGCTTGGCAGCACCAGTAAACCAGCATACCGCGTGCGTCGCGCAAATAAGCAGTATTGAGAATTTACCTGCAGCAAGAACAAGCGTCGAAGGTGAGAAGCGGTCGTCATGGTTGGGGTGCTGCCAAACCCATAGAGCGCGGCGGTGGCTGGTGTCGCGTTTATACATCGGTCAGGTGGGGAGGAGGTTGATCGCTGGTGAATCATCATCGGAAGTAGCGGTGATAGCCAGGGGGCGTTTCCATCCGGCGGTGGTGCCGGGCACTGGCGCAACGCTGTCGCTGACGTGGGGGTGGCGGGCGTGGTGCAGTGCTGCCGCACATGTTGGGCACCGCGCCGTTCCGGCGTCCAGGCCGGCATCCATGAGGGCCTTCCGGTATCCTTCCAGTCGTCGCAGTGGGCGTCGCACCGTAAAAAGCAGATGGACACCTGCAGCAAGAACAAGCGTCGAAGGTGAGAAGCGGTCGTCATGGTTGGGGTGCTGCCAAACCCATAGAGCGCGGCGGTGGCTGGTGTCGCGTTTATACATCGGTCAGGTGGGGAGGAGGTTGATCGCTGGTGAATCATCATCGGAAGTAGCGGTGATAGCCAGGGGGCGTTTCCATCCGGCGGTGGTGCCGGGCACTGGCGCAACGCTGTCGCTGACGTGGGGGTGGCGGGCGTGATGCAGTGCTGCCGCACATGTTGGGCACCGCGCCGTTCCGGCGTCCAGGCCGGCATCCATGAGGGCCTTCCGGTATCCTTCCAGTCGTCGCAGTGGGCGTCGCACCGTAAAAAGCAGATGGACACCTGCAGCAAGAACAAGCGTCGAAGGTGAGAAGCGGTCGTCATGGTTGGGGTGCTGCCAAACCCATCTTGCTACCTTACTGTTTTCCGCTGATGATGTGGTGCCTATCTTTGCTGTCCTTTTGGCTTTGTTGTTGTCTGTCAAGCGAGTCCGATGCAGTCACTGGTAAGTGCTTTGTATTTAATCTATATATAGCCCTTTTATGCATGTACATAACCTAGTCTTATAAATATGTCGTAAAAAGTACCTTCGTTGCTTATTCGATACCGTGCCTGGCTGGCGCCTCAGGGGCAGTAGGTTCGAATCCCTGACTGGAAACTATTCTTCATGTAATTCCAATTAAATTATAACTTAAGTTGTTTGAGACGTGAGCCTATCTTTAATTTTGAATTCAAGACCTCTTTGCAAATATTTTTGATGACAGACATCCAGGCGTGACGGGGGTTTCTCGACACAATCTCGACGCCGCCTTTTGCGCTGAATGGGAGCATTAATGCAATTGATTTCAAAACAAAAACGAAACTCAAAATGTATACACTTTCACTACGCATTACAATCTATGTCAGCTTGTTCTAGCGGAAACTATATCCCCATCATAGAGCAGCTCAATCGTTGGCTCTCGATAACGGCCAACGCCGGATTGGTGTGATATTTGTGTAATATTTACAGGAATTCATTCAGTGCACTTTTAACAAGGAAGCAATTACACTTGAGCATCCGGCCAAGTATTACGCCTACAAAGGAAAGTAATGCACATTTAACAGAATCGTCTTAGTTGAAGAAAAATTCGTTGTGGCCGTAGGCTTGAACACGAGACCAGCGCATGTCCGGGGCAGTAGTTCTATCATCAGCGCTTACCAGGAGAACTGGCAGATCGAAGGGCGAAAATGAATTGAGTGTTGGTCCAATGTTTAGGGGATCCCCAATGCAGAGAAGATTTTCAATAAGAAAATAATTGCACAGGAGTAATTACCAATCCTATAGTTTCCATTGGAACCGTATAGCTGCGCTTGGGCAGATTATAATTAGTAGTTACTGCTTTATCATCTGCGCGATGGACGGAAAGACGAGAGTGTACACATGTTGTGGCGGCGAGGAAAGAAGACCCGCAATGATTCGGCTCCTTCAGCTCGTGGGAACAGGAATGAAGAATGCATGCTAACAGGCTCCGGCGGCTACCCACCTGCACTTCGCCAGCACTGCTGGCTTTGTTTCTACCTCGTCACCATGCCTGCTCTCAAGACGCGGTTCAGTTCGCCACTCTCAATAATGCAGCTACTACCTTCTTTTTTTCTTCCTCGTGCCACTACCCTTCCGCCCTCAAAGAACCAGTCCACAAAGGATGTTCAGGAAACGCTACCTAACCATGGTAATCGAGGAACTCTAGAGCTGGTTCATCATATATTCGGTACGCCTAATTTCGTTTATATGCCTGATCAACAGTGAAACCTTCAGTTAACAACATGCGTGCACGCTGGAAAAAAAAATCTATTTACAATTTCTGAACGGCCGCTTCTGGCAGAAAGGAGCCTATCTGAAAACTTAATTGAGGAAAAAAAAATGTTTAACCTGCCTCTTAGAAACCAAACCGAGCTTGAGTGCCGCCGATGTCTTGCTGTTCTAAACTTTTTGCGTATAACGGCTAGGCGCAGAGTTTTAGCGTAGATTGCGAGGCGAAAGACTCAGCACTCGTTTTTGTGCGCCAGCTTACTGTCCGTCGTCTAATTCGCACTGCTTTATTCTTAAGACACTTCGCATTCTTGTCTACGTTCCCCACGCTGTATTCCTAATATTTCAACCGTACTTGCCCATTGATGACAGCAGAGCCTCGCACAAAAATAAGTGACTCATCGTGGCGGCAAAATAGCCAGGTCAACAGCCGCAGCTGCTGCTCTCCACAAGCGGTGTCACCACATGCGCTTTGCTTTTAGGCAATTTGCTGGCTTTTCAAGCCGCTGTTTTCCGTAAAAATAACATTTTCCATCACATGACGTAAACCTCTAATTCAAGCCTAACTTTGTAGTCCTCTTTCGAGTCCTCTTAGGAAGACATTACTGTTGATATACCAGGATTTGTTTTCAGCCGTAAGCGATCTTTCAGTCCGTGCTCAGAACCCGCAAGTGAATCAGGAAATGTGCAGAATATTACTTACTGCCTTCTACGGACGTAAACCCTGTAGCTGTTCCATTGGCATCCTTTGTGAGTGGATTATACGTGGCGTTCATGGCAAACCTATGCATTTGGCAGAGTGTTGAATAAGTAACGCTTCTGAGGACATCCACAGTTTTCTTTACCGTAACTCGTATTGAAAAATATGAAAAAACTCCCATTTTATTACAGCAGCCTGTGTTTTGTTGTAATGGCACTCAAGATAGTCCAGTTACGAAGCTATCAAAATGCGTGGGTTTTTATAGTGATGTTCGCCTTCTATGGAATGATTCAAAATAGTATCACGTCTTTGAAAATCCGTACTCGGGTTAAGGAAAACGTTTTTCAACGTTATGCAGGTTGCCGCGCCTAACTTCTGCCAATGCCTAAAAATTAGTCGAGGCACTGTTGTTCCTGGCAATCGTAAGGAGCATATCACACTATTATTTGGTTGTTTGCATAATTATTCAAGAATAATGAGCCATCTTCGCCAGCAACAGAGTTAGACAAGAAATTTCAATCAGAAAGTTCTAGAACAGTCCACAAAACGTGCGGCTGAACAGTTCTATCTTTCCATCTATTACTTATATCATTTAAACAGTAGCAGAACGGCAGATTGGGCGAGTTGGGGTTCCATCGTGACAACAAAATTCAAACAGCGCTAGACAACAGGACCAGAAAGAGGAGGAGACAAACACGGCGCTGTTTGTTTACTGTTCAGCGCCATGTTCGTCTCCTCCTCTTTCTGGTCCTGTTGTCTAGCGCTGTTTGAATTTTCCTGTCACCTTGATTTTGCCACTCACTGCATATGCCAGCGAAATCGAAAAAATACCACATTCCATTCCCGCTTGCGCCCCGCAATTGCAGCGCTCTCAAACTTTCCGCCTACAAACGGAGAAATCATTTAGCAGGGTGTGCTATCGCTGAAAAGGTAATAGGACAGAGACGCAGGCACTTGCAGTGCGATTTGCAGGAGCGCGAGCGATAAGAACTGCTGACACTTCTCGCTACCATCAATCGTCCTGAGGGAAGCATAGCGCTGGTGTAAACCGCAAAGCCAATGCCTGCGTCGCTGCAATGAGATCGGCAGCACATCCGGCGAAATGGCATGTTCATTTGTACGTGAAACGTTTGAAAGCATTGCGATCGCGGCGCGCCAGCGGACATGTCATGTAGATTTTTTTTTTTTGTATTTCGTGCGCATCTGCCATAAGCCGAAAACACTAATACGTAATGGACAGTTAGAGGCTGCTGAATGAGACGTTTAGCGGGACGTTCTAAAACTTTCCTATTGGTGTTTTTGGTTGGTCAATTAATCATGAGTACATATGCGAGTAAGAAGAATACAAAAATAGTGTGACCTACAACATAGAATAGTCAGTCCCATGCATCTGGTCGGATCATTCAAGAGTGCCTGGGCAGATTTTTAAAACTTGGCTACAGTTTCCTGGACACCTTGCATATCTAGGCGCTTCTGTACCTTGCATGAAATAATAAAATTGAACACCAAATTCGCAGCTATAGACGAAAATCGATCTGTGACGTAAGCAAGATGCGGTGGCGCTGTTGCCGCCGGCTGCGACGTTGGATGTGAAAACTAAGGATAGCCCCCATAGGAATCCATCGAAATAAAAGTTTTCAAAGTGTTTTTTCTGGTTTCACAGTGCATCTATAATCTTGTCCGCAAGCGGGTAAGAACAAAGTTCATTCTAGAACAGATTTTCAAAGTGTGAAACGTGACTTGATAGGCGATGTGTTTCTAAAACAATGCGTTACGTGTGCGTAGGACTGCTTCACGCCTGAGGGCCCGGGGAGGAAGCGGTCTATAGAAACACATCTAAGCCAAAGTTTAAGGAAAATAAAGTGAAGTGAAGTGAAACTTTCAAAAATATTTTTTTGGTATCACAGAGTAGCCATGGAGGCGGCTGTTTCTTTACAATTGGCGAATGCTTTCAAGAGTGTGGCATGGCATGCTAGTTCATTCCGAAGATATCTTTTTAAGACGCCTCTATAAATGTGTGCCCTGGAGCCGAACATACCCCTAAAAGTTCCTCTATCCGCCGGGTGTTTCTCCAAATCATGCACGCTTCACGTGTAGTCTGACATTTTTGCCGCGCATGTTACATTGATTCGAATATACTGCAGTTTGCATCATAGCAAGATTTAAATTGAATACAGCTCTCGAACAGCACGATAAATGAACCACACACAGTCACAGGCGACTAAGACCGTGAACACACACATACGTGGCGCTCTCGAACGCCGGAGCCTACCGGAGCCCAAGGTGCCTCAATGCCAGCGCCAGTGTCGCTGTATGATGCAGGGGTATCGTCTGCGGCGCCGTCTGTTGAAGTGCGTAATTGTTTTTCATACGCTTGCCAAGGTGATTCAGGAATTCATTTTCAGGTAATGGTGCATATGCTGTCTAAATTGAACGATTGTATTAGTGAAGAAATATAGCCAAAGCGGCGCCCTTTAGGTGTATTTTTTGCGGCCTCACAACGAACATTTATCGCGCCGTTTTAAAAAGGCCAGTGAAACCGACGTAGAGTGCTTTGTGATTTCATCAAAGCACTTGCCAATTGTTAACGAACAGCCGCCTGCATGGGTACTCTGTGAAACTAGAAAAATGTTTCTAGAAATTTTGCTTGCATCTGTTTCAATGGGCCGCACTCCTGTTCTGTATCCCCAGATGGGAATCACCCTCACGCGCACGTTAGAAAATGCATCGCCATTAAAGTAACGTTTCATAGTTTCACAATCTGTTCTACGATTTAGTTAGTTATTCCTCACGAACGGACGACAGCACAAGTGCACTGTGAAATAAAACATCTGTTTTAGAAACGTTTGCTTTCACTTGTTCTTATGAATGCTAACCGTACTTTTCACCCCAGTCGTCCTCGGCGTCCTCGAAAACCCCTGGTGTTCGTCTACAGTGTTCTCTATACGTTGTCGATTTGCGATTCTGATTTTCACTTTATTCGTCACAATGATCCGTATTTCTTTCAATTCATTTGCCGGTTGAACGATGGAGCAAATATTTTAGTCACGGTTTTCTAAAATTATTTTATAACTGTAACCAGCAATGAGAGTGATGTTCACGATAAGAGCTTACCTTTTTTGAGATTTGAACTTGATGCGCACATTATGGGAAAGTGTCTGCTCATTTTGGTCTTCTTCAGTTGTTATTGCATTAATACAAGTGATGTTGGGGTAACTCATATTGCTTTTGATCAAATAAATATTAGGTGAAGACATGAACTGCAAACAGCATGACAAAAAAGGAAATATTACACGCCATCCTAGCATGCTATTAGAAGTCTAAGCAGTCTATACTAGAAGGATATGTATATTCCCTGTTCACATAATGTTTTAAAATTTAGCTACTTCCAAGCTATAACGTATATTTAGTATAAATGACGCCTGTAAAATGATATTTAATACTGTAGCCCGGAATAAACGAGAACAGCTTAGAAATATCAACGGAACGACCACACGTGATGATTTCCATATTCATTCTGTTACTATGGTGATAATAAGCCTAGAGGAAAGGCCTCTTCTAAATATTTCCAATTGGACTTGTCCTGTGACCACGTCCGCTTTTTTACCACTGCAGGCTACTAACATATTTCGAAATTATTAACGGAAACTGGTGATTCTGAAACAAATTCAAAGCGCTTAGGCGAGATTAGCGTCCCTACCAGGAATTTGGGACAGTGGTCTTGGTGCCAACTTTTGTAGACACGTGGGACATGATTTTTCCGAACTCGCTATTGTGCTGAAAGACCGATGTGGTTGGCGTAAATTGAAAGTCAAATTGATTTCTTCATTCCTCGCACAAGAGAGAGGAGGCAGGGACTAAAGGCTCTGTGAAAGCCTTACAGAGGTCACTGCCCACATAACACGTTCTGCATCGTGTAATCTCAATATCTAGACATGTATCACTAACATTTTGTAAAAACAAACTCTGTTACGATAAAAATACATATTATACAAAGAGTCCATCATAAAGTCCTCCATAAAGTTAGCAATAAAATTCCAATAAGATATGGCGTCGGGCAGGGAGACACGATCTCGCCAATACTATTTACAGCCTGCTTGCCGGAGGTATTCCGGGGCCTGAAATCGGAACAGTTGGGTGTAAGAGTTAATGGAGGATACCTGGGTAATTTGCATGACATCTCTTGCTAAGCCACTCAGGACATTTACTGAAAGCATGATCAATGAGTCAGACAGACAGAGCAGAACGGTGGGGCTGAAAATTAACATGCACAAAACCAAAATAATGTTCAACAGCCTAGCAAGGGAACAGCAGTTCGCAGTAGGTAGCGAGGTGCTGGAAGTAGTAAGAGAATATGTCTATTTAGGTCAAGTAGTGACCGCTGATCCGGATCATGAGACGGAAATAACTAGAAGAATAAGAATGGGACAGAGCGCATATGGCAAGTTCTCTCAGATCATGAATGGCACTTTACCAATATCCTTCAAGAGAAAAGAATACAACAGCTACCATCTTACCAGTACTCGCCTATGGGGCAGAAATGTGGAGGCTAACAAGGAGGGTTCAGCTTAAGTTAAGGACAACGCAGCAAGGTATAGAAAGAAAAATGATAGGTGTAACATTAAGAGATCGGAAGCGGACGGAGTGGGTGAGGGAACAAACGCGGGTTAGTGACAGCCTAGCTGAAATGAAGAGAAAAAAATGGGCTTCGGCAGGGCATATAATGCGATGGCAAGATAACCGCTGGTCCTTAAAGGTAACGGAGTGCATTCCAAGAAAAGGCAAATGTAGCAGGGGGCGGCAGAAAGTTAGCTGGGCGGATGAGATTAAGAAGTCTGCGGGAATACGGTGGCCGCCACTGGCAAAGGACAGGGTTAATTGGAGAGACATGGGAGAGGCTTTTGCCCTGCAGTGAGCGTACTTCTACCACATACTAAGTACGAACGAGCGGTAGGCACTCTACAGAATTCCACTGTTTTCTGCGTCTGGTTCCTGGACATTCAGGGGTTCATGGAAATCAGTTAACACATCAACACACCTGGATACTTTTTAACAAGCGCAGTTGATCTTTTGGCCTAAGCCGGCGGAGAAATGTGGGAGACACTCCCTGATTTGCAAGGTAGTGGAGGTCTACCTCCACCTCCTTCTCCACCGTATTCCTAGACTCTCACCAGCCTCTGCTCCCACAGTGCCATCACCCCACCCCTCCTTCGCCCCTCCACTTTACAGCATGGCTCCTCCGACAGACCATAACTTTTTACAGATTCTTCAATGAAACTGCAGGGGCTTTCGGCGTAAGCGCGATCCTGTGCAGCAAATTTTCGCCAACTCCTTAACCCCACCAGACATCATCGCAATTCAGGACACAAATGTTTGCAAACAACTTCCAGGATTTGCGCTTATCCCCTCGGACTCTACTGATCTTCCTCGGGTGGTCGCATACGTCTGCTACTCTTTGCATCACATGGAACACACAATTACCACTGCTATCGCTCACAACTTCATCAAAATTTTACCTCCAACCCTTGCACAATCTCCCGTCTTCATCCTTAACTGCTATCTTATACCACGACAGCCAGTTAAACAACTCCCTCCACTCCTCAAATCCGCCACGCAATTGGCTGGACCAAGTCCCCTACTGATTGCCGGTAACTTCAACCGCGCCCACTTGGGCTGGGACTGTCGGCGCACCAACCACAGAGGCACAGTTCTCTGCAATGAAATGATGGTGCTCCACTTGACCATCTTTAATGATGTTAGCCTGCCTACGCGGGTTGGTAACAGTGTTACTACCGATATTAGCCCAGATCTCACGCCTGGAAGAAATGTGGCTCACTTGTAGTGGGAAAGAACGCAAACCACACTAGGCAGCGACCATCACCTAATTCGCATAACACTAAACTATCGCCGCCCTCAGCGCCAATTTACCGTTAGACTAACTTATTCGGATCAGCTCCGAAAATTTCGCCAAGAACATGCACAGTCAACCTAGGTACACTTCTACCTAGACACCTGGACTAACCGGTTACACGAGCACATTCTCCAATATACCCAAACGCTAGACACTACCCCAGACACTCCCTAATTGACCGTAAGCTCGCGCACCTCCTTCAAGCTCAAGAACGCATAACACAAAGGTGGAAAACTCCGAAACACAATAGGAAACTAAAACTCAAACTGGCACAGCTTCAGACCAAAATATAACACCGCAATGCCACTCTTTGCAAAGCTAACTGGAACCAGATTTGTGGCAGCCTGCGCGGCAATCCCTCCACAATCCGTGCTTGGCACCTCTTACGCCCCATGCTAGACCCAACGCAATCTAAAACCCAGACACGCCTTAGCATTCGCCGCCTTACTCATAACCACAGGCAGGACACGATCGCCTTCCTCGCGCAGGTGAAATCCATATATTCCACCTCAGGTGGCCCTTGCAAGCACTCCGAGTACACGGGTCCACCTCAACCCCAGCTTGATACCCCTATCAACATAAAGAACATCCGACCAATTTCTCTCACATCTTGTCTCGGCAAGGCCTTCGAAAACGTAATTCTTGCCCGACTAACCACGTACATGGAAGACAAGCACCTTTTCTCGCACAGCTTGGTGGGCTTTCATGCGCATCTATCTGCACAGGATGCCCTACTGCAAATTACTCATTACGTGCTTGAGGACACGACCCCCCACCTCACTAAAGCTATTCTGGCAGTTGACCTCACAAAGGCATTTGACAGGATTAGACACGATGCAATTTCGCGAGAACTGCAAGCACTGCAAGTAGGCTCTAATACCTACAACTACGTTCACGCCTTTCTCTCGGGCCGCACTGCATCCCTGCACATAGCTGAGCTGAGCACACCACCTTATACATTAGGCGAGCTTGAAACCCCTCAAGGCGCGGTCCTCTCCCCCTTCTTTTTAATATAGCTCTCATTCCCCTAGCTCATAAACTCGCTCTCATACCACACCTAAGGCATACCTTGTACGCTGATGATATTACCGCACAGACCACTCATGGATCTGATGGATAAATTGAGGAAGCTCTTCAATTAGCAGCTGACACCATCTCCGCTCACGTGCCATCTATCGGGCTCGAATGCTCCCCCCCCCCCCCCCAAATCCGCGCTCCTCCTCATAAGACCGAACGCTGCCGCTAACTCGCCCATTCAAATCATTTTACAAGGAACCCCTATCCACGTCACCCCCACGCTCCTTATCCTTGGCCTTTACTTGCAGGATTCCGGACGCAATGATCATACGCTTAAAGGACCCGCCGGGGTGGCTTAGTGGTTACAACGCTCGGCTGCTGACCCTAAAGACACGGGTTCGATGCCGGTTGCGGCAGCCAAATTTCGATGAAGGCGAAATTCTAGAGGCCCGTGTACTGTACGATATCAGTGCACGTTAAAGAACCCCAGGTGGTCGAAATTTTCGGGGCCCTTCACTACGGCGTCCCTCATAGCATGAGTTGCTTTGGGACGTTAAACCCCAATAAACCAAACGATAACCTTAAAACACTCAAGGCCTCCACGCAATCCGTGTTGCAATTTCTACGCCGCGTATCCTCCCTACAAAAAGCTTTAGGCGAAGCGGACAGTATGAAAGTAGTGCATGCGTTTACACTTAGCCGCATTTATGCGCCACCCCATAACTTAAGCTGAACCGCATGGAAACATAGCGAGTAAACGCCATGATTCGTCTTGCAACCAAGGCAGCCTTAAACCTACCTCGCAGCACTAGCACAGCCAAACTCCTTGAATTAAGCACGCATAACACCTTTCAGGAACTAGTCGACGCGCACCTTCAGACGCAGTATCTAAGACTTGCCACGAGCGCAACTGGTAGGCATATACTCGCTTCCCTTCGCATGAACATTCCCGCCAATCAGTCATCCGTTATAGCCATTCCTAGACACATTCATACCCCCTCGTTGTTAAACCCCTGCCTCGGAACGTTCATGCCCAGTGCCACATCCCTCGCCGCACTGCTCATGCTAAGGCCCTTCACAAGCATTACGGACAAGCTCAGGACACCATTTGGGTAGACGCCCCGTGCGCAACGCATGAAGCTGTAGCAGTTGGTTACCATCCAGCCCTACCCCTCAGACACCGCCTTCCCTCGGGGTCTACGACTGAGGAGGCACAGGAAATGCCATCGCCCTAGCCCTTGTATATTCCAATGCAAACTACATCTTTAGCGTCTCCAAAACGGCTCTGTTCAACTTCGGGAGCGGCAGGATTCATGCCCCGGCTTGGAAGTTGAACACCCCCCCCCCCCAAAAAAAAAAATATTTACTACGCAGGGTAGAGCTCCCGTCTCTGGTCCCGACATCGCAGCTGTCTGCGGTGATTCGGGGTGCCGACGTCATGAACAAACGCCTAATGAACGTTTCGACGCAGAGTGAGACCGTGTGGTGGTCTAGGGGCCCAAGGGGGGTCGAACCATACTTCCCTCAATAAAGTTTTTTTCTCTCCCTCTCTCTGCATGCGGCTCAATGCTCCCACTCATCCATCGATCACCGTGTCGAACGTTCGTCTTCTGCGCCATATCAAAATGAATACACTTGTGGCGCACAATGGTGCCAGAAGCAATGCGGGCATGTTTATTTGAGTTAATGCCGTTCCATGGACGAAGGCGGTTTGCAGGCCTCGATGAGCTGAAGATGACGGCTCCTGTTCGAGCCAGGCGCCTAACGTGTTCTATTCTGCTCGTGCTCGCCAAGCTCTTTTTCATCGCTCGAGCAGAAGCGGTGGCGCTACCGGGGCCCTCACCCAGCGCAAACGAGGAGTTTGCGCGAAAGGTACAGAGCAGAGACACAGAAAAATCTAAAAAAAATGGTATGGACAAGCTTCTACAGGCTGGTAAAGTTTAGGCCACTGGCTGCATGCGGGGCCGTCGGGTAGGCGGTGCGAATTCAGGAGGGCAAGCCTGGCTGCTTCTGATCGGGCGATGGCTGCTACGACGTCGGGGTATAAGCGGAGTTACCTAGTAGGACACGTCGCCCAGGGCGAACCGGGTGGCGCGTTCACTGCGTGCAAGCGTATATCTGGCCTGGCTTAGCAATGGGCTCGATGCGGTCTCATAGGCAGAGCAGGTTCTCAGCCAGCGGAGGGAATGGCGGCATCCATGCGATGAAGTGTTTGGTACAAGGCTTGGTACAATGTGGCCGGCAGCGGGGTCTGAACGTAGGCTGAACCGGTAGGTCTGAACCGCTGGCTGCTTTGCCAGCGACGCAAAAGCAACGTCTTATGTCGCTCAACTTGCTGCGTGCCACTACTCTCACGGGCTGTGATCCAGTGAACTGGTGCAAACGGCGGAGACGGAGCCAAGGGCGGCGACTTATGATTGCCAGCCGTAGCGAACAGAGCGAATGCTGAGTTAACGGAAGCGTAGTCAGTAGAGCAAAGAAGCAGGGGACAGAATGGTCACAATCGGCTGTGACCGATGGTGCAGGCGCCACCGGCTGGGGTGAGTGCGACGCGCGGTGGTGTCTAGATACCTCGTGGAGAACAGGGGCTATCGTGGTTGTCTCGGTAGGCGCGGAGGCACAGGCATAGTTAGCAGCGTCCGATGTACAGCCAGCGGCCTGGCGAGATTGAAGCAGGTGGTCCGGCGCAACTTGGCAGCGTTGAGTGTGCGTGTGGCTGGCTGCAGGAGGCTGAGTGGGCCGCGCGGGAGGCAAGGACGGAGGTGCTGACAAGCTGTGCGGGGAAGGCGATGGGTGTCCACAGATCAAAGAGCCAGTCGATGAGATGGGGCGCTCGGCGAGTGGTACCTCAGCCGGCAGTGGCGCGATAGTACTCAGAAGAGTGTGCGAGTAAGGCTGAGCTGGAGCTGCTGTCAGACAGATGCTTGCAACCGTATTTGCGCCCGTTGCGACACTATGCGGCGGTGTGCTCGCAGCGGGGCGGTGGAGTGGAGCGCCGTAAATATGGAAAAATGCTTCCTTCAGTCCATGGAACAGGTGGTCATCCGACGGGGGAAGGTCGAGCAGGTGAGAGGTGTTGGCGGACAGCTTCCACTTGACGAGGAACCGCCAAATCTGGGACGACACGCCGTTGACGCGTGGCTGGGCCTCCACTTGCGCGAACCATAAAATACAGCTATGCGGACGAAATGACCCCAGCTGTACATTGGGCGGGTCGCGGGATGGGATCGGGCGCCACCCATCTTGCGGTAGGTCCATGGCGAGGCAGGCACTCATAGGTACAGCTGCGGTGCACCGGTTGGAAGGGAGTTCGGATAGTCCAAGGTCACCAACTTTGTGGCACAGAGTTATACCAGAAGCGGTGCGGCCACGTTTATTAGAGCTAACGCCATTCCATGTACGAAGGCGGTTTGCGGGCCTCGCTGAGCTGAAGATGATGGCTGCCTTTCGAGCCGGGCCCCTAACCTGTTCTATTCAGCTCGTGCTTGCCAAGCTCTTCTTTACCGCGCGAGCAGAGGCGGTGGCGCTACACACTCACTGCCCGCTACCACTTCTTCCTCTATCGCTATCGATCCGAATCCTCCTGTTCCAGCTACGCTGTAAGTATCCGAACCTACCCCTGTGCCTACCCGGCAGCTCAGCAGTCGTGTTCCTATCCGCTGTTTCCCTTTCCATCCCCGCTTGGCTCGATTGGCTTTGCGCTGAAGCGAAAGAACAGCAACGACTGGTCACCCTCGTGGTTGAGATGCTTAGTCTATAATTTCTAGCTGAATAAATTCTTGAATTCACTATTAATTTTATGTTGCAGTTAGTTTCTTTCAGTGGCAGGCACTGGAACCAATAAAATGCATTGATCTTTACATGGGTCCCTGCACTATGCTGGTAGCCGGTGCAGATTCTATCCACATCGCAGTAGCACATCGCACGTGCCTGCCATCGCACGTACCTGTGACTCGTTATCGTACGGAGCTGCACACGCGGCGTAACCCGACTATCACCTGGCGGCATTGCCATCAACCCCTACAAGCCTCACAGTTGGCGCTCCAGTCGACCACATCGACTACATATAAGGGACCACCATCAACACGCCGAACACTTGGCAGCGGCGACAATATCTTGAAACAACGACTGAGCGCCGTTCTACTCTGTCGCAGGTTAGTGTCCTGTGTACTTTCTTCTTTATTTTTTTTATGCCGTAGTCATGTAGCTGCTGCCAAGTTCGGGATTTGTTCTGAAATCTTTTTGTGTGTGCTTTTTATTGTCTTTGTTTTCAAAATGAATAAGAACCTGGCTAAACTTAAGGAAGACATTAGAGCGGATTTCCAGAAGCTAAAGGATGAACTGAGAATATCCCGTGAGGCATCCGAACGAGACCTTCGCACCGAACTTCGTGAAATACGAGCTGAGCAAAGAACCGCAGCCCAAAGTATGGAATTCATGGATTCCACAATTGAAGAACTGAAGAAAAAGTTAGATGCTGAAATCGCAAGAAACATGGCACTAGAAACTGAGAACGAGACACTTCGGGCTAAATGTGAGGAACACGAGAAAAGAATTGTAAGTCTGGAGCAGTACTCGAGAAACGCCAACATCGAGATCAAAGGCATCGAAAGGCTAGAAAACGAGAACGTTCTTGACATAGTCGCTAAAATAGGAGATGCCATAGAAGTCCCGATTACTCCTGATGATCTTGAAGCTTGCCACCGAGTGCCAACTCGCAATGAAAATGAATCCAACATAGTAGTACAGTTTAAGTCACGTGCAAAGCGCGACGCGGCACTCAGGAAGGCAAAGAAAGCCAGACTAACTAACGAAGACATAGGCTTCAGCGGCTCGGAACCGGTGTATGTAAACGAGCATCTCTGTCCTGCACTTAAAAAACTACTCGGTGCAGCCAGCAAAAGGAAAACGGAGCACAAATGGAAATCTGTGTGGTCGTTTAACGTTAAAATCTTTGCAAAGAGAAAAGAAAAGTCGAAGATTATACACATATCAGGAGAGCGTGACCTCTCAAAGATAACAAGCTCGGAAGCAGCTAGCTCGGAAGTACCCGCTTAGGCGCACAGTATGGATTATGTAACTTTCGCTTTACAGGAATCCATTAGACCTGTTTCCTTAGCAAGCGCCTCCCTTCTACATTTGAACACCCGTTCAGCAGCTAATAAACACGATGCAATTAACAATCTTTTAAGTCAATTTTCCTTTCCAATAGACACCATAATGTTCACTGAAACCTGGTACTATGAAGGCTGTAACCCTCTTACGCTTGATGGTTACAAAGGTTTTTTCCTTAACCGCCCAGGCCGAAAAGGTGGCGGCACCGCTATATATACAGAAGCTTCTAAAAAATACGACCTTGTGCCAGAATATAGCAAGGTTACTGCCGATTATGAAATGCTGGCGCTGCGATCCAACAATGAAATTGTGTCGGTTGTATACCGCCCACCCGGCGGTAATATGCTATGCTTCTTCAATTTCTTTGAACAGTTTTTGAAATACGTCTCTGAAAATAGATTCCGACTCATATGTTCTGGAGATTTTAACATAGATGTTTTAGAGCAGAGTAATACAACTATTGACTTTACATATATATTGTCCTCACCTGGTTTCAGAAACATAGTTTCTACACCCACTCGTGTCACGTTATCGAGTTCATCAGCATTGGATCTAATTATTACAAACATTGAAACGACTGTTCACCATGCTGGTACAATCACGTCCGATGTCAGTGACCATTGTCCTGTATTCATGTTTTATTCAAGAGACCCAGACAAGAAAAAGATTATATCCCGCGATCCATTTTGCTTTCAGTGCGTAACAACAGATGCCTTAGAATCATTCAGAAATGAACTAAGTGCAGTAAACTGGTCTTCTGTATTTGAAAAGACAAGTGCGGATGAAGCGTATAGCGTGTTTATCAAAACTTTTACATGTGTCTACACAAAGCACTTTCCCTTCAAAACAGCTAAGCCATCGAAGAAAATCATAAAGCCGTGGATAACGCAGTGGCATGCTAAAATGATAAGGCATAAAAACCATCTATACCATTCATTCCTGCGTTCGCGTACACCAGCGTCACTTGAAGAATTTAAAAAGACCCGGAATAAATTAATGCCGAACTAAAACGGGCTAAGCTTGCATATTATCACCAGTTATTTGCTAATGCTTCAGGCAAACAGCCAGACGTAGCCTGGAAAACATTAAACGAAGTCTTCGGCCGCAACCGCTCAGACTTTCACCCTGATAAGATCACTGTGGACGGCCACGAATTCACCGGCAAGTCCCTTGCTGAATATTTCAACAGGCATTTCGTCAACATTGCTGCAACAATACAGACGGTGCCGCTAGACCAAGAACCAGGACAAGATGTAGAGTTTAGCCCCACAAATAGTTTTTTTATGGAACCAACAGACGAAACAGAAGTGCACAGAACTTTCAATAACCTAAAGAATAGTGCTGCATTGGACTGCGATAACTTACAGATTAAGCCGATAAAACATGCGTTAGATTTTCTTCTTCCCGTGCTGGTGCACATATACAACCTGATCTTTGAAACTGGCGTATTTCCAAGTGAAATGAAGCGTTCAAGAGTTTCCGTCATTTACAAGGGTGGTGATAAAAACACGGTAGCAAATTATAGACCAATAAGCATTATTCCAATCTTCTCCAAAGGACTGGAAAAAATCATGTTTTCTCGTCTAATAAAATTTTTTTCGTTAAAAAATGTCTTCAGTGAAGACTTGCATGGCTTCAGAGCCGGGAGATCAAACGAAACTGCTCTCGTAACACTGAAAGAGTATGTACTACATAACATCAATCAGAACTACTTTACTTTAGGTCTTTTTGTAGATTTCACGAAGGCTTTCGATTGTTTGAGTCATAAAATCCTCATAGATAAACTGTCCCGGTATGGAGTTCGTGGTATTCCTCTAGAATTGATTAAATCGTACTTAAGCTGCATAACACAGATGGTATGCCTGGGAAATCACCGATCCAGTTTTCTACCCATTAATAAAGGCGTCCCACAAGGAAGCCTCTTAGGGCCTCTCCTGTTTAATGTTTTTATTAACGACATTGTCCTCATTGACAGATCAGTGAAGTTTATCATATATGCCGATGACTGTTCAATACTTATGCCGGGGCCAGATGTAGGTATGTTGGTAAAGCAATGCGAAGACTTTCTTTTAAAATTATCCTTATGGACACAATCCAATGAACTGAAACTGAGTCCATCCAAAACCAAAATTATTGTTTTCCGAGCGAAAAATAAAAGATTTCAGGTTAATCACCCAATAAATTATGAAGCCCAAAATATTGAAATTGTAGAATCCCACAAAATACTTGGAGTCACGTTTAGTAGTAACTTCAACTGGGACTTGCATGTTGAGAACATATGCAAGAAAGTATCCGCAGCAGCCGGGGCGATCTCACGCTGTCGAACATTCCTGCCTACGCAGATAAAGATCCAGCTCTATCACGCATTATTTGCATCCCACATCCACTATTGCAATTTTGTCTGGGGCACCACTACAGGTACCAATAAGCATAAAATTCTTACACTACAAAAAAGGATCATGCGATACATCGGAAATCACCCATACCTCTCGCACACTGGTCACTTGTTCGCAACCTATAAAATAATCCCCGTGACTTCTTTGTACGACTTCCGAATTTTGCGCACGTTTTATTTTTCAAACGGCCCATTTCAATACTTTGTAATTGCAACCGCCTCACTACAGCGCCACGAACATATTCTTTCTACCAGAAGCATTCATGACTGGTACATTCCGCGCTTTCGAACTAATTATAAACATCAGTCACTAAAACATAATCTCCCTTCGGTTCTAAACACGTACATATTTCTTACTAAGCCTACGATAAACCAGTTGAGGCAGCAATTTCTTAACACATTATGACAAAGTTTTAAACACTACCTTGAATGTTTTTCACTTCAGAAATGTTGGTTTTGTTATGTCTAATGTAGTTGTTGCTTTTGAAATTAAAGATGCGTAAGCTGGTTTTTCTTTTCTTTATTATTTCTACTTATACATGCAGTATGTTTTCCTTTATGTGCCACATTATAAAATGTCTGACTTCGTATTGTAATTAGTATAATAATGAACTTTGAAAATGTTGTCTCTCCTGCATCTAGAATGTACACTGAACATCTAATGTAATACGCTCATTGATGACTGACTGCACTATTGCAATACTAACTGCTTGTCTACCTACTTGATTTGTATTGCGTGTCCTCATGTATGAACATGTCAGCTTCGATTTTATATTTGTTTTCTCCCTTGGTGTTTGTATTGCCACGCTGGCCTGCCTTGTTGTGGTCTCTTGGGCCCTGTCAAGCTGCCTCGAGCAGGTTTTTGCCCAAGAGTTCCTACCATGCATATGGTGAAATAAACGAATTGAATTGAATCCAATAATTATAGAATATATGAAAACGAGGTAGTCTGTGTGCTGTATATAAGAGCCATCTAAAAATTTTCATTCGCCTAGAATGAAAATGAATGAGAATGACTCCCTATATGAGCCCAAAAAAAGATGGAATGTCCAAGTCTCACTGCAACATTTATTAAACATTTCTAGACCTTGCTGGCAGGACATAGAAACACAAGCAAGAAGGCAGCGCCCCTACTAAGGAACTAGAAACGTGTTTTCAGGGGTATTCAGCACCAGCAAAACGGATCATGCCATTTTGGTACCAGAAAGGCAACTGGGCTCGTGTCGTCTACTTCTTTCTGTCCTTGTGTGTCGCGCTAAATTTTTCAAGATGTGGGTATAACGTTTCGGGACAAATGATTTCCAACAAGAAGTAAAAATCGACTGCTCGCTCTATTTTCTCTCTCCCTCGCCTCGCACCAAAAACTGCTGAGAGAGAAGGTTTTCCCCTTGCTGTCTTCGTTTTGAGAGACCAAGAATACTTTATCTCGGTTTAGCTCGAACAGGAAGGGGTAAAACGCGCATCTCTCTCGGCGCATGCGTTTCTCGCACGAGGGCCGTCGGCTCCTTGCTGCATGCAGGCAACGGTGGTCTGCCTTTTCATCGCGCCGCCGGAAGAACCGGTAACCAGCGTGCCCGTCTTTTAGCGTTTCCCCTCCTGTCGCCCAACTCCAACAGGGTGCGGCAGTCCCTGCAAGCATCTACGACTATCAGCGGTCCTCGAGGGACCGCTGTCTAGCTCAGGTGCAGTAATGACCTCCCGTCGCTAGCCAGGCTTCCTCGATGGGCGGGTACCACCTTGTGTACCTTTATTCACGCAGCCTGCAGCCGCTCGCGCGCAAGCCCCAGCGCGCGGCAGCTCTTGCTCTCATCGCTTGACTGTCCTCGCCTTCGTAGCTGCACGTCCAGGGCCGATTACCCGCGCACCACGGCGCGCCCACACCATTCCTTTTGGAACTGCTGTTGCGGAGGCGCATCGCAAGTCCTTCGCGCAGCTTCATGGCCATACTGATGTCGCTGTTCGAGGCAGCTTTCGCGGCAGCAGAGCACGCACCCTGCATTCCTCAGCGCCTTCGACCACTGCAGCGTGTTCTTGGTGGCAGCGTGGGCGTCCACTGCGGTCATAGGCGCGGGAGGGACCTTCGCAGAACCACCACCCTCTTACTGCAAGTGCCCATGGCTCAGCCTGCTCTACCCTCTTCGCCATCGCCAAGCCATCCTGTCGCTGTAGTATAGTTTGTGTTGTTTTCACGTTGCTACTGACTCCCTTCTCCCCTCTCCCCTCCAACCGGATTACTTGTGCCTTAATCTCACCTACCATGCCGGACTGCGCCGCAGGCGCGCTCTGCTGCACCATGAGTGCTGCGCGCCTCGGCTCCTACCTCAAGACGTCTCCTCCCCCCTCCCATTTGGCTCCGAGCGCTAATCACACTTAATCACAAGAAAATAAAACTCACAGGATCGTTACGAGGGAGCTACGCCTGTGTTACAGCATTCGCTGTGCTGTGAGAAGGCGCAGAAGGCAAGACTACGTTGAATTCATGGTTGCAGTTCTGGCAGCCTTCTACTCCATCCCTAGGTTTTCGTAAGCAACGTCGTCAAGGTATGTTGGTTTAGACACATTTTTTTTCGTGTAGTGGAATTAAATTATTCTTTTTTTCTGTTTCGATAACACATCCCTGAAGCATGCTCCGAGGCTCCTGCCAGTTTCAACGAGGGAGGGGGGTTTCGACATGCCGAAAATTCGCGGCCTAATACTGCCTATCTGCAGCCGCGCCGATCTTGTTTTTCTTTTGGCCACTCAGGTTGCTCTTTGCAAACGTTTGCTCTTACGCGTGCATATATGTTTTTGTAGCCCTTAAAATGTTTGCTGAAGGTGAATCAACTTTCAGCCTGCATTATGTTTTCTTGCTTCATTTTTCAGATTTATGAGAACTAGAGAAAAAAGTTACCGTCATTTTAATACTGCTGCTGCATGCTACGTAAAGGGTGTATAAATGATGCATGCATACGCGTCTACAGTTTGTACTCATTTAAATCTAAACTGAAATGACTTCTCTACGGCACTGCTAGTTGCTCTTATATGGGCAGGATTGCACGACCTTTTGAATTCATATTTTCATTTTGAATAGAGTGCTAGGACATTGCACGTAAAGAGGTAAGTGCAGGACAGCCGAGCCAGCACGCAATGGCACGAGTGGACAGGTGTATTACATTCCCTGTAACGTAAGTATGTGCTTCAAATTTCACCCACATGTGCGCTTACATTCCTTATAACTGCATGGAAAAGGAGGAATAATTTTATTGAACCAGAGCCGGGAAATCGAGCACTAACCTTTTGGGGATTTTCGTGTGAGACACAATATTGTGGACACTGCTAGCTATGGGGACGTTTTTTGGATGTATTCGAGAGAGATGAGCACCTCCTGGGGAGATTTTAAATGTCCCGTTGGATTACTTTTGAAGATTTTGAGGAGGTTTTGGGTTCGCTGGGCGGTATATTATTAGAAGGTGAACGAAAAGAGGCATATTTTCTTATTCTGTGGTCACTTTTTCCGGTACAAAAAAAAGATGCAGAGAGCGCACATTCTTTTATAGCTTTTGCTTGTCTTCATTGATCTGATTAGTTCAGCCAGAATGCACTTTGACCCTTTTGTTTACTAAGTGAGACACACCCAGAACTCTCTGGGACAATGTTGGCCACGAGTACGACTCCTACAGTCATCGCGATGTTTCTCCGTGTTTTGCGCGTTTTATCGTGACAGGAAGCTACCTCGCAGGAGCTGGCCATTTCGATCTTCGATGATCTCCGAGCGCGTGTGCTTCTGTCTTTGTCGTTTAGATAATTTACTATTTGTGTACCCAAATTCGTCCGAAAAAACGTTGGTTTGGATGCGAGTGTTTCTCTCTGAGCGCGGTAGTCGTCTCCATGAAGTGCCGATGCATGCATCCAGCGTGGGAAATATTCAGACAACAAGGTTTGCTTTTCAGCCGGGTGGAGCAGCATTCAAGGCATCCGTCAGTGTAAACTTCTGTAAGGCGAGAAAAAGCCTTGTCTTTGCCTATTAATGGCCTTTGGCCAATAAGAAGGCCTTGAGTACTTCACTTTGCGGCAAAAACGCAGATCGCGTTGGCCGTTTCACCAAGACGGTACGTTTCCAGTCAAGGCAATAAATAGCTGCAGTTTGAAGGAAGTGCGGAAATACCAATAAGAATGCAATGCCAAAGAAGCTTCTAAGTACTTTTGCCACTTATGGCTCTTAAAGATGCAGCTGACTCTCTGTTGACAGACCCTTTTTTTATATTAACAACAATGAAACAGGCTGTTACAGCCTGGAAACGCACAGGCGGTCTCTTGTTTATTCGCAGATGAGTTGTAATGGCGATCTACAGCTCAGTATCACAGCGTCTCCTCCTCGAAGAGGGCAAGAAACTTTCTCCCACTGGAGCTAGACTGCTAAAGAAGTTATACAGCGGTATATTCTGTACAGCCCTTTGCATTTAAAATTAAAACTCTTCGCCCGTGTGAAGCGGTGCAACAGTTTATAAAATGTATTCAAGTTGCGTCGGAATAAAATGAACGCGTGCTTTTTCTAGACTTCCACTGAAAATATTGCTTTATCCGAAAAATAATACTAGTCTTTCACACATCCTTGATATCTGCCTTATGGGGGCACGATGTGTAAGGACCATAAATATGGTTTTCAGATACTGGTCCACTATATGTCAGCACAGACCAACTTCGAAGCAAGGAAAGAGAAGGCGCAGTAATTCTTCTGAAAAGAGAATTTATGGTAATGATTCAAAAAGCACTTTACCTGCCATGGAGAAACGCAGCCTTCCTCACAATTCGTAGTCACTGGAGTATTGTCCTGACGAAAAGGGAGAAATAAACAGTTCATATTTGTAGACACGTCTTAATATAGCATAAAAATCAAATTATTAAATGCTTCTGGCAGGAAACAAGCACTTCTATGGAGCTTTGAGGGGAACAAATAGTATAGATCATCTGTGCCGCTGCTTTCGGTATTCATAAATATCCGTGCTGTGGTGACGCCATAGGCCCAATCCTATGGCTCCCACTCTTCCGCGTGGATGGGACGAAGAGAGAGAAAAAGTTTATAAGGGAAAATGGTACATCTAGGCTATTTAATGATGACACGATAGTAACGCGCAAAAAGAACATAAATCTGTAAGGGTGAGCGTTGAATGCCAAATTTTACACAAGAAAAAATAGTCTTAAAGCTACACTGAACTTCATGCTTGACACTGTCAGTTCTCACTTCATTAACCAGAATAGAATCATCTACAAATTTGTTTAAGTGAAGAAAAGCCATTACTCGATAACTGGCTGTGAATATTAAAAAGCACAAGCAGACTGGAATGAACGGAGCCGACATGAAGTCCACGTGATTTACACAACAAATTGTAGATAATGATCACGACATTTGTGGCGCAGGGAGAGCTTCGGCCAAAGAGCGCCATAAAAAAAGGTATTGCTCGTCACACAAAGAGTGCTCTAAGATCAATTTCTCAAAAATTTGAACTAGGTTAAGCTGAGGATCACGCTACGGGAAGCAACAATAGTTGACGGTGCGTAAGCGCATCAGTTTAGTAGCAGAATATAATGTAGAACGTTATCAGAAATATCTACCACAGCATGTTTAATGTTGTCTACACTACTCCCGTTGCCACCACAAATATTGTATATTGCTTGATTCCTCATCCTTAGTTTATGCTGCTTCATGGAAATGAATATCACAGGCTCTTGAAATATTATACACATTTTCTTTCCACTTTCGAGCTTTCCGAATCTCTATTCAGGGAATAATTGATCACATTCTCTCTTGCTCTTGCTTACACTTTATAAACAACTTTTGATTCTTGAATTAATAATAAGCGTAAAATTTATGCCCTAATTTGCGACAGATAAATATCAGAATCAGGTTTCATTTTCCAGTAATCAAACATTGGACGGATACCTGGGCTAAAAGCCAGACATTTGGCTTGACAAAGGCCCAGCAACCATTTACATGGGAACAGGTGGAACTGGTTGCAGCAAAGCAGAATAATAAAAAGAAAGAAAAAAGAAAACAGACCAAACATTTCGCAGTGACAACAATACACAAAGCACACATGTGCATACAAAAACATACGCAACACATATTGTAAATTAAACGCACAATGCAAACATCCAACAACCTTTAATGCGGCAGTTAGAAATGAAGTTATTTAGCCCACAGTAAGGTTATATTAAATTTCCGAAATTGCTTCGCAGTTGTTTTGAATTTTTACCGACAGTGTTTCTATATTTATTCAAAGTGGCGGGTACGTTACGGGCTGAAGACTGTAGCTTGTGGTTTGTGCGAAAGCGTGGTACTGCCTATATATCGGTGTTTCTTGTCTGCACAACGTTACTGCGCTGTTCTAGTGGTACAACAGATTTTACAAGTCTTCAAACTTCCGGAGAGGCAAAATGCAGTATGTGCAATAGACGGAACTTGTACAGATGATCTGCTCGAATCAAGCCATACGAAACAAATGTATTCTGTTTTGTCGACATGGGTTCAAGGCTGGCGATGTAACGGATCATTTTCTTCTGTAAGACAAGAATACTGTTTTTTTTCACTCTTGGTGGTAGTAGCAAAGACTAAGTTACGGAATGTTAAGGGAGAAATGTAAAGAGCGAAATACATTTGTATTTTAGCCTTCGATGGTAGGAAGGACCGGTATTGAGAGAAAACGCCGGTTACTGATGAAACTTTTTTACACAGATAATAAACATGAGTGTCACAATTTATGTGAGCAAAGAAGTACACTCCAAGTGTCTTATATTCATTTATAATTTGTATCTGGTCGCATCCCAAGCTCAGTTCAACACTGAAACCGGTCAAAATTGACAACTTGAGAAATCCTCGGGCCACCATATACACTTGGCAGTGTCACAGAAAAAAACGAAATGGTGCCTCCTACAATCAGTTCACCAGCAGCCTATGCGACTACCTCAGCGGAACTGGTCCCCACCCCTTCTTTTAACTTTCTATATCCTAGATTCCACTCCCCTTTCTCAACTTATGCCTTGTGGCACACCTCTCGAATAAAAAAAATTACAGAGAACAAAAGAAGAAATAACATGAATACATTAGTAATTTTATTCTCACAAATTTGTCACTACGATAATATACAAGAGTGTGTTCAAATGAAGCTAGGAGCACTTACAAAAGTAGTCTCTGCTACAGGCAGCGATAACGAAACAACTGCGATGAAAACGGTTTGGTTTGCTTCATTGGGGCTTAACGTCCCAAAGCGACTCGGGCTATGAGGGACGCCGCAGTGGAGGGCTCCGGAAATTTCGACCACCTGGGGTTGTTTAACGTGCACTGACATCGCACAGTACACGGGCCTCTAGAATTTCGCCTTCATCGAAATTCGGCCGCCGTGGCCGGGATCGAACCCGCGTCTTTCGGGCCAGCAGCCGAGCGCCGCAACCACTGCGCCACCGCGGCGGGGCGCGATGAAAACGAGTCAAGCAGAAGCGACCGATAAAAAAGTAACTTCTTGCTTCAAAGAAATTGCAGATAGAAACTTAATATTTAAAAGCGTTACATAAACATAAAAGTTAGAAAAACGCCACAGAGAAAAAAGGAAAATGGCAAGCGAAAGCGACCGAACACCAATAGGAGTAGTGGTGGAGTTCTTTAAATGTCATCTTTACAAGCAGAATATATGTTCACGATTTAATTCCATTATAACTCTGGTACGTTGTTCTGTATTTTTTGCAGACCTCTGACTTTTTTTAACGTTCTTAAATTCCAGGTATTCACCTAGTATTCGCCGCGGTACAATCAGAACTCTCTATCTCAATCGAAATCGCTCATTGAAACATGCTCTTTGATTTCGCGGAGCAAGAGAACTTGCTCCGGATCGGCAATTGAAATACCCCATAGAAGGTCAACGTTTCCTGAACATAGATTTGATTTCAGATTGTCTTTCGCTTTCGCTTGGTGGTCCGCCTGACGTGCTGGAGGAAGATGTGTTGGCGTTGTTGTTGTCAATGGAAATGAGTTTATTTTACAACGTATCATGACGTACTCTATTCGTGACGCATACCGAATGTTTAAAACAGCTAACCCGGACTCGCTCATTGGCTGAACGAAATTCTGAGCTCTGAGGCCAAAATGGGTAATTACTGTCTCCACACAGGATGCGTGTGTCTGCGTTTATTTTGTAAGCGCTATGCTGGCCGCCAGCGCCCTCGAAATAGTTAGCGAGCAGAAAAAGAGCACTGAAGACATTTGCTTCTTGCCTGTCTGCAGCCGTCCTCTTGACCAATTCTTAAATGGCGAGCGCAAAGCACTGCCCGCCATTCCTATTCCTTCGGCACCTAGGCTTGTACTGCAGATGAAGAGGAAGTGTTGTATGCAGTGGGAGAAAACGGCCTTCAGCCCGGCAAAGCGCTGCTGGTTCGGGCTGCCTCTCTGTTATATATGTTGTTATATTTTTCTGAGGAGACTAACAAATGCGTAAAAAGGGGAAAAGAGCGACCTAATAAGAAAAGCATCGAAGCCAATTTCATTTCCGGAGCCCCTCTGCAGGTGTCTGAGACGATGTGGAAAATCACAAATGCATAATACGTCTTATGGGGAAAGCCATTACAAAGGAAAAGCACTGCTTGCAGAAGAGTAGCACTGTCCCGCAGTTCGACTTTCCTGAAAATTGGGCGGATGTCTGTCCGGAAGAAGCGCAGTCACACTGCTCGAACAATGTAGTAGTAGTAGTAGAGTTTTTATTCAAAATAATAAAAAGAAATAAAAAGTCTTCTGCTAGCGCCGGCATCTATTATCGAACTCGAAGCACCTGATCTGGGGCAGCGGAAATAAAGGGACAACGGGCTGGCTGGAGAAATGAAATGAACGAGGTGAGGGGACGGCCACAATAGACAGGGGAGAGAGAGGTCTGGAACTATATACAAGTGTTCTATTTACGAATTCACACATGTACAGGTCGGTTGCGCGAGATATCCATAAACGACATGCAAAAAATGAAAAGTTTCTATATTCACATCTGTCGTGAATACAAGACAAAAAAAAACATAGTTTGGCTATCATAAGCGATGACGCAGCCCACGATTCGGCTTACGCGTTTTACGTCCGCAGTAAAGTTTAAGCGATACGGTCTCTTCTGATACTAACGTGAAGTATGTCCGCGAAGGCGCAGCAAGCCGCTTGAAAGACAGGTACTTATTTTATGAGCTCCTGTGCAGCCATTCGACATCTCCCGAGTGAATGTTCACGGCAACAGGGAATGGCAAAATGCCTGTGATGGAATCGGCTTGTTGTGAAGCATCAAGCCGTGTTCCATAATCTCTGAGGGCACGCTACAACCCCCATGAACTGAGCGTCTGAAATGGAAGGAGCACTGACAAATAAGCTGCCGAAGATCACCTTGATTTACCTTTCGAAAGCTGATGTCAAAGCATTCAGAGAGGCTAAACAGAAATAATGGGCTTCTATTCCTCTTTGCATGGCATAGTGATATGGCACTTGTGGCAGTTCACAGGGACCGGCATGTCGCAAGGGCAGGTGTTTATAAACAGGGCAGTGAATTCGTAAACAAAATTGCTGATCCTATAAATATGGCCATACGAAGTATTTCCTTTTGCAGCGCAGGAAAAATGTCGGTAATATTGCGAATGAAAATCATTATGGAAAATCATTTTTTAAAGCACGAGAAGCTTCAAATCATTGAAATACGATGGGCAAGAAGAGTAAGTAAGCCCACTCTCTTTACTCACCGTTCATTGTTAGAAAACTACCGTCCAATATCAGTCATATCCCCATGTTGTAAACTTATTGTTGGCAATCAGATTAACGAACTTCTGGATAAACCCTCAATACTGTCTAATGTTCAACACGAATTTAGAAAAGGCTTTTCAACAGTAACACTAGTAAGTAAAACATTCACTCGCCTCATGTCTTGATAAAAAAGGTTAAATTGAAGCTGAATTTCTTGATTTTAGCTAAGCTTTTGAAACAGTTCCACATGTCAAGCTACTGTTAAAACTCAGACTTCTTGAGCTTCCACAAATTCTGATCACATGGATAACAAACTATCTAACAAACCACCGTCAATTCATAGGAATTACTCAGCAACAATCTGGCTGGCTTCATATCAACTCACAGAGTCCCTCAAGGCAATCATTTCTTTTTTCCTTTGCATAAATTATATGACTACTGCAATTATTTTCATTGTAAAATTCAGGTTGTTTGCGGACGATTGTGTACTTTTTCGCGAAATCACTTCAACAAACAATCAAATCGACTCAAATGATTCTCTTGCTGGCATATTTGGTGCAAAACCTGGGGAACGCGGCTTAACACTGGATAGGCGGTCTTTCTTCGCTTCTCTCGTGAAAGAGCTCTACTGTCCTTAACTTACATGTTATGTTTTTCGCTTTTGCAGGAAGGAATCAAATATAAGTATTTGGGTGTCCAAATTGCTTAGAATTTATTATGGAATTTACACACTGAGATTATTTGTTCATCTTAAATTATATTTTTTGGTGCATAAACTTAAAAACTGTCCACCTAACGTAACATTGCTTGATTATTATTCCCTAATTGACCTAAACGTGAATATGCATGCGTTGTTTGGGACCCGTTTACTAAACAAAATATAAAATGTCTCGAAAGGGTACTGAGTAAAGTTGTGCGATTCATCTACTCAAAATTCTCTCCCTATGATTATCCCTAAAATATAATGAGTTATAATGGCGTTGTGCTTCTTGACCAGCGATGGAAAAATCTTCGATTCCGGTTCCTTTCCATGCTTTAATGGAGATTTAGCAATAAACCTTTCATCCTGTCTATCTTGTTCAACCTCCAGGCTTGCTCGACACCATCACCCAAATTTACGAACTCCTTATTTTGTACGGACGGATGTATTCAAGTTTACATTTTTTTCCCCTGAACTATAACTGACTGGAATGATTCATTGTTTCCTGTATCCGTTGACTGATCCACTGTTTATTCTACTATTCTCTTTACCACCCTATTATTCTCTTTACCACTAACCACATTTTAGGCTATCTCCACCGCAATATATTACTTGCTCCGTCTTGTTTGCGTACAAGACCCTAATCCGCCCTAGACTACAATATTCTAGCGTTATTTTTAACCTCATCACAACCCTCGAGTTCATTCAGAATAGTGGCACTAGATTTATTCTCTCTGATAATTCTTTAAATGCTCAGCTGGGCCCACCCCTCCTCGCAACCCGTTGTAAGATAGCTCAACTCTTCCTCTTTCTTAGATTTTGTTACTCATTACCTCCAGAAAACAATATTTTTGGCCACCCTACCACGCTTCCCGCAATGCGCACTGCAACGCTCTGTACCCTCAACCGCACGTGCGTGCGTGCACGCGCGTACTCCTCACCACAGTACAGGCGCCCTGTCACAACCTCGTCCCCACCTTGGAAGTACGCGTCGTGTCAAATCAAGACCACAGTCCCTGGCATTAAAAGATAAACAAACACCCCCGATCCTGCGCTTACATACCTTGCTCGAGCACATTTATAGTTGCTACAGTGCGTACCCCACATCTACACTGATGGCTCTTTCACATCTATCTCATCAGCGATTGGCTTCTGGTTTCCGTCAAAGCAGACAACGATTTCAGAGACACTCAGTCACCGCACCTCGACTACTGCTACAGAGCTGGCTGCTCTGCGAGCAGCATTTATTAACATTTTACAACAACCGTCAACAGTGTGGGCTATCTTCAGTGACTCTCGCGCTCCACCACAACCGATAAAGTCGTCACAAAGCATTCAGGAGGAGATCGTCGGCGACTTGAACAAATTAGACGCCGAGGCCCGTGAGCTACGTTACCGTGTTGTGCTGCACGGGTTACCCGCTCACTGCGGCCTCAGAGACAGCCATCGTGCTGACGGTGCAGCGAGGTCTGCGCATGGCGACACCTCCTTGCTCCTACCCGTACCCTTTTCCCGTAGCGATGGCATGAGACTTCTGGCTTCTTTTAGTGGCATAGGCAGCGCTCTTGGCGGCGTGATCCGCAGAGTCAATATAGACCCCTTCTTCGTGTCGACCCCACTTATGAATTCCGCATTCTAAACAATTCAGATAGTCGTGATCGTAATTGCGTGCACCGAATTCGCCTGGACATTATCTTCACTAAATTCTATCTTCATAAAATTAGTGTATCAAATACATCTCTGTGCCCGACATGCGGTGAGCGCGAGGATCTTCAACACGATCTGTCACTACCAAATCTTTAATCCCCATCTCAAAGTACGGTTAAGTTCTTTAGGACATCGACAGGACGGCCCCGTGTACCTGCAGCATGTCCTTGGACCCTGGAGTGATGAGATTTCGGCTGCGCGGGGGACGAAAGCAATGTCAGTTTTTCTTAGGGACACGGGATTGGCGGACACTCTTTGATAAGCTTGTTTGTTTGTGAGTGCGCGTGTTGAGTGTGCTGGATGTCACCTTTCACCATTTCTTTTTTTTTTTCCTTTTTTTACCCTCACCTGGAGTAGCATGCTAGGATAATAATCAGGCAGACTTCTCCTTTATGTATTAAAGTATCTCTGCCACGTTCACGCATTCTCACATACAAGATTAATTTTTCTCCGCATTGTCAGCGACTGGAATCACCTTCCAGAACGTACCGCCACTATCAGTGACCCGTCACGTTTCAAGTTGGCAACCGAAACCCATCAAGCAAGCCTACTCCCCTAACATTTCTGCGTGTTACGCCCACCCATGATATAATGTACCGGTCAGAGGCAATCGAGATATAGTAGATAAATTCATAATTAAATAAAAAAGAATAATAATAAATAATTAAAATACGCTACAACTGGTCACAATTTCAAGCGCTTGAATGAAAGCATGGCGCCTACCTTTCCTGCCTCTCCACGGCACGCAGGCATGACCGCCGCGATTAAATACAGCAAATACCATTGCTGCAAATCCATTGCAAACTGCAAGTACTTCTAACAACCAGGCACCTTTCAGAAAACCGCCGTGGTTCCCTCCAGGCCTTCCCACAGGATGCTTCAGCATTCCATTGAGGGGGATTTTAAATACACTTTCTTAAAAGTTCAAAAGGTGCGATTAAACGATTAAACGGGTGCGTCTACTCTAGCAACAGAACGCACAGCAGGGTACATGTTTAGGGTGTCAGCGAGCAGACCTCCATATTTTAATGCAGAGGTGTTGGCATTTTGTTCACATTCTTTTTCTTCTATCGCGAGGCTACGTTAAGAAATGTCTTCAAGATAGGACATGCAGAGTAGTAATTATTATTGAGAAACAGCGTGAAGCATAATGAGAAAAAGTAGAAAATAGGTGCTTTTAATACTGAACGAAGTAAGTAAAATATTTTGCTGACAGCAGAATGCAGAGTGAAGAGAAAGCTACGTCAGAGCAACATTTCAGACAACACTCGTCTAAAACTTCGAGCTCTCGACAGTCGCGGTATCTTTTGTTGGCGGATAAACAACTCAGAAGCATTTTAAACAAAAAAAGTCTAGCATTTCAAACGTAATCGTTCTTCGGGAGAAGTCTTCACTGAAAATTATTCTCTCTAGTGCGGTGTTTTTCCTCTCTAATTCAAAGCGGTTTCCCTGAACTTCCACACATTCGATCTCTTAAGAAGCACGTATCGAGGCACGTCTAGCTTTTAAAAAGCATTAGGAAGATGACAACACAAACATTTTTTGATATCTTTTGTGCGCAAAGTGTTTGCGAGGCGCGGGAGGAAATCCATCACCCACTAAAGGAAATTTTGACAATAGGATTAGCCATCATCGGAGCCCGCAGAAAGAAAAGCCAAGATGCATGATATTGCCATGCGCCTAACGCGCCGCGCGGCCTCCGCGCTGAGTCCAAAACGACGACGAAGCGGCCGTGGGCTCTAGAGGCGCGCTTGTTCTGTTCTCTGTCCTGAAACCTGGCTCTACAACTAAAAGGCGGCTCCCAGTCTTGGGTTCATCCCGACGCCTACCTTCATGACTCCTCTGGTAGTGACAATATATATACTGCATCACAAGCAATAGCGCGAATAGTTGCTTCCCATCCTGTATCTATTTAGTAAGATGAGTTTTCGAATGTGAAACAGGACCGCATCAAAAAACGCTTGATTTTTGCATCCTATCCAATAACGGTGGCCAGTCAAACATACGGCTACACTGCTGCGGCAAGATAAAGTGTGCCCGATATTTTTTTCACGCACAATCTTTATTCCTCTAAAAGACAATGAGGCCCATGGGCAAAAAGCTACTTCCAGAGTAGCTCGACTAGGCGCGGAGTCCTTTACACGGCAACAAACAACATACAGCACTAATAAAAATAAGAAAGTATAGGGTCAAACAGCACAAGCCAAGTATCCTCAATGCGCAATAGAGAAGAAATATGTAAGGTATTTTTAGCAATTAAATCAGAGTGAAAATGGCACAGTATGACAAGCAAGAACGATAATGCAGGGCATCATTATCATACATCGAGAACACAATGCAACTAAGCAGTTCTAAAAACTTAAGATCTGAGAAGAAAATAGGATAACTATTCTCCATGTGATAATAATGTAATAATAAGGTATTTACCTAATCTTTCATCCGTTTACAGTAATTTCTAAAACTGGCACGTGCACCATGGTTCACGAAAAAGGAAAAAAAGGTAGAAAGGTTTACTCGGAGAGACAGGCAAAGACGCAGGCCTCAGTTATGGTTATCTCGCCTGGTGCTCTTGACCATCGCATACTGTGTCTTTGCATAAATACCAACGGCAACAACCTTCTTACCCTCCAGAAACTGGCTCATGAGCGAGCAAGTGGCCAGGATGATCGCCAGGATAACGACGCGGAAATCAGGGATGCGAGAAGACACTCGGTAACTGGTCCAGCCGCTTCACCTACGCAGCACCTTAGCCCCACCTCAAGAAGCATGGCATCAAAACCTCAACGTCATAATCTCATCAACCTAAAGAAAAGGTCCTGGGCCTCCCCTTGCGAGATCGACAGACCGGCTGTTACGACTGGGCGTGCACAACACGAAACACGAGGTGATAGAGGCACACCTCACGGCGCAGGTGGTACGGCTCTCCACTTGTCAGACTGGACCACAAGTCCTCAGTGACTTAAAGATCAATTGCCTACGAAAGCTAGACACCAAAAACGACATCCGAGCCTCATGGAGAGGACAATTCAAGGCAGTTCATATACCCAGACATATGCACCCCGATTCTCACCAGTCAAGACGACAAGCACGAACCGAAGCTATGAAAAGGCACTACGGCGGGCGCGAGGGCATGTTCTACGTTGATGCTGCGTGCCCCGAGCAGGGAATGACGGCCGCCGCAGTAGTGCACTAAAATACAATGGACGGCCTATTAGTTTCTAGCTAGGACATACGGGCTGCTGAAAAAGTGGCGATTGCTCTAGCTGCAACACACGTTAGCTCACACTCTTCTACATTACGCATACATACATTCTGCACTGTTTCTGTCAAAACGTTTTCCACGCATACGCAAGCAACGCGTATCTCTCTGCCACTACCGCCAGGTAGCACAAAGCGCACGATTGAGGTGCCCAGTAAAGCAGGAAGCCAGTTATGCGTGTTTCCTTTTTCTTCTTTGCGATGGGCACCGCGTGTGCGAGGCCGTTTAACATGTGATCGGTTACCGCGATAGCATATTCCTTTCCTGCAGTGGCCAGCGATGCCGCTCTGTGCGCTTCGCCGCGGGTTCGAAACTCAGTCTCGGCATTACTAATTTAATTTCTGCAGGTCTCCTTGAGGCTTCACATAAATATAGACTTTTTCAGGATTGCTTGTGAAGCAGCACTTTAGCCCTAACTCATTTGGCGCCACGCTGAGAGATCGGCTCTCGCTCACCTCCGGTGTCATGACTCGGTGCCACCACGCTGATTACCAGCTGTGGGAACGCGCATACACAGTAGTCGCTGCCTCACTGACATTAAAACCGTTAGCTGCCACATGGCATTTCACTGACATCTTGGGACGATAATGGATGCAGCCTGCAAGCTTGGAACGTTGCACTCGTGTGCCGAACGAGACGAAACAATACAGACATAAATCTTCTATCGCAACCACGATTTGATCTGTTTTGTGGGCCTAAGGAGATGCCTTGGAACAAGTTTCAGTAACATACGTTGAGTGGAAAAATACTTTAATATCATTTTGGATGTTGTCAGAGCCGCCATAAGACATTTAAATTCCAATCGAGGGACGTCATGTTGCTGTTTCCTCAGTCATCTTGAGGTTATCTAAGTAGTCCTCCACAATAATAAAATATCATGCAGCCATTTCGAAGCTAATAAAAATATATGAAAAAAGTTATTTTTGTTGAACTATCCGTGCCGAATTATAAAATTATCAAGACGGATGCTTTTTCGTAGATTCACGATGAAAATTAGCGTTTCAACGCAAGTCTTATTTTAACAAACGGGACTGCCCATGAGAGATCAAACTCGTATGTCCGATCGACATTTTTAATTTCAGCAACAAAATATATAGTGACGGAAGTACACCCGGAAGTATATCTCCCAGCTTGCTTTTTTTTCAATTCCCTTTGCTCAAAAAATTGCTGCTACCACTAGAACAGTGGATAAGAAGGGCCAAGTCGGAACATGAAAACACGAAGTGGTCACTGTAAAGATAATAAATGGGAACTAATGTTGCAGTTAGCGGTTTAGAATGAAATTTCCGGCTCAACTATAAACCAACACCGTGTTTACAAAGAAAGCGGGGGGTTCATGGGAGGCCGCTCCTACTGGCGGTGAAAATAGGAGTAGCACCCATAGAAATACTTGGAAGTAAAATTTTTGAGATCAGTTTTCTGGGGAGCACGCCTATGATGTCCTCAACATGCCTATGATGCCGTCCCTTCGTGAACAGCAACCAAATTCATCCTAGAACATGTTCTCAAAGTATGAAGCATCGTTTCGAAGACAATGTATATTTAAAACACCGAGAAACGTGCTCACGAGAGTCTCCCGCCGCTGGCAGTACAAGCCAGTTGCGCGATTCATAGAGAAAGCTTTTAGCAATGCTTACGAAATTAAATGTCTTGTGCGACAGAGCATCTATGGAGGCAGCCGTTCGTTTACTGTTGGCAAATGCTTTCAAGAACAGCATCACAAATTACGCTTTGTCATTTCGCGGTTATCTTTTTAAAATGCAACGATAAATTTGCGTCGTGAAGCTGTACAGAGGGCAAAGCGCATGCCTAGAACAACCAAACTGTGCGTTCCGGAGCTCCCAAAGCCGCTGCGACCAAGAAAGCAAAAAATGACGATGAAATTCTATGAGTTTAACAGCACATGTTTACATCCAGACCATTGTTAACCAAATCTTATGGCTAGTTATCGCGTGTTACGCCCGAAACACGCTCAGAGCGCGTTCTAGACATGCGTTTTGCCCTCTGCACATACCAACAAAAGGCATTCTATTCGCTAGTTGTTTGCACGGATCCCGCAGGCTTCTCGCGCAGTGTATTTCTGCCGCGCACGCTAAATCTCTTTTCAAATACCACCGTTCAAACGATAGTAAAGTTTACACTGAGCACAATCCTAAAACAGCAGAGTAAACAAACCGCGCACTACAGCAGAGAGAGAGAGAGAGAGAGAAATGGACGGAAAGGCAGGGAGGTTAACAAGGCGATGCCCAGTAGGCAACCCTACACTTTGGGAGGGGAACAAATGGGAAAAAAGGAAAAAGAGCGCCAATGAAATGATTTTTCCAAGTGTCCAGCGACCACTATGTTACCGGGACAGAGGGCGCGCACTGAAAACTTAAAGATTATAGACGGGAATACAATCCAGAGTCCCTTAGGAATATCAGGAGCGCTTTCACCGCTTTCCTTTGTGAGGATGGTTGTGTCCTAGGCCCCACAACGCTGGATTCAGAGGACGCAAGCCCAAGCTGTACAGAGTAGTAATCAGGAAACCGCTATCTCGCTCAAATCAGGAAACCGCGCTCTCGCCATCCTCCTGTTGTTTTCGTTGGTGGATGCAAGGTGTCGAATAGAAAATTCGACAGTTTACGAAGGCGTTTGCCGGCCGCAAGGCATCCTTTGCAACGTGACGAATCTCGACTACGGCGCAGCAAGCCACTCTAAAAACAGGTACCAACTTTATGAGCTCCAGCGCAACCATTCCACATATGCACAGTTGATGTTCACTGCAAAGTGGTATAGTAAAAATGCCAGCGATGTTATCGAGAGCCTTGTGAAGCATCACACCATATTGCATTACCTCAAGCGGCGCGCTAGAGCCCCCATCAAGTCTGCGTCTGAAATGGTTGAAGCACTGAATAATAAGCTGCACAAAATCACACTGATTTGCCTTGCGACAGCTGATGTCAAAGCATTCAGAGATGCTAAACAGAACAAATAGGGTTCCACTTCTGCACAGTGATGTTCACGGCAAACGGGGATGGAAAAAATGGCTGCGATATAACCGGGGACGTTGTGAAGCATCAAAACACATCGCGTTATCTCCGAGGGCACGCTACAGCCCCCATCATGTCAGCGTCTGAAATGATTTAAGCAGTAAATAATAAGCTGCACAAGATCACCTTGATTCACCTTCCAAAATCTGACTTCAAAGCATTCAGACAGGCTAAACAGAGCAAATGGGGTTTCGTTCCCTTTTGCGCCGCATTCAGACATGACACTTTTGGCAGTGCACAAGGAGCGGCATATCGAAATTGCAGGTGTTTGTAAGCAGAAAGGTGGATCCGTACCCAAAAATGCTTAGCCTGTCGACATGGACATGTCAAGTTATTCTTGATGCAGCGCAAGAAAAACGTGGGGAACATTGCGAATTAAAAGCTCTATTGACACAGATCATCTTTTTGAAAGAACTAGAAGCTTGAAAGCGTTGAAATCCTACAGAGGAAAAAAGTAAATACGCCAACTCTTTTTACGCAGAAGTGGACTGTATTGACAAGCAGAAAAGAACGTCACCAAAAGGAGTTGTCGCCTAACATACCGAGACGACAAAAATTTTCAGAAAACACTTCTCAGCATATTTGCTTTAAATAGCAAGCGATAATCCCGCACTAAGACACGGACATAGAGAAGCCAGCACAAAGCTACGGCGAAGGGCTTTCACACCAGCGGGACGGAACGGGATAACCAAGACGAGCTTTGCCTTCCAACCGACGCACACTACCGGCCTGTAAAGAACTACCCATGCCCCTGGGAGGTAACAGCCCGCAAAGAATTCCCCCTACTTTATGCATGTTCGCATTCGATCTGCGACCCAAGTGCAGATGCAGAAATGTTGTGCAATGAAGGCAGTTTGCCCGTGCAGCACTTGCTATTGAGGAGCGGGCGCTTCGGACTGTTTTAAGGCAATCGCCGACTGTCGCATTGAACGTTCTTGTTCTTTCCTTGACGCTTCTGCCGTGCGGTCTTTGGGAGTGCTTCACACGTGCGTCCCGTTTTGTCAGAAGGAGTACGAAGTCAATACGCTATTATGCTGTACATGATAAGGCTATACATATTTTGAAAGGTGCACTGGAAAAACTAGTGACTATAGAGTAAACATTAATTAAACAGCGTATTTTTGGGTATATTGTTAGTGTCGGTACAGTACGAAGACATCACCTTTAAAATTCAATCCTCGGTGTATTGAAAGTTACTGCTGCGTCACTTATTGAAACAAAAATGTATACAAGTACAAATATAAGCGGGCAATTACATGAAAATAATTTTGTTAGTGTTCAACGCCTCTTTAAAGTGAAAATGAAGTATTTCCGTACTCACTGACCACTGATTGTCCTTCAGTAAAGTTGGGACCCGATCGATCTCATCGGTTGCCCTAGTGATAGCAGTAATCCCGCTAAAGCGGTCCCATTCGCTACTCTGTAAGTCTAGAAATACAAAACCTAATACAACATATCATTAAAGCATGCTACTGCACTTGTTCTGATATTTCATTTCTAAAAGTTGGAAAGCAATTGAAGGAGGCTTTCTATTTAGGAATTTTCAAAATTCGGCAGCCCAGTGTTTTGCTCTCAATCGAGTGCATTTTCAGACATGAAGGAATTCCACCAGGCGCTCAAAATTGAGTACGGATATTGCCAACAGAATAATTATTCGTTTCTAAAAGTTAAGTTTTATTAGTTTCAAGTTTCTCGAAATTTGTTTTTGATATCTTGAACATTTTAAAAATGCGTCCCCTTATCTCTTTTTGTTACTCGACAACCATCCTGGGAGGCGAAATTATACCCATCGCCTCGTTATGCTGTATGCAGAGTGTTGAGTGAAAACTATCTGGATAGCTCGCTGCAAACAATTTCTATTTAATGTGGTCCAAAGTTTAGGATTCCCGAATTTCGAGACAGCAGCCCATCCCCGAGTTGGCTTTGAAATTTTTTTTTCGGAAAGAGCTTTTTTTTTTTCAAAGCTAAGTTAGGATATGTCTTTCCGGGTGCACTTCCTATACTGTATATATTTTTTGAAGAAGTTCAAAATGTTAATCGGATATGCCTGTTCAATAAATCGTGGACAGTACCAAATATTTTCTTCAAGTAGGCACACACGCTAAACTGTTATTATTCTTTTTTGAGGTGAGTCAATCATGGTAAATTTGCCAGCGATGGCGTGCTTTATTATATATATCTGACTTAAACGCAGCGTTTACAACATCCACCACTCCTGCCACTTAAGCGCCGCCGCAATCATGAAAGTACTCAACCTGCTTCTCTGTCGTCGCATTTGCAAGAGTTGAGTAGACAGAGGAAGGCCCAACATCTTCTCATTTCACTTCCCGTGGAGTCCCGCTGGGTGGAGTGCTCAGCCCAACGCTGTTCAACCTTACACTTGTCGGGCTTGTCGATATACTACCACAGTCGGCGCAAATCTCAATATATGCGGATGACATCTGTATCTGGGCATCCGGAGTTACGCGCCCACAAGTTCAAGCGAGACTTCAAAAGGCGTCAAGTATTCTTGCGGCCTACCTTCGCCAGCAAGGCCTGCAGATTTCAACCGAAAAGTGCTCGCTGGTTGCCTTTACACGAAAGAACATGTCTCCTTATACCGTATGCATAAACGGCACAGCAATACCCTACGTAAAGAGCCATCGGTTTCTGGGAGTAATCATCGACCGAAATCTATCATGGACCCCTCATATCTCATACATGAAAAAGAGACTGACAGCGATTTCTCACGTTCTCGCCTTTCTTGGGGGAAAGTCGTGGGGAGCGTCGGTGCGGTCGATGATGAAGCTCTACAACGTCTTATTCATGGGATTTCTTCGCTACAGCCTCCCTGTACTTGGAAATGTTCGAAAAACAAACATACGAAGTCTGCAAAGCGCTCAAGCTCAAGCTCTCCGGACTTGCCTAGGATTGCCGAAATGTGCCTCTACGGCCGCATCTGTACTTATCGCCCAGGAGCATCCAATCCCTACCTACTTAACAGTTGACGCACTGAGGGCACATTTCCGGCACATTTCCCGGGTTCCCTCTCACCATCTTGCCACTCTTCTTATTACCAGGCCGCGCACATCGTTTTTCAGACATCATTGACGCACATCCCGCCATTCTGCCGTCCCAGTTTACACCCGCCTCTAGACCGTCCTCGCCACTTTGGAGCCTGCACAATCCCCGTGTGCTTCTTTCGATACCTGGCATCAGGAAGAAGATAGACTCATCGCCGACAGAACTACAACAAATCACCCTTGAATATTTACATGAGCACCATGCAAACCGGGTGCATGTTTACACCGACGGCTCAGTCAACCCCATCTCTTCTTCTGGCTCCGTCGTCATACCCGCAAGCACTACAGAAATTAGAGTTAGGACAGGTCACCGCACTTCTTCGACGGGTGCAGAACTCACCGCTCTTCGGGTCGCCATTGAATACATCAGTCAGCAGCGCCCTCAGCGGTGGTCTATATTCACCGATTCGAAAGCTGCCCTCCTAGGCTTACAAGCTGCTCTTCGCCGTGGGGCCCGTGAACAACTGGTTGCAGAAATTCGACAGCTACATCACTCTGCCATCAACAAAGGACATGACATTATCTACCAATGGCTACCGGGGCACAGCGGCATAGCAGGTAATCACCGCGCGGATGAGGTCGCGCGAACTGCTCACGACGACGGCGATCTTGTGTCGATCCCCATTTCGAGATCGGTTGCAGCGAGCAGGCTTCGCGCACTTGCGCGGGACATCACACTTGCCGCGTGGAATTCCGGCCAATTTTGCAATTCCCGTTTACAATCCTTGGACCCAGATCTGAAGCTCCGGCTACCATCAGGCCTACCAAGACGAGAAGAAACTTTGCTGTGTCGCCTCTGGCTTGGTGTAGCTTTCACCAACCACTACTCATTCTTAATCGGTATGGCTGATAGTCCTGCATGGTCCATCTGCGGGCATGACGAGACCATAACCCACATTCTTTGTGACTGCCCTGCCTACACCACCGAAAGGCAGTCTCTCAGCCATGCGCTGGAGCGCCTAGATACACGCCCTTTCACGGAAATGACGATTCTCGGCCACTGGCCGCGGCGGTCGTCGGCGGAGAAGGCCTGCAAGGCACTACTCCGCTTCTTGAGAACTTCTGGCCTGCACGATAGGCTGTGACTTTAAGGAACAGTGACGTTTTAGAGTGACTTCAATTTTCTGTTACTCTCCTTTCTCTTTCATTTTTTTTATCCCCTCACCCCCTTCCCCCGTGTAGGGTAGCAAACCGATTATTCTTTCGGCTAACCTCCCTGCCTTTCCTCTTCTATATCCTCCTCCCTTCATAAGTGGTTTCATAGTCTAAATCCATGTCAACTCCCAACTTCTTTGCGATTTGTCACGACATTACTTACAACTTCGGCTTCATAACACAGGGTATGCCTGATACTTTTCTTCAAAACAGGGCTTCTTCAACACAACGGATACAAACGATGGCATATACCACGGCATTTGACACAGCTCCGCGCTTCGTCACCTCAGTGCGCATGATATTGTTACGGTTCAGTGATTAACACGATGGATTGATGAGGTTCACTTTATCTTTTTATTTTTACGAATGTGTTCATGTCCGTAGCACGCAACCTATAGAGAAGAGCGAGCATTTTTCAGGTGGACTAGTAGTTCATTTCCACGCCACCTACGCGCGATTATAGGAATGAGCTTCTGTGCTCTGTCGAAGCCACACCTGTCATGAGTCAGCCAAGTATGTTATGTCGAGAGCACCTACGCGAGGAATGCTGACAGCCTAACCGTTGGAATGTGGCCTCGCGTCTATATGGATCGCAGCGGCTGACGCGAGCTGTTTTTATGCTCACAGAAGACACAACTGCAGTGCCGCATTGGTGCTGCAGGTTTTGGATGCTGCAGAGGTTGATACCGCAGCTCTGCTCCGCAATAGGTGCCTTCACCACTTTAAAAATGAAGCTTTCAAGAATAACTGTGGGAGAACAAGCCTATGAAGACAACGCGCCTAGGGCTGTCCCTTCTATGCCATGTGGGACAAGCGATGAGTGAGTGAGTGTGTGAGTGAGTGAGTGAGTGAGTGAGTGAGTGAGTGAGTGAGTGAGTGAGTGAGTGTGTGAGTGAGTGAGTGAGTGGGTGAGTGAGTGAGTGAGTGAGTGAGTGAGTGAGTGAGTGAGTGAGTGAGTGAGTGAGTGAGTGAGTGAGTGAGTGAGTGAGTGAGTGAGTGAGTGAGTGAGTGAGTGAGAACTTCCACACATTCGATCTCTAAAGAAGCATGTATAGAGGCTACGTGTAGCTTTTAAAAAGCATTAGGAGGATGACAACAGAGGCATTTGAAATCTTTTGTGAACAAAGTGTTTGCAAGGCGAGGGAGGAAATCCATCACCCACTAATGGAGATTTTGACAATAGGATTAGCCATCATCGGGGCCCGCGGAAAAAAGCCAAGATGATTGATATTTACATGCGCCTAACGCGCCGCGCGACCCCCCCCCCCCCCCCCCCCCCCGCTGAGTCGAAAACGACGACGAAGCGGCGGTGCGCTCTCGAGGCGCGCTTGTTCTGTTCGGTGTCCTGAAACCTGGCTCAACAATTAAAAGATGGCTCCCAGTCTTGAGTTCTTTCCGACACCTATCTTCACGGCTCTTCTGGTCGTGACAATATATTTACTGCATCACAAGCAATAGCGCGAATAGTTGCTTCCCATCCTGTATCTATTTAGTAAGCTGAGGTTTCGAATGTTAAACAGGACAGCATCAAAAAACGCTTGATTTTTGCATCCTATATAATAACGGTGGCCAGCCAAACATACGGCTACACTGCTGCGGCAAGAGATAAAGTGCGCCCGATTTTTTTTTCCCCGCACAATCTTTATTCCTCTAAAAGACAATGAGGCCCCTGGGCAAAAAGCTATTTCCAGAGTAGCTTGACTAGGCGCGGAGCCCTTTACACGGCAACAAACAACATGCAGCACAAATAAAAATAAGAAAGCATAGGGTCAAACTGCACAAGCAAAGGATCTTCAATGCTCAATAGAGAAGAAATAGGTAAGGTATATTTAGCAATTAAATCAGAGTGAAAATGGCACAGTATGACAAGCAAGAACGACAATGCTGGGCATCATTATCATACATAGAGAACACAATGCAACTAAGAAGTTCTAAAAGCTTAAGATCTGAGAAGAAAATAGGATAAATGTTCTCCATGAGATAATAATGTAATAATGAGGTATTTACCTAATCTTTCATCCGTTTTAAGTAATTTCAAAAACTGGAACGTGCACCATGATTTACGAAAACGGAAAAAAGGTAGAAAGGTTTACTCGGAGAGATAGGCAAAGACGTAGGCCTCAGTTATGGTTATCTGACCTGGTGCTCTTGACCATCGCATACTGGGTCATTGCATAAATAACAGCGGCAACAACCTCCTCACCCTCCAGAAACTCTGGCTCATGAGCAAGCAAGTCGCCACGATTATCGCCAGGATAACGATGCGGAAATCAGGGATGCGAGAAGATACTCTGTGAGTGGTGCAGCCTTTCGTCCTAAGCCGCGTCGCCTACGCTGCACTCTATCTCCGCGTAAAGAAGCGTGGCATCAAATACTTTGACGTCATAATCTGAACAACCTAAATGAAGGTCCTGGGCCTCCCCTGGCGATATCGACGGACTGGCTCTTGTGTCTTGGCGTGCACAACTCGATAGACGAGTTGATAGAGGCACACCTCAGGGCGCAGGTGGTACCGCTCTCCACTAGTCGGACTGGCCGACAAGTCCTCAGTGACTTAAACATTGATTGCCTACGACAGCTAGACACCAAAAACGACATCCCAGCCTCATGGAGAGAACAATTCAAGGCAGTTCCAATACCCACAAATATGCACCCCCATTCTCACCAGTCAAGACGACAAGCACGAACCGAAGCTATGAAAAGGCACTACGGCGGGCCCGAGGGCATGTTCTACGTTGATGCTGCGGGCCCCGAGCAGGGAATGACGGCCGCCGCAGTAGTGCACTAAAATACAGCAATGGACGGCGTATTAGTTTCTAGCTAGGACATAGTGGCTGCTGAAGAAGTGGCGATTGCTCTAGCTGCAACACACGTTAGCTCACACTCTTCTACATTATGCATACATACATTCTGCACTGTTTCTGGCAAAACATTTTCAACGCATACGCCAGCAACGCGCATCTCTCTGCCACTACCGCCAGGTAGCACAAAGCGCACGATTGAGGTGTCCAGTAAAGCAAGGAGCCAGTTATGCGTGTTTTCTTTCTCTTCTTTACGATGGGCAGCGCATATGCGAGGCCGTTTAACATGTGATCGGTTGCCGCGATACCATATTGCTTTCCTGCACTGGCCAGCGATGCTGCTCTGTGCGCTTCGCCGCCGGTTCGAAAGTCAGTTTCGGCATTACTAATTTAATTTCTGCAGGTCTCTGTGAGGCACCACACAAATATAGACTTTTTCCGGATTGCTAGTGAAGTAGCACTTTAGCCCTAACTCATTTGGCGCCACGCTGAGAGATCGGCTCTCGCTCACCTCCGGTGTCACGACTCGGTGCCGCCACGCTGATTACCAGCTGTGGGGACGCGCATGCACAGTAGCCGCTGCCTCACTGACATTAAAACCGTCAGCTGCCACATGGCATTTCGCTGACATCATGGGACGATAATGGATGCAGCCTGCAAGCTTGGAACGTTGCACTTGTGTGCCGAACGAAACGAAACAATACAGACATAAATCTTCTATCGCAACCACGATTTGATCTGTTTTGCCGGCGTAAGGAGATGCCTTGGAGGAAGTTTCAGTAACAGACGTTGAGTGGAAAAATATTTTAATATCATTTTGGATGTTGTCAGAGCCGCCAGTAGACATTTAAATTCCAATCGAGTGGCGTCATGTTGCTGTTTCCTCAGTTATTTTGAAGTTATCTAAGTAGTACTCCACAACAATAAAATATCAGGCAGCCATTTCAAGGTTAATAAAGAATATATGAAAAAAGTTGTTTTTGTTGAACTGTCCGTGCCTAATTATAAAATTATCAAGAGGGGTGCTTTTTCGTAGATTCACGATGAAAATTAGCGTTTCAACGCAAGCATTATTTTAACAAATGGGACTGCCCATGAGAGATCCAACACGTATGTCCGATCGACATTTTCAATTTCAGCAACAAAATATATAGTGACGGAAGTACACCTGGAAGTATATCTCCCGGTTTGATTTTTTTTTTCAATTCTCTTTCCTAAAAAAATTGCTGCTACCACTAGAACAGCGGATAAGAAGGGCCAAGTCGGAACTTGAAAACACCGAGTAGTCACTGTACAGATAATAAATGGAAACTGATCTTGCAGTTAGTGGTTTAGAATGATATTTCCTGCTCAACTCTAAACTAACACCGTGTTTACAAAGAAATCGGGGGGTTCGTGGCAGGCGGTTCCTACTGGCGGTGAAAATAGGAGTAGCACCCATATAAATACTTGGAAGTAAAATTTTTGAGATCAGTTTTCTGGGGAGCACGCCTATGATGTCCTCAGCATGCCTATGATGCCGTCCCTTCGTGAACAGCAACCAAATTCATTGTAGAACATGTTCTCAAATTATGAAGCATTGTTTCGAAGACAATGTATATTTAAAACACCGAGAAACGCGCTCACGAGAGTCTCCCGCCGCTGGCAGTACAAGCCAGTTGCGCGATTCATAGAGAAAGCTGTTAGCAAAGCTTACGAACTTAAATGTCTTGTGCGACAGAGCATCTATGGAGGCAGCCCTTCGTTGACTGTTGGCAAATGCTTTCAAGAACAGCATGACAAATTACGCTTTGTCATTTCGCGGTTATCTTTTTAAAATACAACGATAAATGTGCGTCGTGAAGCTGTAAATACCAACAAAAGGCGTTCTATCCGCTAGTTTTTTCCACAGATCGCGCAGGCTTCTCGCGCAGTGTATTTCTGCCGCGCACGCTAAATCTCTTTTCAAATACCACCGTTCAAAAGATAGCAACGTTTACACGCAGCACAATCCTAAAACAGCAGAGTAAACAAACCGCGCACTACAGCAGAGAGAGAGAAAAATAAACGGAAAGGCAGGGAGGTTAACCAGGCGATACCCAGTAGGCTACCCTACACTTGGGGAGGGGAACAAAGGGGAAAAAAGGAAAAAGATTGCCAATGAAATTAGTTTTCCAAGTGTACAGCGACCACTGTGTGAAGGGGATGGACAGAGGGCGCGCACTGAAAACTTACAGGTTATAGACGGGAATACAACCCCGAGTCCCTTAAGAATCTCAGGAGCGCTTTCACCGCTTTCCTTTGTGAAGATGGTTGTATCCTAGGCCCCAGAACGCTGGATTCAGAGGACGCAAGTCCAAGCAGTACAGGGTAGCAATCAGGAAACCGCGCTCTCGCTCAAATCAGGAAACCGCGCTCTCGCCATCCTCCTGTTGTTTTCGTTGGTGGAGGCAAGGTGTCGAATAGAGAATTCGACAGTTTACGACGGCGTTTGCCGGCCGCAAGGCATCCTTTGCAACGTGACGAGTCTCGACGACGGCGCAGCAAGCAACTCTAAAAACAGGTACCAACTTTATGAGCTCCAGCGCAACTATTCGACATATGCACAGTTGATGTCCACGGCAAAGTGGTATGGTAAAAATGCCTGCGATGTTATCGGGAGCCTTGTGAAGCATCAAACCATATTGCATTATCTCAGAGGGCACGCTAGAGCCCCCATCAAGTCAGCGTCTGAAATGGTTGAAGCACTGAATAATAAGCTGCACAAAATCACACTGATTTGCCTTGCGACAGCTGATGTCAAAGCATTCAGAGATGCTAAACAGAACAAATAGGGTTGCACTTCTGCACAGTGATATTCACGGCAAACGGGGATGGAAAAAACGGCTGCAATAGAACCGTGGACGTTGTGAAGCATCAAACCACATCGCGTTATCACCGAGGGCACGCTACAGCCCCCATCATGTCAGCGTCTGAAATGGTTTAAGCACTTAATAATAAGCTGCACAAGATCACCTTTATTCCCCTTCCAAAATCTGACCTCAAAGCATTCAGACAGGCTAAACAGAGCAAATGGGGTTTCGTTTCCCTTTGCGCCGCATTCAGACATGACACTTTTGGCAGTGCACAAGGACCGGCATATCGAAAGTGCAGTAGTTTGTAAGCAGAACGGTTTATCCGTACCTAAAAATGCTTAGCCTGTCGACATGGACATGTCAAGTATTTCTTGATGCAGCGCAAGAAAAACGTGGGGAAAATTGCGAATTAAAAGCTCTATTCACACATATCATCTTTTTGAAAGAACGAGAAGCTTGAAAGCGTTGAAAACCTATGGAGGAAAACAGTAAATACGCCAACTCTTTTTACGCAGAAGTGGACTGTATTGACAAGCAGAAAAGAACGTCACCAAAAGGAGTTCTCGCCTAACATACTCAGACGACAAAAATTTCCAGAAAACACTTCTCAGCATATTTGCTTTAAATAGCAAGCGATAATCCCGCACTAAGACACGGACATAGAGAAGCCAGCACAAAGCTACGGCGAAGGGCTTTCACACCAGCGGGACGGAACGGGATAACCAAGACGAGCTTTGCCTTCCAACCGACGCACACTACCGGCCTGTAAAGAACTACCCATGCCCCTGGGAGGTAACAGCCCGCAAAGAATTCCCCCTACTTTATGCATGTTCGCATTCGATCTGCGACCCAAGTGCAGATGCAGAAATGTTGTGCAATGAAGGCAGTTTGCCCGTGCAGCACTTGCTATTGAGGAGCGGGCGCTTCGGACTGTTTTAAGGCAATCGCCGACTGTCGCATTGAACGTTCTTGTTCTTTCCTTGACGCTTCTGCCGTGCGGTCTTTGGGAGTGCTTCACACGTGCGTTCCGTTTTGCCAGAGGGAGTACGAAGTCAATACGCTATTATGCTATACATGATAAGGCTATACATGTTTTGAAAGGTGCACTGGATAAACTAGTGATTATAGAGTAAACATTTATTAAACAGCGTATTTTTGGGTATATTGTTAGTGTCGGTACAGTACGAAGACATCACCTTTAAAATTCAATCCTCGGTGTATTGGAAGTTACTGCTGCGTCACTTATTGAAACAAAAATGTAGACAAGTACAAATATAAGCGGGCAATTACATGAAAATAATTTTATTAGTGTTCAACGCCTCTTTAAAGTGAAAATGAAGTATTTCCGTACTCACTGACCACTGATTGTCCTTCAGTAGAGTTGGGACCCGATCGATCTCATCGGTTGCCCTAGTGATGGCAGTAATCCCCCTAAAGCGGTCCCATTCGCTACTCTGCAAGTCTAGAAATACAAAACCTAATACAACATATCTTTAAAGCATGCTACTGCACTTGTTCTGATATTTCATTTCTAAAAGTTGGAAAGCATTTGAAGGAGGCTTTCTATTTAGGAATTTTCAAAATTCGGCAGCCCAGTGTTTTCCTCTCAATCGAGTGCATTTTCAGACATGAAGGAATTCCTCCAGGCGCTCAAAATTGAGTACGCATATTGCCAACAGAATAATTAATCTTTTCTAAAAGTTAAGTTTTATTAGTTTCAAGTTTGTCGAAATTTGTCTTTGATATCTTGAACATTTTCCAAGTGCGTCCCCTTATCTCTTGCCGCCGCGGTGGCTCAGCGGCTATGGTGCTCGGCTGCTGACCCAAAAGACGCGGGTTCTATCCCGGCCGCGGCGGCTAGAATTTCATTGGAGGAGAAATTCTAGAGGCCCGTGTACTGTGCGATGTCAGTGCACGTTAAAGAACCCCAGGTGGTCGAAATTTCCGGAGCCCTCCACTACGGCGTCTCTCATAGCCTTAGTCGCTTTGGGACGTTAAACCCCATAAACCAAACCAAACCTTATCTCTTTTTGTTACTCGACAACCATCCTGGGAGGCGAAGTTATACCTATCGCCTCGTTATGCTGTATGCGGAGTGTTGAGTGGAAACTATCTGGATAGCTGGGTGCAAACAATTTCTATTTAATACGGTCCAAAATTTAGGATTCCCGAATTTCGAGACAGCAGCCCATCCCCGAGTTGGCTTTGAAATTTTTTTTCGGAAAGAGCTTTTTTTTTTTTCAAATCTAAGTTAGGATATGTCTTTCCGGGTGCACTTCCTATAGTGTATATATTTTTTGAAGTTCAAAATGTTAATCGGATATGCGTGTTCAATAAATCGTGGACAGTACCAAACGTTTTGTTCAAGTAGGCACACCTGCTAAACTGCTATTATTCTTTTTTGAGGTCAATCATGGTAAATTTGCCAGCGATGGCGTGCTTTATTATATACATCTGAATTAAACGCTGCGTTTACAACGTCCACCACTCCTGCCACTCAAGCGCCGCCGCAATCATGAAAGTACTCAACCTGCTTCTCTGTCGTCGCATTTGCAAGAGTTGAGTAGCACTAGTAGTGTAATAAACAATTTTCATAAGTGGTTTCATTGTCTAAATCCATGTCAACTCCCAACTTCATTGCGATTTGTCACGACATTACTTACAACTTCGGCTTCATAAAACAGGGTATGCCTGATACTTTTCTTCAAAACAGGGCTTCTTCAACACAACGGATACAAAGGATGGCATATACCACGGCATTTGACACAGCTCCGCGCTTCGTCACCTCAGTGCGCATGATATTGTTGCGGTTCAGTGATTAACACACTGGCTTGATGAGGTTTATTTTATCTTTTTATTTTTACGAAGGTGTTCATGTCCGTAGTACGCAACCTATAGAGAAGAGCGAGCATTTTTCAGGTGGACTCGTAGTTCATTTCCACGCCACCTACGCGCGATTACAGGAATGAGCTTCCGTGCTCTGTCGAAGCCACACCTGTCATGAGTCAGCCAACTATGTCATGTCGACAGCCCCTGCGCGAGGAATGCTGACAGCCTAACCGTTGGAATGTGGCCTCGCGTCTATATGGATCGCAGCGACTGACGCGAGCTGTTTTTATGCTCACAGAAGACACAACTGCAGTGCCGCATTGGTACTGCAGGTTTAGGATGCTGCAGAGGTTGATACCGCAGCTCTGCTCCGCAATAGATGCCTTCACCACTTTAAAAATGAAGCTTTCAAGAATAACTGCGGGAGAACAAGCCTATGAAAACAATGCGCCTAGGGCTGTCCCTTCCATGCCAAGTGGGACAAGCGATGAGTGAGTGAGTGTGTGAGTGAGTGAGTGAGTGAGTGAGTGAGTGAGTGAGTGAGTGAGTGAGTGAGTGAGTGAGTGAGTGAGTGAGTGAGTGAGTGAGTGAGTGAGTGAGTGAGTGAGTGAGTGAGTGAGTGAGTGAGAACTTCCACACATTTGATCTCCAAAGAAGCACGTATAGAGGCTACGTCTAGCTTTTAAAAAGCATTAGGAAGATGACAACACAGACATTTGATATCTTTTGTGAACAAAGTGTTTGCAAGGCGAGGGAGGAAATCCACCACCCATTAATGGAGATTTTGACAACAGGATTAGCCATCATCGGGGCCCGCGGAAAAAGCCAAGATGCATGATATTTACATGCGCCTAACGCGCCGCGCGGCCCCCCCCCCCCCCCCCGCTGAGTCGAAAACGACGACGAAGCGGCGGTGGCCTCTCGAGGCGCGCTTGCTCTTCTGTGTCCTGAAACCTGGCTCTACAATTAAAAGATGGCTCCCAGTCTTGGGTTCTTTCCGACGCCTGCCTTCATGGCTCCTAGGGTCGGGACAATATATTTACTGCATCACAAGCAATAGCGCGAATAGATGCTTCCCATCCTGTATCTATTTAGTAAGCTGAGTGTTCGAATGTTAAACAGGACAGCATCAAAAAACGCTTGATTTTTGCATCCTATCCAATAACGGTGGCCAGCCAAACATACTGCTACAGTGCTGCGGCAAGATAAAGTGCGCCCGATTTTTTTTTCCCCGCACATTATTTATTCCTCTAAAAGACAATGAGGCCCCTGGGCAAAAAGCTACTTCCAGAGTAGCTTGACTAGCCGCGGAGCCCTTTACACGGCAACAAACCACATACAACACTAATAAAAATAAGAAAGCATAGGGTCAATCTGTACAAGCAAAGGATCTTCAATGGGCAATAGAGAAGAAATATGCAAGGTATTTTTGCTATTAAATCAGAGTGAAAATGGCACAGTATGACAAGCAAGAATGACAATACTGGGCATCATTATCATACATAGAGACCACAATGCAACTAAGATGTTCTAAAAGCTTAAGATCTGAGAAGAAAATAAGATAAATGTTATCCAGGAGATAATGATGTAATAAGAAGGTATTTACCTAATCTTTCCTCCGTTTTCAGTAATTTCAGAAACTGGCACGTGCACCATGATTTACGAAAAAGGAAAAAAGGCAAAAAGTTTTACTCGGAGAGATAGGCAAAGACGCACGCCTAAGTTATGGTTATCTGGCTTGGTGCTCTTGACCATCGGATACTGTGTCTGCATAAATAACAACGGCAACAACCTCCTCACCCTTCAGAAACTCTGGCTGATGAGCGAGCAAGTCGCCACGGTAATCGCAGTATAACGACGCGGAAATCAGGGATACGAGAAGATACTCTGTAACTGGTGCAGCCACTTCGTCTACGCAGCACCCTAACTCCACCTCAAGAAGCATGGCATCAAAAACCTCAACGTCATAATCTGAACAACCCAAAAAAAGGTCCTGGGCCTCCCCTTGCGACATCGACGGACCGGCTGTTACGATTGGGCGTACACAACAAGAAAGACGAGCAAATAGAGGCACACCTCACCGCGCAGGTGGTACGGCTCTCCACTACTCGGACTGGCCGACAAGTCCTCAGTGACTTAAACATCGATTGCCTACTACAGCTAGACACCAAAAACGACATCCCAGCCTCATGGAGAGAACAATTCAAGGCAGTTGCAATACACATAAATATGCACTCCAATTCTCACCAGTCTAGACGACAAGCACGAACCGAAGCCATGACAAGACACTACGGCGGGCGCGAGGGCGTGTTCTATGTTGATCCTTCGGGCCCCGAGCAGGGAATGACGGCCGCCGCAGTAGTGCACTAAAGTACAACAATGTACGGTCTATTAGTGGCTAGCTAGGACCAACCGGCTGCTGAAGAAGTGGCGATTGCTTTAGCTGCAACACACGTTAGCTCACACTCTTCTACATTATGCATACATACATTCTGCACTGTTTCTGTCGAAACGTTTTCTACGCATACGCAACCAACGCGTATCTCTCTGTCACTACCGCCAGGTAGCACAAAGCGCGATTGAGGTGTCCAGTAAAGCAGGAAGCCAGTTATGCGTGTTTCCTTTCTGTTCTTTACGATGGGCAGCGCATGTGCAAGGCCGTTTAACACGTAATCTGTTGCCGCGTTAGCATATTGCTTCCCTGCACTGGCCAGCGATGCTCCTCTGTGCGCTTCGCCGCTGGTTCGAAACTCAATCTCGGCATTACTAATTTAATTTCTGCAGGTCTCCTTGAGGCTTCACATAAATATAGACTTTTTCGGGATTGCTAGTGAAGCAGCACTTTGGCCCTAACTCATTTGGCGCCACGCTGAGACATCGGCTCTCGCTCACCACCGGTGTCATGACTCGGTGCCGCCACGCTGATTACCAGCTGTGGGGACGCGCATGCGAAGTAGCCGCTGCCTCATTGACATTAAAACCGTTAGCTACCACATGGCATTTCACTGACATCATGGAACGATAATGGATGCAGCCTGCAAGCTTGGAACGTTGCACTTGTGTGCCGAACGAAACGAAACAATACAGACATAAATCTTCTATCGCAGCCTCGATGTGATCTGTTTTGCGGGCGTAAGTAGATGCCTTGGAGCAAGTTTCAGTAACAGACGTTGAGTGGAAAAATACTGTAATATCATTCTGGATGTTGTTTGAGCCGCCAGAAGACATTTAAATACCAATCGAGTATCTTCAATAAACAGCGCGAACGAAGACGAGCACAAAAGTCAAGGGAACGGATGACACAGCGCTGTGTCGTCCGTTTTCTTGTCTTTTGTGCTCGTCTTCGTTCGCGCTGTTTATTCAAGGTGCTTAACCAACTCGCCCGCCAAAACGTGTTACCAATCGAGTGACATCATGTTGCTGTTTCCGCAGTTATTTTGAAGTTATCTAAGTATTCCTCCACAACAATAAAATATCATGCAGCCATTTCGAAGTTAATAAAAAATACATGAAAAAAGTTATTTTTGTTGAACTGTCCGTGCCGAAGTATAAAATTATCAAGAGAGATGCTTTTTCGTAGATTCACGATGAAAATTAGCGTTTCAACGCGAGCATTATTTTAACAAATGGGACTGCCCATGAGAGATCAAACGCGTATGTCCGATCGACATTTTTAATTTCAGCAACAAAATATATAGTGACGGAAGTACACCCGGAAGCATATCTCCAAGCTTCCTTTTTTTTTTCAATTCCCTTTCCAAAAAAAAAATGCTGCTACCACTAGAACAGCGGATAAGAAGGGCGAAGTCGGAACTTGAAAACACCAAGTGGTCACTGTACAGATAATAAATGGGAACTAATCTTGCAGTTAGTGGTTTAGAATGAAATTGCCGGCTCAACTATAAACCAACACCGTGTTTACAAAGAAAGCGGGAGGTTCGTGGCAGGCGGTTCCTAGTGGCGGTGAAAATAGGAGTGGCCCCCATAGAAATACTTGGAAGTAAAAGTTTTCAGATCAGTTTTCTGGGGAGCACGCCTATGATGTCCTCAACATGCCTATGATGCCCTCCCTTCGTGAACAGCAACCAAATTCATCCTAGAACATGTTCTCAAAGTATGAAGCATCGTTTCGAAGACTATGTATATTTAAAACACCGAGAAACGTGCTCAGGAGAGTCTCCCGCCGCTGGCAGTACAAGCCAGTTGCGCGATTCATAGAGAAAGCTGTTAGCAAAGCTTACGAACTTAAATTTCTTGTGCGACAGAGCATCTATGGAGGCAGCCCTTCGTTGACTGTTGGCAAATGCTTTCAAGAACAGCATGACAAATTACGCTTTGTCATTTCGCGGTTATCTTTTTAAAATACAACGATAAATGTGCGTCGTGAAGCTGTACATGCCAACAAAAGGCGTTCTATCCGCTAGTTGTTTCCACAGATCGCGCAGGCTTCTCGCGCAGTGTATTTCTGCCGCGCACGCTAAATTTATTTTCAAATACCACCGTTCAAAAGATGGAACGTTTACACGCAGCACAATCCTAAAACAGCACAGTAAACAAACCGCGCACTAGAGCAGAGAGAGAGAGAGAAATGGACGGAAAGGCCGGGAGGTTAACCAGGCGATGCCCAGTAGGCTACCCTACACTTGGGGAGGGGAAGAAAGGGGAGCACCATAGCCACTGAGCCACCGCAGCGGCGCGGTGGCTTAGTGGCTATGGTGCTGGGCTGCTGGCCCGAAAGACGCGGGTTCGATCCCGGCCGCGGCGACTGAATTTCTTTGGAGGAGAAATTCGAGGCCCGTGTACTGTGCGAGTTCAGTGCACGTTATAGAACCCCAGGTGGTCGAAATTTCCGGAGCCCTCCACTACGGCGTCTCTCATAGCCTTAGTCGCTTTGGGACGTTAAACCCCATAAACCAAACCAACCAGACATGACACTTTTGGCAGTGCACAAGGACCGGCACATCGAAAGTGCAGGTGTTTGTAAGCAGAACGGTGGAACCGTACCCAAAAATGCTTATCCTGTCGACATGGAGATGTCAGGTATTTCTTGATGCAGCGCAAGAAAAACGTGGGGAACATTGCGAATTAAAAGCTCTATTGACACATATCTTTTTTAAAGAACGAGAAGCTGGAAAGCGTTGAAAACCTATGGAGGAAAACAGTAAATAAGCCAACTCTTTTTACGCAGAAGTGGACTGTATTGACAAGCAGAAAAGAACGTCACCAAAAGGAGTTCTCGCCTAACATACTCAGACGACAAAAATTTCCAGAAAACACTTCTCAGCATATTTGCTTTAAATAGCAAGCGATAATCCCGCCTTAAGACAAGGCCATAGAGAAGCCAGCACAAAGCTACCGCGAAGGGCTTTCACACCAGCGGGACGGAACGGGATAACCAAGACGAGCTTTGCCTTCCAACCGACGCACACTACCGGCCTGTAAAGCACTACCCATGCCACTGCGAGGTAACAGCCCGAAAAGAATGCTCCCTACATTATGCATGTTCGCATTCGATCTGCGACCCAAGTGCAGATGCATAAATGTTCTGCAATGAAGGCAGTTTGCCCGTGCAGCACTTGCTATTGAGGAGCGGGCGCTTCGGGCTGTTTTAAGGCAATCGCCGACTGTCGCATTGAATGTTCTTGTTCTTTCCTTGACGCTTCTGTCGTGCGGTCTTTGGCAGTGCTTCACACGTGCGTTCCGTTTTGCCAGAGGGAGTACGAAGTCAATACGCTATTATGCTATACATGCTAAGGCTATACATGTTTTGAAAGGTGCACTGGATAAACTAGTGATTATAGAGTAAACATTTATTAAACAGCGTATTTTTGGGTATATTGTTAGTGTCGGTACAGTACGAAGACATCACCTTTAAAATTCAATCCTCGGTGTATTGAAAGTTACTGCTGCGTCACTTATTGAAACAAAAATGTACACAAGTACAAATATAAGCGGGCAATTACATGAAAATGATTTTATTAGTGTTCAACGCCTCTTTAAAGTGAAAATGAAGTATTTCCGTACTCACTGACCACTGATTGTCCTTCAGTAAAGTTGGGACCCGATCGATCTCATCGGTTGCCCTAGTGATGGCAGTAATCCCCCTAAAGCGGTCCCATTCGCTACTCTGCCAGTCTAGAAATACAAAACCTAATACAACATATCTTTAAAGCATGCTACTGCACTTGTTCTGATATTTCATTTCTAAAAGTTGGAAAGCATTTGAAGGAGGCTTTCTATTTAGGAATTTTCAAAATTCGGCAGCCCAGTGTTTTTCTCTCAATCGAGTGCATTTTCAGACATGAAAGAATTCCTCCAGGCGCTCAAAATTGAGTACGCATATTGCCAACAGAATAATTAATCTTTTCTAAAAGTTAAGTTTTATTAGTTTCAAGTTTGTCGAAATTTGTCTTTGATATCTTGAACATTTTCCAAGTGCGTCCCCTTATCTCTTGCCGCCGCGGTGGCTCAGCGGCTATGGTGCTCGGCTGCTGACCCAAAAGACGCGGGTTCTATCCCGGCCGCGGCGGCTAGAATTTCATTGGAGGAGAAATTCTAGAGGCCCGTGTACTGTGCGATGTCAGTGCACGTTAAAGAACCCCAGGTGGTCGAAATTTCCGGAGCCCTCCACTACGGCGTCTCTCATAGCCTTAGTCGCTTTGGGACGTTAAACCCCATAAACCAAACCAAACCTTATCTCTTTTTGTTACTCGACAACCATCCTGGGAGGCGAAGTTATACCTATCGCCTCGTTATGCTGTATGCGGAGTGTTGAGTGGAAACTATCTGGATAGCTGGGTGCAAACAATTTCTATTTAATGCAGTCCAAAATTTAGGATTCCCGAATTTCGAGACAGCAGCCCATCCCCGAGTTGGCTTTGAAATTTTTTTTCGGAAAGAGCTTTTTTTTTCAAATCTAATTTAGGATATGTCTTTCCGGGTGCACTTCCTATACTGTATATATTTTTTGAAGTTCAAAATGTTAATCGGATATGCGTGTTCAATAAATCGTGGACAGTACCAAACGTTTTGTTCAAGTAGGCACGCCTGCTAAACTGCTATTATTCTTTTTTGAGGTCAATCATGGTAAATTTGCCAGCGATGGCGTGCTTTATTATATACATCTGAATTAAACGCTGCGTTTACAACGTCCACCACTCCTGCCACTCAAGCGCCGCCGCAATCATGAAAGTACTCAACCTGCTTCTCTGTCGTCGCATTTGCAAGAGTTGAGTAGCACTAGTAGTGTAATAAACAATTTTCATAAGTGGTTTCATTGTCTAAATCCATGTCAACTCCCAACTTCATTGCGATTTGTCACGACATTACTTACAACTTCGGCTTCATAAAACAGGGTATGCCTGATACTTTTCTTCAAAACAGGGCTTCTTCAACACAACGGATACAAAGGATGGCATATATTCCACGGCATTTGACACAGCTCCGCGCTTCGTCACCTCAGTGCGCATGATATTGTTACGGTTCAGTGATTAACACACTGGCTTGATGAGGTTTATTTTATCTTTTTATTTTTACGAAGGTGTTCATGTCCGTAGTACGCAACCTATAGAGAAGAGCGAGCATTTTTCAGGTGGACTCGTAGTTCATTTCCACGCCACCTACGCGCGATTACAGGAATGAGCTTCCGTGCTCTGTCGAAGCCACACCTGTCATGAGTCAGCCAACTATGTTATGTCGACAGCCCCTGCGCGAGGAATGCTGACAGCCTAACCGTTGGAATGTGGCCTCGCGTCTATATAGATCGCAGCGGCTGACGCGAGCTGTTTTTATGCTCACAGAAGACACAACTGCAGTGCCGCATTGGTACTGCAGGTTTTGGATGCTGCAGAGGTTGATACCGCAGCTCTGCTCCGCAATAGATGCCTTCACCACTTTAAAAATGAAGCTTTCAAGAATAACTGCGGGAGAACAAGCCTATGAAAACAATGCGCCTAGGGCTGCCCCTTCCATGCCAAGTGGGACAAGCGATGAGTGAGTGAGCGTGTGAGTGAGTGAGTGACTGAGTGAGTGAGTGAGTGAGTGAGTGAGTGAGTGAGTGAGTGAGTGAGTGAGTGAGTGAGTGAGTGAGTGAGTGAGTGAGTGAGTGAGTGAGTGAGTGAGTGAGTGAGTGAGTGAGATCTTCCACACATTTGATCTCCAAAGAAGCACGTATAGAGGCTACGTCTAGCTTTTAAAAAGCATTAGGAAGATGACAACACAGACATTTGATATCGTTTGTGAACAAAGTGTTTGCAAGGCGAGGGAGGAAATCCACCACCCATTAATGGAGATTTTGACAACAGGATTAGCCATCATCGGGGCCCGCGGAAAAAGCCAAGATGCATGATATTTACATGCGCCTAACGCGCCGCGCGCCCCCCCCCCCCCCCCCTCGCTGAGTCGAAAACGACGACGAAGCGGCGGTGGCCTCTCGAGGCGCGCTTGCTCTTCTGTGTCCTGAAACCTGGCTCTACAATTAAAAGATGGCTCCCAGTCTTGGGTTCTTTCCGACGCCTGCCTTCATGGCTCCTAGGGTCGGGACAATATATTTACTGCATCACAAGCAATAGCGCGAATAGATGCTTCCCATCCTGTATCTATTTAGTAAGCTGAGTGTTCGAATGTTAAACAGGACAGCATCAAAAAACGCTTGATTTTTGCATCCTATCCAATAACGGTGGCCAGCCAAACATACTGCTACAGTGCTGCGGCAAGATAAAGTGCGCCCGATTTTTTTTTTCCCCGCACATTCTTTATTCCTCTAAAAGACAATGAGGCCCCTGGGCAAAAAGCTACTTCCAGAGTAGCTTGACTAGCCGCGGAGCCCTTTACACGGCAACAAACAACATACAACACTAATAAAAATAAGAAAGCATAGGGTCAATCTGCACAAGCAAAGGATCTTCAATGGGCAATAGAGAAGAAATATGCAAGGTATTTTTGCTATAAAATCAGAGTGAAAATGGCACAGTATGACAAGCAAGAATGACAATACTGGGCATCATTATCATACATAGAGAACACAATGCAACTAAGATGTTCTAAAAGCTTAAGATCTGATAAGAAAATAAGATAAATGTTCTCCAGGAGATAATGATGTAATAAGAAGGTATTTACCTAATCTTTCCTCCATTTTCAGTAATTTCAGAAACTAGCATGTGCACCATGATTTACGAAAAAGGAAAAAAGGCAAAAAGTTTTACTCGGAGAGATAGGCAAAGACGCACGCCTAAGTTATGGTTATCTGGCTTGCTGCTCTTGACCATCGGATACTGTGTCTGCATAAATAACAACGGCAACAACCTCCTCACCCTTCAGAAACTCTGGCTGATGAGCGAGCAAGTCGCCACGGTAATCGCAGTATAACGACGCGGAAATCAGGGATACGAGAAGATACTCTGTAACTGGTGCAGCCACTTCGTCTACGCAGCACCCTAACTCCACCTCAAGAAGCATGGCATCAAAAACCTCAACGTCATAATCTGAACAACCCAAAAAAAGGTCCTGGGCCTCCCCTTGCGACATCGACGGACCGGCTGTTACGATTGGGCGTACACAACAAGAAAGACGAGCAAATAGAGGCACACCTCACCGCGCAGGTGGTACGGCTCTCCACTACTCGGACTGGCCGACAAGTCCTCAGTGACTTAAACATCGATTGCCTACTACAGCTAGACACCAAAAACGACATCCCAGCCTCATGGAGAGAACAATTCAAGGCAGTTGCAATACACATAAATATGCACTCCAATTCTCACCAGTCTAGACGACAAGCACGAACCGAAGCCATGACAAGACACTACGGCGGGCGCGAGGGCGTGTTCTATGTTGATCCTTCGGGCCCCGAGCAGGGAATGACGGCCGCCGCAGTAGTGCACTAAAGTACAACAATGTACGGTCTATTAGTGGCTAGCTAGGACCAACCGGCTGCTGAAGAAGTGGCGATTGCTTTAGCTGCAACACACGTTAGCTCACACTCTTCTACATTATGAATACATACATTCTGCACTGTTTCTGTCGAAACGTTTTCTACGCATACGCAAGCAACGCGTATCTCTCTGTCACTACCGCCAGGTAGCACAAAGCGCGATTGAGGTGTCCAGTAAAGCAGGAAGCCAGTTATGCGTGTTTCCTTTCTGTTCTTTACGATAGGCAGCGCATGTGCAAGGCCGTTTAACACGTGATCTGTTGCCGCGTTAGCATATTGCTTCCCTGCACTGGCTAGCGATGCTGCTCTGTGCGCTTCGCCGCGGGTTCGAAACTCAATCTCGGCATTACTAATTTAATTTCTGCAGGTCTCCTTGAGGCTTCACATAAATATAGACTTTTTCGGGATTGCTAGTGAAGCAGCACTTTGGCCCTAACTCATTTGGCGCCACGCTGAGACATCGGCTCTCGCTCACCACCGGTGTCATGAATCGGTGCCGCCACGCTGATTACCAGCTGTGGGGACGCGCATGCGAAGTAGCCGCTGCCTCATTGACATTAAAACCGTTAGCTACCACATGGCATTTCACTGACATCATGGGACGATAATGGATGCAGCCTGCAAGCTTGGAACGTTGCACTTGTGTGCCGAACGAAACGAAACAATACAGACATAAATCTTCTATCGCAGCCTCGATGTGATCTGTTTTGCGGGCGTAAGTAGATGCCTTGGAGCAAGTTTCAGTAACAGACGTTGAGTTGAAAAATACTGTAATATCATTCTGGATGTTGTTTGAGCCGCCAGAAGACATTTAAATACCAATCGAGTATCTTCAATAAACAGCGCTAACAAAGACGAGCACAAAAGTCAAGGGAACGGATGACACAGCGCTGTTTCGTCCGTTTTCTTGTCTTTTGTGCTCGTCTTCGTTCGCGCTGTTTATTCAAGGTGCTTAACCAACTCGCCCGCCAAAACGTGTTACCAATCGAGTGACATCATGTTGCTGTTTCCGCAGTTATTTTGAAGTTATCTAAGTATTCCTCCACAACAATAAAATATCATGCAGCCATTTCGAAGTTAATAAAAAATACATTAAAAAAGTTATTTTTGTTGAACTGTCCGTGCCGAAGTATAAAATTATCAAGAGAGATGCTTTTTCGTAGATTCACGATGAAAATTAGCGTTTCAACGCGAGCATTATTTTAACAAATGGGACTGCCCATGAGAGATCAAACGCGGATGTCCGATCGACATTTTTAATTTCAGCAACAAAATATATAGTGACGGAAGTACACCCGGAAGCATATCTCCCAGCTTCCTTTTTTTTTTCAATTCCCTTTCCAAAAAAAAATTCCTGCTACCACTAGAACAGCGGATAAGAAGGGCGAAGTCGGAACTTGAAAACACCAAGTGGTCACTGTACAGATAATAAATGGGAACTAATCTTGCAGTTAGTGGTTTAGAATGAAATTGCCGGCTCAACTATAAACCAACACCGTGTTTACAAAGAAAGCGGGAGGTTCGTGGCAGGCGGTTCCTAGTGGCGGTGAAAATAGGAGTAGCCCCCATAGAAATACTTGGAAGTAAAAGTTTTCAGATCAGTTTTCTGGGGAGCACGCCTATGATGTCCTCAACATGCCTATGATGCCGTCCTTTCGTGAACAGCAACCAAATTCATCCTAGAACATGTTCTCAAAGTATGAAGCATCGTTTCGAAGACTATGTATATTTAAAACACCGAGAAACGTGCTCAGGAGAGTCTCCCGCCGCTGGCAGTACAAGCCAGTTGCGCGATTCATAGGGAAAGCTGTTAGCAAAGCTTACGAACTTAAATGTCTTGTGCGACAGAGCATCTATGGAGGCAGCCCTTCGTTGACTGTTGGCAAATACAGCATGACAAATTACGCTTTGTCATTTCGCGGTTATCTTTTTAAAATACAACGATAAATGTGCGTCGTGAAGCTGTACATGCCAACAAAAGGCGTTCTATCCGCTAGTTGTTTCCACAGATCGCGCAGGCTTCTCGCGCAGTGTATTTCTGCCGCGCACGCTAAATTTATTTTCAAATACCACCGTTCAAAAGATAGTAACGTTTACACGCAGCACAATCCTAAAACAGCACAGTAAACAAACCGCGCACTAGAGCAGAGAGAGAGAGAGAGAGAGAAATGGACGGAAAGGCAGGGAGGTTAACCAGGCGATGCCCAGTAGGCTACCCTACACTTGGGGAGGGGAAGAAAGGGGAGCACCATAGCCACTGAGCCACCGCAGCGGCGCGGTGGCTTAGTGGCTATGGTGCTGGGCTGCTGGCCCGAAAGACGCTGGTTCGATCCCGGCCGCGGCGACTGAATTTCTTTGGAGGAGAAATTCGAGGCCCGTGTACTGTGCGATGTCAGTGCACGTTATAGAACCCCAGGTGGTCGAAATTTCCGGAGCCCTCCACTACGGCGTCTCTCATAGCCTTAGTCGCTTTGGGACGTTAAACCCCATAAACCAAACCAACCAGACATGACACTTTTGGCAGTGCACAAGGACCGGCACATCGAAAGTGCAGGTGTTTGTAAGCAGAACGGTGGAACCGTACCCAAAAATGCTTATCCTGTCGACATGGAGATGTCAGGTATTTCTTGATGCAGCGCAAGAAAAACGTGGGGAACATTGCGAATTAAAAGCTCTATTGACACATATCTTTTTTAAAGAACGAGAAGCTTGAAAGCGTTGAAATCCTATGGAGGAAAAAAGTAAATACGCCAACTCTTTTTACGCAGAAGTGGACTGTATTGAGAAGCAGAAAAGAACGTCACCAAAAGGAGCTCGCGCCTAACATACCGAGACGACAAAAATTTCCAGAAAACACTTCTCAGCATGTTTGCTATAAATAGTAAGCGATAATCCCGCACTAAGACAAGGATATAGAGAAGCCAGCACAAAGGTACCGCGAAGGACTTTCACACCAGCGGGACGGAACGGGATAACGAAGACGAGCTTTGCCTTCCAACCGACGCACACTACCGGCCTGTAAAGAACTACCCATGCCCCTGCGAGGTAACTGCCCGCAAAGAATGCTCCCTACTTTATGCATGTTCGCATTCGATCTGCGACCCAAGTGCAGATGCATAAAAATCTGCAATGAAGGCAGTTTGCCCGTGCAGCACTTGCTATTGAGGAGCGGGCGCTTCGGACTGTTTTAAGGCAATCGCCGACTGTCGCACTGAACGTTCTTGTTCTTTCCTTGACGCTTCTGCCGTGCGGTATTTGGCAGTCCTTCACACGTGCGTTGCGTTTTGCCAGAGGGAGTACGAAGTCAATACGCTATTATGCTATACATGATAAGGCTATACATGTTTTGAAAGGTGCACTAGTGGCGCAGTTGATGAGGGCTAAATGCTCTGACAGGAAGTCGAGGCCAAGAATTGTTTCACGAGGGCACTGCACCAGAGCAGAGAATAGAACAGATGTATGGCGGCCGGATATGGTCACACGGGCTGTGCATAGTCCAACCAAAGGAGGCGTTCCGCCCTCGGCAACGCGGAGAACGGCTGTGGGTGCAGGGGTCAGTACTTTTCGGAGGCGGCGTCGTAGGGCTGAAGTCATGACGGATACTTGCGCGCCTGTGTCGATCAGGGCTCTCACAGGCACTCCATCGACACGAATGGCGAGCATTTATGGTGTGCGCGAAGGGCTAAGCGAGGATTTTGGGACTGGGGCTGTACTGCAGCATCACCTCCGGACACTGCAGCGTCTAGTTTTCCGCTTGCGAGCGTCCGTAGGGGCCAGGAGAGGAGCACGGCGTTGGGGCGAACGAGACTGCCGACGCAGGGGGGACGGGGAGCGGCTGGTGCGGTTCATCTGTCTGTCGACTGTAGCACTGTGCTGGGATGGAGGAGGTGTAAAGTGGATGGGCTGTTCGTCGTCGCGGTGGTAGCTTAGAGCACGGTATGTGCTCCGACAGGACCAATAATTGCGACAGTGACGGGAGATGTGGCCACTGCGGTGGAAGAGGAATCAAATGGGCCTGTCGTCGGTTGTACGCCAGTCGTTAGGGTTTCGTCGACGTGGAGTGAAGTACGAAGGTCGTCCAAGAGAAATCGCAGTGATTTCGTGTGGTGGTGAAGGCTGTACGGGGCTGACGGGCTGGACACCAAGGTTTGGAGACCAAGGTATTGACGGACGATGGCTTGTACCGGAAAGATGGTAGGCAAGTGGTTGTCGCCATCACGTGGATGCAGGGGTGCAGGGGACATAGCTTCGAGCTCGCGTCGGATGATAAAGGTCACATTATTTGGAGGCGCTGGAGTTTCCCGGTGCCGCAGGTCTCCACATGAGGAAGTCGCAGCCGTCTGAGGAGGCGTGTGTAGGGCTGGCTAATACGCCTGCTTTTGGCTTCCTCGAAGCGTCGACATTCCTTAATAATTCCGTCGACTGTAGTACAGTTGTTGTATACGAGCAAGTTGAAGGCATTGTGGGCGATTCCCTTCAACACGTGGCCCACTTTGTCAGATTCGAACATGTTATTGTCAACTTTGGGGCAGACGGCCAACATGTCCTGAATATACGAAACATAGGACTCCGCTGAAGTGTGCGCTTGGGAGGCAAGCTACCTCTTACCGGCAATCGTTCGGCCCAGCGGCCGTCCAAACAGTTCGCGCAGTTTCTGCTTGCACACACCCAAGCTGCTCAAATCATTCGTGGGTTTCGTGCCAGACTCGGCCGGTGTCTTTTAGATGGAAGATAACATTTGCTAGCATAAGGGTCGGATCCCAGCGGTTGTAGGTACTCACGCGTTCGTACATGTGGTTCCAGTCGTCGACGTCAACGTTGTCGGTGCCAGAAAATGTCCCACGGTCACGAGAGGGAGAAAGAACGAGCGATGGCATGACCGGTGCTGATGTCTGCTGGGAGGCGTCTTGAGTCATGTTTAGCGAAGGCAGCTGGCGGCCGCTCCGGAGCTCCGCCGTCGTTAGGCTCAGGGGAAATCCGCACCTCCACCAAATATGTTGCGGAAAATAATATATTTACAGATAGAAAAGAACAGCTGCGAGCGGCATCGATACCACAGTCAGAACTTCGTTGTCTTCATCTCCACCCACTCGTTTATCGCTCATTGTCGCCGTCATCTACCCGGTTCAATATTTATCACCCAATGGAAACTGGAGTCCTTCCAGTCGGTAATGCAATGTGGTGACATGGTACATGATCCTCCGGTCCGTTGCGAAAAATACAGCGCGGGTATCGGCCAACGGCCCACACTCGGGGTGTGAGACTTCGAGCAGCGCCTTGTGCGGCCCTGGTTCAACAATATGTTTTTGGAGCTATAGAGACGCTTCTTGCAGCGCAGCAATACTACTGTTGGCGGACACCAGAAAAGAGGTCAATTATGTTGACTAGTGAAGTCAATAAGTACATTCTAATAATAAACTTTTTCACTGGAATAGATCGGCGCCTGGCTGCAATCATAGAGTTGTAGCTGGGCATTAGTAACAGCCGTATTAGTGTTCGGAATTTCTAAAACCCACTAATTTCGAAAACTTTCGCCGTCTCTCGTGGAATTCGAATATCGCGGGCCTGCGGTGCGCCCTCAGCGACGTCCATCTAACGGCGTCAGTCCGTGGCACACATACCACGTGACACACTCTGTCCCTCCTCCGCTGCGGTGCAGTGTTGTAGTTAAAAGTTCTTTTTGATAATAATTATTATTAATAGGTTCTTATAGATAATGTAGCATCAGCTAGATAACATGTTTCGCCTCGCCTCTTCTCCGCCAACACTGGTAAAAAAACCTTCTTCATCTTAATAAACCTATTTTTAAAAATTAGTGCCGGGTTTCCCTGAAACACGTGGTTTGTTTGTATAAAAGCCGCGACTCTCGTTCCAGCCTTGCTCAGGAGGTAGCGCACCCGTCCCGCGACCGATTTAGCGACTGAGATGGTTCATGGTTTATGGGGGTTTAACGTCCCAAAGCGACTCGGGCTATGAGGGGCACTGTAATGAAGGGCTGCGGAAATCCTGGGGTTCTTTAATGTGCACTGACCTCGCACAGTACACGAGAGTTCTGCGGTTAGATTCCTCTCAGTGTTGCGGCTTTTTTCTTTCCAAAAGCCCTGCAGAATGCGTGCGCTGCTCTTTGGTTTAGCAGAAGTGCGAGGATTCTGTAAAAAAGATGGGAGAAGCGTATACTCTATAACTTAAAACAGTGTAGTTCTTTATTAAGACTTAAAACATAGTTACTGGCTAGTTGGTTCTGCATACTGGAAAAATGCAGCGCAGCAGTAACAAGGACGAGACGAGAAGGACGCAAACACAAGCGCTGACTAACAACTGTTTTATTGCTCTGAGCCAGCCTATATAAGAACTGGGTACAAAACAACAAAACAGAAACCAACACATCACCTCACGCATTCGTGGCACGATTATCGGAATTGTTTCCCGTTCCTCCAATCTTTCGTCCTTTCATTGGCGTTCAGAAATGACATTTCTTTTTCACTAAGGCGCACAGAGGGGTTGCTGACACACTTATCTGGGCATTTTGATTTATTATTAGACATTGCAAAGCGCTCTAATAGCATTACTAAAGAGCGCCGTTTGCCTTTTTCTGTATATGGGAGTTTTATATTAAATGCCACTGAAAGGACCATGGACGAGAACCGTCGCCATAATATTCTTAATCGGCTTTGTCTTCACGCCATCTAGAAATTTACTACTTGTAGTTGGGCCTGGAATAAATTAGTTGCGGTAAACCATGGTAAAGAATACTTGGTCAGCGTTACCCGTTTGCAGTGCACGACTTTTTTTTAGTATTGGCTCAATTTATGCGTAATGCCCTGCCCGTATGAGGATATATTGGACTTCAAAATGTCCTCTTAGGGAACTAGTCAAGTTGTCGGGCGCAGACATCACTCACAGAATACCATGTTATGACCTATGTTGTTCAAGAAATAAATTAATATGGGTTCTGGCCTTTTTTATACGAATAGAATGACTAACTGCAGTCGACTGTGAGTGCTATTTTCATAGATGCGCGCCAAAAAGATTACCCGACAGGCTGCGCCACCTGTCGGACGAAGCAGGAACCGGTCGCTATGTTTGGAAGGTGAGCGAGTTGCGCGGTTGCTTTGAAGATTACCATTTCCCCTGCAAGAAATGGTAACAGTATTCTCAGCGACATTTAAAGTATTGATATCCACAGAAAATATTTACTACACTCAGATCAGTGCGAAAGCACGGTTTTGTGCTTCGTAGGAGACGACAATGAACGGGACGGAGCATATAAATTTAACAAAGACGACGATCTGCAATGCACACTGCACCAGTGTGGTGCAATTTAACGCGGGCCGAGTTCAGTTGCGGCGATCGCATAGTGGTCTCTCGCAGCGGGCTTTGAAGCTGGTCTGTTCGCCCCGCCGTGGGTTCGACTCCCAGTAGTTGATATTGATGTAACTGATTTTTGCTTGACTCTGAACCTGGGGACATTCATCTACAATAGAGGGTTTTTGCTAGGCTCTGAACCTGTGGATTAATGATTTCGCACTAAATAAATACTACAACGTTTGGGCCCAATAGGGTACCTTATTTACAACAAGCGTTAGATGGAGTGACAGCTTATTTATTGGTGAAACTAGAGCAGTAAATGAGCATAGATTTCCGTTAGGGTTCCACGTGTGCTGCTGGAGCATGCTTTGAGTTTTCTAGTATCAGTTATCTATGAAACTGTGTGACGACAAGTTTCAGTGCGAAAGCACTGCTTTACGAGCCGAAACCGGCTCAGAGATTTTGAGTGAGGCCTGACCTTGAGAGTGGTCTGGGTCAAACCATAAGTTAATAAAATGAATATTGCCACGATTGGGATTTGAACCCGCAGCTCTGTGAACATATCAGCTTCGGTGGCCACTGCCGAGAGCATGTGCTATCACCGCTTTTTTTTTCTTCAACATGGTATTTATTACAGTGATGTAATGTTCCATGTACATGAACTATATACAAGCCATTATGAAAACAGTGTTAAACAATACATATTGAAAAGACCATGCACTAGATCAGGGGCAATGCAGAGCACATCACTAATAGTGAGTGCCACTCCGGTTCGTACTCAGTCTGGGCATACACGTCTCTTAGATGAACAACCATTCGACTGAAGTGATCCTTTGTAGACACAACAGGTTCACAGTGTCTGTCCATCATGCGGTTTTTCCAGAGGCTGTGCAGTCCAGTCAGAAAGAACATGTACAGGGGTTCATCAACAAATGGCAGCGCAGTGAGATAGCGAACAGAATGTGGAGTCAGATGAATTCTTTTTTTAAATGTGCATTGCAGGATATCCCAGAAGAGTACTGCATCTTTGCAACTGATGAAACAATGCTCAATTGTTTCTGGTTCATCACAAAGGCGGCAATTAACGGTAGACACAAAAATGCCCTTTTTCTCTAACCATGTTCTAACGGGCAACGTACCGGTGTGTAACTTAAAGAAAAAGGTCTTTGTACACGGCGAGACTGGCATCTTACGTACTCTTTTGAGTACGTCATGCCCAGGTAAACCAAAATACAGAGAGCGGTACATGGGCGGAGGGAAGAGCATACTAATCAAATCCTTATACAACTTTTTCCTCGACACTAAAAAAAAAGAACTCAGGAGAAAAACGAACAAGTAGGAAATGGACAGCCAAATACACCTCTTGCATTATGCCCCACAAACACGGACGGTCACAAACAATGGAAGGCACAATGAGGTTGGGTAAAACATGAACTATATTTGTTTGCAGGAATGAACGTACTATTGGGTGTGTAGTGTCACGGAAATACATGAAACGTGACACTATCTGTCGGACATACAGGTGAACTAGACCAAGGCCACCAGCGCTTACAGGCCGAAAAAGGTTATCACGCCTCATGGATTCAAATGACGAATCAAACACAAAAGTAGCGAAAACCCTATAAAAACGCTGGATAGGAAGTCTTGCGCAATGAATAATTTGCAGTACATAATATATTTTACTGGCGAGAAACATATTACAAGCGGTCTCCCTGCCAAAAATTGAGAGGCCATGGGGGACAAACGTTTGAGCATAGCGTTGAAGAGTTGACACGCGGTCTTTCCAATAATGTGCGCTATGCTTATAGGCACTCAAAAGGACGCCAAGGTAATTTGGTGGCCTGCATGTACATGTTATACCAGCATATTCAGCAGGTGTCGTACCCCAGCTACCAAACCAAAGACCGCAACTCTTAGAGCGATTAATCAGACTTCCTGACACCGAACCAAAGTCCTCCGTTAAACGAATAACCTCATCGATGCTTGGTTTATCAGTACAAAAAAACGCAAGGTCATATGCATAAGCCAATACCTTCAGTTCGTGGCCCATTATTCGGAAACCATTGACAGCTCTACTGTTTATAACACTTATGCAAATTGGCTCCAAGTATAATGCGAACAGGAGCGGAGACAGTGGGCACCCTTGTTTCACCGAAGACTGAATTTGGACTGGTTGCGAGAGACAGCCATTAACAATCAAGCGCGTGGTACAGGATTTGTAACAAAGGCGTATGCCAGTAGAAAGTATTGAACCGAGATTAACGTGATTTAAAAGTGCAAAAAGAAATGAATGGCACACTCCATCAAATGCCTTTGCCAGGTCAAATTGCAGCGTTGCTAATTGTTCTTGAGCATCACTGCAATACTGCAACACCGTACGCGATACATTTAGGTTAGATTGTATTGATCGTCCCAGCAAGCCTCATGTTTGATGAGTCCCAATCAAAGTAGACATTCCAAGCTCCAGCCGATTTGACAGTACTTTAGCAAAAATCGTATAATCTACATCAGAAACCGTGATTGGTCTGTAGCCATCTACAAATCGAAGTTTTTCCTTATCCTCGGTATTTGGTTTAAAGACAATATTACTTTTCGTAAATGAGTTAGGCAGAAATTCAACATCAATACTTGTCTCAAAAATTTGGAGCAGGACAGGGGCTACAACAGATTTAATTGCCTTGTAAAATTCTCCTGAGAGGCCGTCAGGCCCCGGGGTTTTCGAAAGCAGCAATTGATCAACTGCATCTTGCAGTTCACCCAAGCTTAAAGAGCCACTTATTGCCTTGCACTCATCCTCATTGACTGGGTTAATCATGGACACCAATCGCGCTATATGATGATCATCAGCAGTGCTAGACGTGGCAGCAAACAGAGAGCTATAGTGGTTTTCAAACTCGGTAACTATGACATCTGTACTTGTGACCAGGGCACCACCACAGTAGAGCTCAGAAATTCGCTTGGCAGCCACATGACGACGCTCATCTAGCAAGGCCTGTCTGGTAGGCTCCTCAGAGTGCAGAGCACGGTTGCGGGAACGTACACGGGCCGCACGATAGCGTTCTACATCAAACTTCTGAAGGTTGCACTTAACAGCACCAATTTCCTCTGTACAAGCCAGGAGCCTCATATTCAAGCGCATGCAGATTATAAAGACTCTGAAGTAACCGTTTCTCCTCACGATGCTTAAGATAAGACTTTACGGAGCCGATCTCAATAGATATGCTACGAACTCTTAGCTTAAACATCTCCCAAGCTGCAAATAATGGGACATCCATGACCAAGCAAGATTCCAAAGCTGTCACCACTCGCTGCTGAAAACGCTCATCATTTAGAAGCTCGGAATTAAGCTTCTACAGTTCCCACTGCGGCTGAAATTTGGGACGGGCGCATTCTCCAATCCGCGCAATGACCATAGCATGATCTGAGAAAGAAACAGGCTTGACATCACATGAAATGCGCCGTTTCAGGAGATCTACAGAAACGTAAATGCGATCAAGGCGTGATTGTGAGGCTCCTCTGATGTATGTGAAGGCGGATGACAATCCGGCATCAATTAAACCTGAGTTTTCGGTAATAGACAATAATATACCACAGCTCTTATCGACGTTTTGGTTAGGACCTGTGCGATCGCGTGGGGCGCACACACAGTTGAAGTCACCCATGAAAACGACATAACGATCACATCCTAGGAGAGTTGGAATTGCATGAAAAAAAAACTGCTCGTTGCACCGGTATATTTGAAGCATACACATTTATAACCCTCCACGACTCGCCATGCAGTCGAAAGTCACAACATATCAGACGCCCTTCTATGTCAACCTGGTACTTAAAGTCAGAAATAGGTAGACGCTTCTTTAAGAAAAGAAAGGAACCTGCCGAAAGACCCACTGAGTGCGACACACAGACGTTGTAATCTGTTAAGAAAGGTCGCAGGGCTATCCCTGTATCCACTTCAATTTCTATCTTAGTTTCTTGAATAGCGACAATCTCTAGCCGATTGACTCAAAGCAATCGGCGTAACTGCACCTGTTTCTGCCTTGAACGGAGTCCACATATGTTGAGTGTTGCGACAGTCAACTGCTGGTTAGACGCCATGGTGGATAACTTGAGCTTCAATCAGGCATCCACGATGTCTGGGGGCATCACTCCGGAAGGTGAGACCTCCCTAGAGTTGACGCCCTTTCTCCTTGATCTGGAGCGCCGAGGAGGTTTCTGTTTCTTTGACTTTAGACGGCGGGACTTGTGCTTGGCGGGTACACTGTCCTCCTCAGAGGAGGCAGAACTCGGAGACACACCGCGCTTCGAGGCCACACTTAAAATTTGCTCATCGGCATCACAGTTGCCGTCGCGGAGTGAAGTGCCAGGTTGGCACTCTGTTACCTGTGTGGCACATCCGGCAGGAGCCTCAGAAGATGTAGCAGTGCAGGCACTCGGCGCCGGAGCCACACCGTCGTCCTTGTCTTCCTCTGGCCCACGCACAGCACAGGCACGTGCGCCAAGAGTGCCATCACTGACACTATATATAGCTGGAGCCTGCTCCGCCAGGCATCGACGCTTATCATCTGCAGACAGCTGCTCCATCTGTGAAGGCTGGGTAGGCTCATGCTGCACAGCAGGAACGGGGCCAGAGAGCGGGTCAGTAGTCGCTGAATCAATGGGCCCAACGGCTGGCGTGCCACCAGCAGCATCCAAAACTTCTGTTGCGCCCATCAAGTGCTCCTGCAATGCGTCGTGCATGGCACGGGTGCCACCGCGTAGCTTATCAGCATACGACACTACTACTCCATACTACTCCTCTGTAGTATGGCCGAAACGCCGACAATCACCACACCGAGGAGTGCGGCAATGACGGCGTATATGGCCAACCTTGTGTCAACGGAGACACAGTGGTGGCCTTCCTGGCACTAAAACCAGACATTGTACACCGCAAATTGTCAAAATGTGAGGCACGTCGTTGACAGTGACGCCATCAGCAAGAGTCAAGGCAACGTCTCGATTCAAGGTGCGCATGCCCTCCATTTCTGGAACCCTCCAGCGCTCCACTGTGAGGGACGTAATCGTTCCGCAAGCGCGAAGGGAGTCCCGAATGTAAAAATCTTCAAGATGTTCTGGAAGCCAAAGTATCTTGAGCTTTACTGTCTTCGGTTCCGGGTCAATCACTAGACAACGGCGGTTTTTCACTTGTAACTCCTGAGTGCTCACGAGCTTAGCTTTCGATAACGCTGTCTTGCATGTTATCATCCGTACGTGAGACATCTGAAACTTTCCGATAGAGCTGATGTCTTAGAGATCAATGACACCCCGTAAGGCATCGTGCCGTAAGTCCTGGGCACGATAGGGACGGCCAGCAAGGTCCGCATGCAGAAATACGGAGTTAAAAACCAGCTTACCAGCAGGCAGACGGGGAAGAACAGTACGGTAAGTATTACTGGCAGCAGAAGCCGCAACAGTACCACGGCCTAGGGCCGATTTATCCATTTCTGCGGAGAGCATCAAAAACGCGACCGTTCGGAACGCCGTCTTCATCTTTCTCCCGCAGCCGATCACACCTCGTGCTAAACTTCAACACACTCTCACGATTCTTCATCTTCTTCTTCTTCCTAAAACATGGCACATACCCTCATGGGGGATTGGCCAAGGTTCAGTGGCTTAAACAAGGAAATTTGCATAGGCGATTACGACAAAGAATTAGCGCCCAGCGTAAATTTTAAAAATGTGTCGATAAAAAACTACAGAAGAATATTTAAAATAAAATAACAAACCGCTTTTTGGTGAAAAAATAAGACCTCGAAGAACTTTAAAACAGTTAGCAAATCAACCTGCCAATTGCAATTATGTAATAATGGAAAAACCCACAAATTGAACCCAATCCAAATCCTTTGGCGCTCGCACCTGTGCGCTCGCACCTATGCTTTCATACACGCTTTCGCGCTGTAGACTGCGCATCGTCGTCTTTAGTAAATAATTGTACTATGCAACTAATATCGTCGCCAGACGTGCCGTCGACTCATCAAAGCAAAACCATGAGCCAACCAGGCTATAAACACATGATTTCGCACATCTACCGAGTTTACGTTAAAGCCGGCACTTTCCTTCACTGTAGCGAGGATAGATGCTTAGTTCCAAATTATTGTGCACCCCGCTTAGTGCTGTATTCAACAAAATTATCGGGCTTCTAGTGACTTTCGTTACTTCAATCAGATGCTATTTGACGCGTCTTCTGGAGTTTCCAGTTTTGCCGACATGGGCAGTGTCAGTCTTGACAAGGAATCTAATGCACGAAATCTTACATAAAAATAAAACTTATCCCGCCTTCTCCTAGAATTATTGCACATAGAAAACACGAAGCCTGCTCTTAGTAAGCCATATGCAACCCTTCTGAAAATCGACTCTCGCTTATAATGCAATTTAACCTCTAAATAAAGCCTCTGCCTTCTAGCCCTTACGGTGACCACATAATTCGTGCGGTGTCAGAAACGTCTTTCCCTTTTTTAACTGAAATGGTCGCTAGCGTCTGTTTACTATTTTAGCATGGTCCGCACCTCCACAGTGGGCATTCCGCCGGGCTCTGGGTTCTAATCCGCTACGACGTCTTGTTGAAATAAGTGGTCCAAGGGAGAGTGATCGCGTAGATTACTATGCGACACCGCTAAAATGTTTCAAGATAACCTCTGGTCCTTAAGGGCAACGATGTGGATTCCAAGAGAAGGCAAGCGTAGCGGGGGGCGCCAGAAATTTAGGTGGGCGGATGAGATTAAGAAGTTTGCAGGGATATGGTGGCCGCAACTGGCAAAGGACAGAGTTAATTGGAGAGGCATGGGAGAGGCCTTTGCCCCGCAGTGGGCGTAGTCAGGCTGGTGATGATGATGAGTCCTGCCTCCACCTTCTTGTTTTTCTGAAAGCCAAGGTGTCCTTAAGATGCTATTTTTTGAGGAGAGAAATCTAATGAGCCCTTTAAGGCCAAAGCCTTATATGGCCCATTAGCAACGACGCCCGGCGTCGACGTTCACTAAGAGCGGTCGCGTCACCATGAAGACGGAAAGGAATGTGACGTAATCGACCTTGAAGTGACGTCTACCAACCAGAAAATAAAACTGAAAGTGGCGTAATCTGACAAGAAGTGAAGCCGGATGTGACGTCATCAGAACGAAAGTGGCGCCAGCTAAAGCGAAAGTGAAAAGGCGGAACTGGCGTGGCGGCTTGTCTAAAACGGCGCTTTATATGTACTGATATGTCGCGTGGTCTATCATAAAAGCCTTGATCAGAAAGGCCTTTGAGAGATTAGTACTAGCTACAGAACTAGTACTAACTTGCAAGCACACGCTTTAACACTCACAGCGCGTAAGTATAGTCTTAAGTGCCCTCCGTAATTTTGTTTATGATGTGTTCAGCCATTTTGGCGAATACCGAAACCACAGAGATCACCCTGTAATCATTCGTCATCAAATGAGCCTTTCTTATGTATACTGTTACACGGGCAAGTATGAGTCTTGTTGGGAAAAATCACGTTGAGATTATAAAATTACAGATGTGGGGAAATGAGTGCCCACTTTTTGACTTACAGCCTTCATTGGTTTTGGCCTGACTTCACCAGCGCCAGGTGCACACCTGTATTTTAGAGACATGACTACATCTTGCACTTCAGTATGGTCTGGCGGGAAGGGGAGGATACTGCGTTCGCATTATTTAATGTAATTAAACGCTTGCAATGTATATAAGACGATACATCGGCCGCGTCACTGGAAGGAGTACCGGTAGCAAGAAAATGTTTTTTTAAACTTCTTTGCCACCACTGCATCAAACAGATGAGCCTTGTGAAATTTATCTTTCTTTTGTGCATTCTTATTGAGCTCTCACGATTTGCTATACCAGCTGAATATTACTATACAGCTGCGTAGGTTTCTGCATAGTATTTGAATTTTCCTGTTTTTTCTCCGCATTTAGGATATGTCTTACCATCTTAAATGTACAATTGACATTTTCATGCTTGGTTAACGGACACGTTTGAAGACGAGTTCTTTTTAGGTCTTTCTGACAGTTTACGAGATATCCAGGGATTGTATGCTATTACGTGCCTTTTACGGGGATTCGGAGGAAAACAGGTGTCATAAGCACAAAGAAAGCATGAGAAGAAAGCTTTGTAAGCGGCATCGGAGTGCAATAGCTCTAATATTACTTTACAGTTTTGGATGAACGGAAATGAGTGATCGCTTCCTTATTACAGCTCTAATATGTTCCAGTCAACAATCTTCATCATGTCTCTAAATTTATTAACGCTGTGCTTGGAGTAGTCTCTAATTATTATTTCATGTTCGGGTGCGATTGGGCGTCTTGCAGCGTAACGCACAGCATATCGATAAATGGTCGCTCGAACTGCTGACCGGTGCACCTGATTTTGAGTCTGAAAAACTAGTCATGCAAAGATCAGGAATGCTTTGGGAAGTTGATGTCATTTCACTAGGCACGGTGATTACGTTAGAGCAACCATAAGACACGCAATATATCTTAGAACTGTAAGTAATCTTGACTGTCAGGGGAATTATTTAGATTCAGATCTCCCAGAAGAGTACATTCAAACTGTATCTCAACGTTCAGTTCAAGTATCTTAGCTCTAAATTGTATGAAATCATCGAGTGATCCACAATGAGGACGATAAAGTATAGTACAGCACTTTCTATGCTAACACTTATTGTTATCATTAATCATCTTGAACTGCGGAAGTATGTTTTACTCCAGCTTTGATCAACCACCTTCTGAAGCTCCCTCAGGCTGTATTCACCCCACAATACGAGCCTATCGATCTGTTGGTGGTGTGCAAAATCAGCTGGCACGTCCCTTTTCCGAAAAACTCACACAGTTTGTGCGTCGATCAAGGGGTCACCTGTGTTGTGCAAGTCATAGTAGATCTCACACTGGTCGTTCTTCAACTTCTCGCACACCTGGTAGAATGGCATAAAATTTCTGCGAGCTGGAATTTTGGGTCCTGCGGTAACATGTTAAAGCTGTCCATATTTCAGAGCCCTTCTGGTACCTCATTTAAATTCTTTAGCGGGACAAGTCTCAAGCCATTGACAGGACACTGCATTCTTAGTTTTTGCTAATATTCTTGAGTTCAGACTAGTGCTTCGATCATTTGGCACCTCTGTCTGACGGCGTCAGTGTGTTTCAGAAAAAGCAAAACTGGGCTCTAATAATTGAAAAAAAAAACAGCAAGCCCTGAAAAAAACCATCAAGGGGGCTTACAAAGCACAAGATTTTCTATTCAAAACCTTGTATATTCATTCATGCTAGATTTTGATTCCCTGCAATTAAAATGAGCAGCGCACCAGAATAAGTTGGGGACTAGAGTCAGAACTGGCGGAGACTGCGCTTCACTGCAGCTGTCCTCTCTCGAGTCAATGTTTTTTCGGGGCACTATTGTTCGTTATTTAGACCTTTAGAGCGAACCGTAACTGTCCAGGCAGTACTGCAAGTGTTCCACTTTGCGACTAAAAACTGTTGCTGCCAACCGCTTGGGCCACTACAAACGCCAGAGCACAACGATCAGAGGCCTGCGTTTAACCGATGACATTCCATGCCTGGCTTTCCTCGACGCAGCCCAGGCAGCTTGCGCAGGCCACGTGTGGCTCCGACAGAGCGCGCAACCTCATGCCAATAAATGCAGAAAGGTGGCACGAAAATGCGCTACGGGTGCGCCAATAACTGCTTGATCGTGTCATTAGGCATTGTCTTACGGCGCTGTGAAACTTAGTCCAGGTTCCCTATATGACTGATGGCGGGGAACCATTTTTTGGCGTTGAGCATACACCGAAGTTTCTTGAACTCTTCGTGAAAGCCTTGATACTACTGTCTCCACTGAGAAAACTAATCTTCTTGCCCATCATCTCGGTCGAACACGAGCTTACTTTCTGTAGATAAAAAAAAATTGTTCCTCGCATCGACGAGTGACATCCACTATTAATGACAACGAGTCTCCACAATGGAGTCGGCTGCCTGGGATTAGGTTCCCGGCCATGTACACTCTATACTTCTGAAGAGGAAACGAAGCCTTGCAACGATAATATCGTCGACGTGAGTTTAAAATGTCCAAGTACTTTTCCCAGTACATCGTAATCGTTTCTCTCCTTTGAAAACATGAGGAGTAAGGAAGGTTCTCGGTGAAAACCGAAGTTTTTTTAGCCTCAGCATACGTAGATACCGGTGCCTTTGGCTGTGAACCCATTCCATATTGAAGCGAATGCTTCACTACGGGACCTCGGGCTTCGTTCGCCGTGTGCCTAGTTTTCACCTTCAAATGACCTTGAGCTTCGAAAGCAAAGGAAAGGCGCGTAACTGCCCCTCTGGGACAGCGGACACCTTAATAGAACTTTTAGCTACGAAACCAATCGAGCGGGAGCTTGGTAAAGAAAGGAAAGGCGCATAACTGCCCTCTTGGAACACTGGATACCTTAGTCACGCTTTAAGCTACGAAACCAATAGAGCGGGAGCTTGGAAAGCAAAGGAAAGTCGCATAACTGCCCTCTTGGAAGAGTGGACACCTGTCATGATTTAAGCTACGTGGCCGTAGTGACAGATGTGCGCTGCATGCGTTGGCATTGACAACGTTGTGGCAGAAACGCGGCACTGAAGCCATAGGCCGTCGGAGTTCATTGTGGTCATTAGGTTGGCGTTGAGAACGTTTTATACTCCGATGATTTTAAGTAAAGGAAGTGAGCATAACTGGCTCCGTGGGTCAGTGGACGCCTGATGCGTGCTTATAGGTACGTGGGGTGATGAGAGAGAGATGTGGGCTGCATGCGTTAGCGCTGACAACATTGTGGCAGACTCGCGGCACTGCTGCAATAAGCCGCAGTGTTCATTCGGTACGCAAACTCTCTCGATCAACCATTAACTTCCACCTGCCAGAGAGAGAGAGAGAGAAAACTTTTATTTGAATTGAGGAAGGTTGCTCGAGCAACTTGGGTGGCACCCCTAGTCCAAGGCGCCACTGGCTTTAGCTGACTGACGGACTTGCTGAACCAATTTAAGTTGCTGATTCAGGGTCTCGCTGGTCAGGGCCACCTCCCACTGCTCATATGTCGGGTTGTATACAGTTAAGTGTTTTGGTTTCGTTGTGCATTCCCACGATATGTGGTAGAGCGTAGGGCAAGCTCCACACCAAGGGCATGTATTCTGATATTGAGTGGGGCAATTCCTGTGTAGAATGAACAAGTTACTGAAAGTGTTGGTCTGAATTTTTCTCCAGTCCATCGCTGCGGAGGAGTCTAGTTTTATTTGAGGGGGTGGGTATTTTCTGCGCTCCAGCCGAATATGTTCTAATCTGTCACCATAGGGGCTATGCATGGGCGTGGTGTAGGGATGAGGTTCCGCCCGATGGGTTAAATCTCGGGCTAGATCGTTGGCTACCTCATTTCCAGCTAGTCCTTCGTGACCAGGTGTCCATGTTAGTCTGTGTGTTTGGCTCAGATTGCCAAGTAGCTGTGTTGCTCTTGAGGGAAGCCTGCCATTAAGAAAGTCTCGGCAGGCTTGTTGGGACTCTGTTATAACGTGGGAGGACTCTCCCCTTTGGTCTTTATGTTTGATGGTGATAGCTATTGCCAGAGCCTCTGCAGTGGAGGGATTTTCTGCATAGATAGAAGCTTGGAGAGCTGGTTTTAGTTGGTAGTCAATCGCAGCTACTGAGAACTTTCCCGGCGTGGGGTAGGCCCCAATGTCTACGTAAACGGCTTTACGGTCGCTTTCTAGGTGTTTCTGAAGTGCCTTTGCTCCCGCTTGTCGTCTGCCTTGCTGATGAGCATGATGCATGTGACGTGGGCTTGGGCTAACGGTGATCTTTTCTCGGGTTTGGAGTGGAAGAGAGGTTTTACTGCCTCTTGTCTCCAGCCCCGGCCATGTCCCTAATATAGTCAGGATCGTCCTTCCCGCATTGGTTGTTAGAAGGCGTTCTTTTTGGCTTTCCAAGAGGGCTTCTTGGATCTCGGTAAAAGTGTTGTGCAGACCAAGCTCTAGGAGTCGTTCTGTAGAAGTGGCTATTGGAAGATTGAGGGTTGTAAGCCCCTCTTATGATTGTATCGATAGCTCTGGTTTCCGCAGTGCCCAATTTCTGGTAAGGGAGGCCGTATATTATCCTGCTCAGAATTAGGGCCGGGACGAGTCTAAGGGTTTCCTCTTCTCTCATACCCTTGCGGTGCCATGTAATGCGGCGGATCATTCTTGAGATTTGATTAACTGTTGTTTTGATGGTTCTGATCATATGGTCGGATCTGAGGTTACTTTGAAGCCAGAGCCCCAGTATCCGGATCTTGTCCACTTCATTAATCTCGCTTCCTCCTAGGAACAGCTCAACTTCTCCTGGGGATGTGTAAGGGAGTTTGTGGAGTCTAATGACCTCAGACTTCTCCGGGGCACACTCCAGACCACTTTCCGCAGCAAATTCTCCAACCCTGTGTATGGCTTCTTGTAGGGCTTCTTCTTTTTGGGCTAAGGAGCCGTGTGTGGCCCATAGAGTTATATCTTGAATTGAAGAAAATAGCGCCAGAGCATGCAGACCACGAAAAGACAAGGACGAGACACAAAGCGCTAACTCACAACTAATTTTATTGAAACCAGGCAGCGCCTTTATATGGCGAAGTTTCACTGAAAAAGAGGGAGGAGGGCAGGAAAGGTAAAGATATCAAAGCGACCATCACAGCGAGCACACATGAGGAAGCGGTAACTAAAACAAAAAAGTTAACAAAGATTATTTAAGGGCGGCATCTAAGAATTCGAACTCGGATGAAAAAAGTGAAACAGATGGGGTGCTGACACACCTATTGCCAAGTTTTCTTATGTGAAAAGCCTCCAGACATTCACGTGCCTTCTTATCTGCGCTTTTGCCAAGAATCTTAGTCTGACTGAATCGTGCCTCGCATCCGTCGCAACCCATAATATGCGCTACCAAATGTGCATATTTATCCTTTAAATCTGATAAATTTCGGGCATGTTCCCCCAAGCGCTCGTTGATGCAACGCCCAGTCTGGCCGACATAGGTCTTCCCACACGTTAAGGGGATAGCATAGACCACTCCTGCGGAACAGTATGCACCAACTCGCCCAAGAAGAAGTGTTAAAGAGTTATATCATCGGCATAGACCGTGTAGCCTATTTCGGGCTGCGTTTGAAGCTTTCTTGCTAGCTTTAGCATGGTAATATTGAAGAGGAGGGGAGATATTATAGCCTCTTGAGGAGTACCCTTGTTAGGCATGGGGAAGGGATGAGAACGGACTTCACCAATGCCTATGGTGGCGGTTCTGTTGGAGAGGAAAGCCTTGATGTAGTTAAAGATCCTCTCTCCGCAGTTTAGACCACTCAGCTCCTCTAGGATAGCCGTATGGGAGACGTTGTCAAAGGCTCCTTTTAAATCCAGGGCTAAAAGAAGGTTTTCTCCGTGGGTGGGTATTGTATTAATCACTTCTTCACTAATCCTTAGGAAGGCATCTTGTGTACAGAGATCTTTTCGGAATCCCACCATAGTGTAGGGGTAAAAGTTGTTATCTTCTATATAGTTCTGGAGTCTGGTGTGTATGATTCTTTTATACAGTTTGCCCAGACAGGAGGTTAAGCAGATTAGGCGGAGGGACTCTACTGCCGGGGGTTTCCCGGCCTTTGGAATCATAATGATGTCCGCATGGCGCCACTATGCTGGAACCTGGCCTTTCTCCCATAATTCCTTGTTAATATATTCTGTTAGGTCTTTCAGATGGTCGTTGCTGAGGTTTCGAATTATAGCGTTGGTAACCTTGTCTCCGCCCGGTGCTGTGTTCCGCTGAGCTATTCTTGCTGCAGCATAAACTTCAGATACCGTTATGGAGGCGTCTAAGCTTAGATTTTGTTGTCCTTCATAGGTCAGGGTGCATGGAGGGGTGTGGTCTCCTATCTACTTGCGATTCATGGCTGTTATGAGGTCTTGGTCTGTGCCTTGAAACTTATGGGCAACTGTTTGGAGAGTTCGGCTGGTAACTGATTAGGCCTTATTCGGGTCGAGCATGCATCTTAAGATGGTCCATGTCTGGGCTGTGCTTAGAGTGCCTTTCAGGGAAGCACAAAACTCAGACCAGTTTTGTCTACATAGTTGTATAGCATATGCTTGCGCTTGCTGTGTAATCTTAGCAATTCGTAGTTGTAGTTTTCTATCTTGTCTTGAGATACGGTATGTGTTGTTTTTTTAACTGCTCTTTCACATGGAAATGTCGTGTTAATAGGATTTTGAAAAACATTGCTACAAGCGTTCTCTACTTGCCGCAGGAAAATCTGCCAAACAGTGTCTTTACCGCAGCCGGTTTGCCTTCTTTTGACAACCTTTTTAAACAAATTGTAGTACTGAAATATTTTTGGAATAGCGCATACAGACACATAAATACGAAACCGGTACCGTTGAGACATGTTCCTCGCTATCATAAACCGAGAGTGCGCACTCACTACGGCAAAGCAACTAGAAAATATTACGTGCCAGCTATCTTTAACGAATTACCGGATGATTTATTTTCTTTAACCACCCGCAAAAAACTGCGTGTTGCAGTTCAAGCGTTAGAGAATCTTTAACATGTACTAAAATCTTATCAGTGCTTTTTCATCCTTTCCGTGCCAAAATTTTTGTGTTCTTCATGTTTACGTCTTTTAATTTTCTTTTGCCTCTGATGGAGCTCTGATGTAGCGCGAAGATTGCCGCGGCTGCCGGTTGTCGCCGCACAAGCCCACTTGTGGCTTCGGCGCTTCCGTTTCTCTGTATGTTCAGATTATGCTGAATAAAGATTATTATTATTATTATTATTATTATTGAGACGCTGCTTTTTCCAGCGTTTAGTGAGGCCTTTTCGAGCCTCCCATAGATGCAATAGGTGGCGATCTACGTCCGGTGCTTCTACGGTCCGTTGGATGGTTCGAGTGTTGCTTGAGTGGGCATCTTTGATTCGTTGAGTCCACTCTTGAATATTTTTAATGCCTCCTTCTTGCGGTGGGCAGTCTCTGAATTTTGTCCAGTCCGTGATGTGTACATTTCCCAGAGCTCTTCTGATTCTGGCAGTTGGTATAGAGAGACTTATGATGTTGTGGTCGCTGCCCAAGGATTCCTCAAGATTAGTCCAGGTTGCGTGATTAATGTTCTTAATGAAGGTGAGGTCTGGGCAGGTATCTCGGTTAATACTGTTCTCTGTTCTGGTAAGAGAGGTAGTATCAGTGACGAGCCCTAAACCTAGCATTTCCACGGGTTCAAGTAGATCAGCACCTTTTTGAGAGTCGCTTATGTAGCGCCAGGAGCTGTTTCTTGCATTCATGTCTCCCAGAACCACCAAGGGGTTGTCCTGGGCTATTCTGGTGCATTCTGTTAGTATAGTCAGAAAATCTTCCTTCTTGCGGCTTGGAGGGCTGTAGATATTTAGGATAAAGATGCTCTGCTTTCCCCTCTTTTGCGGCAGAACTTCAACTAGAACATGGTTAGTATCTATGAAGGGGAGTTGATGTGGGACTGTCGTAACTGATTTGGCCACAAGAGTAGCTACTCTCGGCGAGTCCGTAGGTGCCATTGTATAATATCCACGAAGGTAAGGAGCCACGCGGGTTTCCTGGAGACAGATTATATCCGGGGGTATAGGAGACTTTTGAATGAACATAAGCAAGGAACTGTCCTTATTTTTGAAAGTTCTAGAATTCCATTGCCAGATTTCTAAGTGGTTTTGTGCTTGTTTAGGGGAGGGAGCCATCTTGACTGCTAGCAACGGATTCACAATCGCTGACGTCAGCCACGGTTGTGTGTCTTCTGTTGACTTTGACCCGGGGGTTGTCAGTCAGTCCTGCGCGTTTCCTGACTCCCCTGCGTGACGACTTGGATTTTAGAATTGAATTCTTCTTGCACAGCCGAAATTTGCTGTTGCATTTGGAGGGATTGTTGTTGCATTTGTTGTTGCAGAGCTTGCATCTGAGCCTGGATTTGGACCATAATTTGTTGGAGAGTTGGTTGTTCAACATTTGTGTCAGGGGGAGGGCATTGAACAGAGGCTTGGGGTGTTGTGTTCTGCATCTGAGGCCGTAGATTGCTAAGGTCTTCAGTTTCCATACTTGCTGGGGCTGGTAATGCTTGTACTGGGCTAGGTGTTGCTGAGCGAGAGCTAAGGAGTTGGTTGACCTTTTCCTCTAACCTTTGTATGCGTTGGTTTTGCTCCGCTATTTTTGCTCTGAGCTGTTTGTTAGTATTTTCTAGCTGTTTGCAATCCTGGCATGTATTAGTATTGTTTTGAGCAGGGGAGACGGTAACCTAAGACCAGCTTACCCTTTTGTCGGGGGAGTCCATTTTCTTCCCTGGTGGAGGTCCTTGGCCCTGGCTGGTCTTGGTCTCCTGCTTCGCCTTGTCTTGCTTGTGTTTTGGGAGGCAAATGTCTCCTGGCCTTGACTGGGACCGGGAACTAGATCGCCCTCTGGATCTGGATCGGGAGCTGGAGCGGTCGGTATACTCGGCCTCCTCGTCTTCTGATGAGAACCACCTGAAATCTCGCTTGGACTTGTCGATTCGGCTGAGCCTGCCTTGCTTTTTGGTGTTTAGGGGGGAGGTGGGGGGAGTAGTGTTGGTCTTCAGACGCTGTTTGCACTCCTTGGATCCCGTTGGGTGTTTTCCCTCGCAGATAGCACACTTTACTGTGCAGGGATGGTCTTGCTCGGGGTTGTGTTGGCCACAATTGTGGCATACTTTGATGTTGGGGGTCGGGCAGACGTCCGATCTGTGCCCCAGTCTCAGGCACACATGGCATACTTGTTGGGTAGGTCTGAACGGATAGCAGGCCATCTCACCCCCGTAATATTTCACATAGCAGGGAATGATCGGGCCGCGAAACGTAATGACCGCTGTTTTGGCCTGGCCCAGCATGCGGGCTTGTAGTACTTCTGCTCCCTGGGTTCGGACACGGAGGTTGGCCAAAAGTTCTTCGGACGGTGTTCCTCGGTCAACTCCGTGAATCACGCCCCGCACGACGTCTTCCGGCGCTGCCACATAAGCATTGACGTGATATTCCTTGCCCCCTAGGACAAGCTTGGTTATGCAGCGGAGAGCCTCAGCCGTGTCGTCGTAGGGAGTACTTGCGATGATTATATTGGAGCCCATGCGAAGTCTGACCAGGAATTTGGTGTGATCGCATTTTTCCCGGTCGTTTCAGGCAGCTACGATGGCTCGGGAAAACTGGAGAGTCGTATATTGTTTGACGTCTAGGCCTTTCTTTGGTCGGATTAATACCTTCAAGTCGGTCTTGGGTAGCGGTGGCAGGCGTCGGCGCCTCGGTGGTGGTTTGCTCGGTGCCACATGGCATTCCGGTTGGGGAGTGGTAATTGGTTTCACAATGGTTTTCAACAAATGAGCTGGGGGGACATAAGCCGTTCCTGCGATGACGACTGTTTCCCCTCGTGCAAGCTTCTTCTGGTTACGTTTACACATATGGAGATGCCAGTTGGAGTTGGGGTCGTCGGGCGTCCACGAACGCACCCCTTCCGTCACTTGAAGATTGCTGTTGGTGGGGTCTACATTCATTCCCTGATACTTCTGGACGTTGAGGTGGTTAACGGAAGGCGGTTGGAGTGCGCTGGGACCAGCTGTCGCTTGGGTAGACGAAGCCATGGGGTTCGGTCGGCTGCGTTTGGACATACCACGCGCTGGCTAGGGAGCTAGGTAGCTCCTAGGGAAATCCTAGGGAGCTCCTAGTTGCGTTAAGCCTAGCGCGGCTCCCGCCGCCTCGAAACTTCACAAGTCCGTAAAAGAGTCCGAAAAACACTCACAGACTTGATTGTCGTCTCGATGGAATCCGGAAGACCAGGGTGGCAGGGTGGGGGCGCTGCCTACCCACTTTCTGGGAAGCACTCAGCGTTACAGACGCCAAGCCCCTTATAGCTGCCCGAACCAGGTTCAGCAGCAGTTGAACCGCAGCTAATTTTTTTTTTCGCATGCGGGTGTACGTTTATCGCTGTTTTTCGCTAAAAGAGAAGTGTATGGCCAGATAAATCGTAATCGCTCATGACTCTGTACCAAAGGCAGACTGCGAAAGCACTAACGATACATAAGAGATTGTTCTGAAAGGCTGGTGTGACATGCAGAATTCTTGACGTTCTGAAAATATTTCGAAAAAAAAAATGCTACTTGCAACCTGACAATGTGCATGGTACGGCGGTTATGGTTATGTCGGGTATCATGTACAGCCACCCTGATTTTTAATAATATAGCGCGAGCGTCGACTGAACTGCTGGTCAGCGCCTTATAACGGCGATAAGCGTGCAACAAGGCGAGAGTTCGCGCACGCGCACGAAGGCAGAGCGTCGTCTGCTACGCTGTTCCGAGCACGAGGACACACGCCCTGCCACAATATCAGTTCTCAAGATCCCGCCAAGTCGTACAGCGCATGCGCATGATTAATATGTGAGACTGCATGAGACGTGATTTCTTTCTCTCTCTCCCTTTTTTTGCCTATTACGGGAAGCCAGCCTGCTGATGCAAAGTTATGATAAGAAAATATAAAAGGAAAGAAATATAACAGCACATTGAAACCATAGCCTGGATCACGATAAACGGGGTTCCAACCAGCTCTTTAACCAGCCTTGCAGTGTCTCGACGGTACAAAAAGGCATTGGTTGGAACCCCGTTTATCGCGATCCAGGCAATGGTTTCAATGTGCTGCTATATTTCTTTCCTTTTATTTTTGTTACTATAACTTTGCATCGCCAGGCTGGCCTGCCCTAATAGGCAAAAAAAAGGGAGAGAGAGAAAGAAATCACGTCTCATGCAGTCTCACATATTAATCCTGTGCATGCGCTCTACGACTTGGCGGGATCTTAAGAACTGATATTGTGGCAGGGCGTGTGTCCTCGTGCTCGGAAAAGCGTAGCAGACGACGCTCTGCCTTCGTGCGCGTGCGCGAACTCTCGCCTTGTTGCACGCTTATCGCCGTTATAGGGAACCTGCGCTGCCCAGATGGCACTGCAGTTATTCCACTAGGTGCCTAAAAACTGCTGCCGTCAGTCGCTTGGGCCGCTACAAATGCGAGAGCACATTCTGAACCATTAGAAGCCCGCGTTTGGTTGAGAGCACCATTTGCCTCGCTTCTGTAGACATAACCCAGATAACTGACACGCACCACGTGTGGCTTCCACAGAGCGCAGAAGCTCATGCCAATAAGCCCAGGAAGGTGGCGTGGAATAGCACCAAGAGCACCCCCAAAACTGCTTGCTCCTCTCGCTATGCTGTGTGTTAAGGCGCTGCACTCGACACGGCAAACTTGAGCTTTGGTTCCCTATAAGGCGCTGACCAGCAGTTCAGTCGACGCTCGCGCTATATTATTAAAAATCAGGGTGGCTGTACAGCTCTCAAGAATATTTCCGGCCCATAAGTAGATAAGGTATAAATTGTGTCGCTCGGTAATAATACACCAGAATAAAGCCTGCCGACTTCAGCGTAGTGGATGGCTGCCTTTTTTATCTACCACGAGTTATCGCTACACCCAAGCTGAAATTTTTGGTGGCTGCTTGCATCCTTAATTGTTTTAGACTCTCGGATAGTGTCCCCCTCTGCTATATGTGCAGAAATGTACACGTACAGTCGCTGACAAAAAAAAATGAGTGAGCTATTTCCTTCGAATGATTTTCATGCGCTGCCTAATTGAAATTGCCAGTTATTGTATATGTTTTCTGGCAGTGAACGCTAGTATACTTTGAAAAACAATGTTTCTTTATTTATCGTAGGGAAGGCATGCTTCCAATTACAAGTGAATAGCGTGCTCCGTGTACTTCAGTCCGCACCAGTACATGCGGCACCTTTAAATTTTGGGGGGACGATCGGCTCGTAGACATTCATGACGGAGAGCAGCCAAACTGCACCAAAATGAAAAAAAAACGCACTTTACCACAATAGCAGCACGTGTACACTGTTGGGCATTTAGAGGTTCCAGTCGTGTAATCAAAAACGCTTATGAACAAGGCAAACCTGCATCACATGTGTGCACAAGGCAGATAATCAACAGCAGGCACTCCACGGACAACCTAGAAAGCTCTGTATTTGTGTGAGCCGAAGAACTTAACACAATGATATATTAAGCCCCTAGTGGCTGTCAACTCTCAGGACAGCTGTCTTTGGAAAAGCTGACATAATATCTCGTAGGCAAGAGCAGGGCTCAAAAGCAGTCTTTATGCCCGAACTTTCCTCAACAGATAAGCCTCATATGGGGAGAAGAACTTGGCCCACTGGCAAAAAATTGGCCTACGATTAAACTTCTCGGTAATGCGATTTTTTTAGAGCAGCTGCTGCGGTATTTCAGCCATAGGCGACCGCAGAAGAAACACGCAGTGCCAAACGGAGGCGGACATGCTTTTAGACTTCGGCAGAGCGCACAGCAATCAGTTAAAGCTTGCAGCTGAGCCATTCCACGGCGAATATTCACTGGAAACATTTGCAAATGACATTGAAGCATTATTCAAGCGGCGACGACGAAAGCAAGGATGTCAATTCAGGCGAACGCCGTTCGTAAGAGATGACATTAAATTCGTTGCCTGACATGACGCTATTGCAGTTGCTTAGAATTCATTGGATTCTGTAGCGCAATTCAAAGCCGCATTCGCCGTCTCTCCTTTTCCCTAGATTGCTTAAGTTTTTAGGCATTGATTGCCAGTCGTGTGAGTCCTGCCAGTAGCTGCTCACGTAAGACACTATATTACACAATATTTCCTTCTTACGCTGCATCATTTACTCAAAATGGCAAATATTATTCTTCGAGCGAAAACGGTCGCAAGAGGGAGAAGGATGATTCCGCACTTGCAAATTAAAGCTGCTGGGCAAAATTCCACGACCTAAAACCTCCACAAGTGCAATTCGAACTAATTTTGATGAGTAGCGCATTCACACAGTTTGAGGAGCAGAGGGGAAAGACGATCGCCGCCACCGAAGGCGCTAGCACATTAAATAAGCCGTCCACGCGTCGGTGCTATCCATATAGCGCTGTCGAAAAACCAAGCATGAAACTATTGGGTACGGGCGGCGGGGCGGAGAATGGGAGTAGGCGCTGCAGCTCACGTCAAACTGGGTCTGCCTCCCCCAACTTCTCGACAGGGCTCGAACCACCTCAAACCGTAGGTCCATGCGAGCCGCTTCGTCAAGGTCGCGCGCACAGGAGTACTAGGAGTGTTACCTGAGACGTGCTAGTGGGAGCCTGAGCGTTCGAACGTGATCCGAAACAATCTTCTCCCCTTTTGTTTTGCTTTTATCGCCCGAGTTGCCGCACGACCTGCATTCAAGCTACCGATTTCATCCTCGCGCTCTCTTGACTATCGCCGTTTTTCGTCCTCCGCTGCGCTCTTCGTTCGATCTCTTTTATCTTTCGATGCGCTCGTTCGCTCGGTTACGCCGAGGCCGGCGCCGAGGCACGCCACTCAACGCAGCAACGGGCGCCCAAGAGCTGCACTCCAAAGCGCGCTTTGTCACTTAATGACGCAGGCGGCGAGAGACCGGTGCAACGTTCCTCTGCGCAACCTGGTCCAGTTCGCCACCGAGTTCAGGTGCCCGCTCGGAACGCCCATGAACCTGCCGGGAAAGTGCTCCATCTGGTGACGAAGTTCGCCGTGGGCTCGCTCGAAGAACTTGTTCGCTGAGGCATTTACTTATTTCGTTACGATGACATTTTAAGTTCACATTAGATATCATTATTGTTGTCTGCTATCATGTTTCGTGCTTTAGGAAGCAAGTATTAACTTAATGGTTTCTTCTATTTGTCGCATATTTCACTGTACTTTTTGCGTTGACTGTCACGATATTTTTGGTGTCAGCATCCTGTTCATGTTAAGGAATGCTATCGTTAGTTTGATATGTCTTTTTTCTTTGATGGCACACTTGTCAACCTTCAACCTCTTTAAAGCGCATTTGTCAACTTTTTTCTGCACACGCTGACAGGCTGACGGTGTATGAACATTCTCTAGCGCAGCCATTGCCTTTAGAAGCGCAGAGTGCCTCGGACTGGTATAATCAATGCACTCGCCTTCATCGCTCGTAAGAAAAGCCCACCGGACATTGCCGGCGCATTGGAGCACGGCTGCTACGGGAATGTTCCTTCTCTCGCAGTGCCATTACGGCGCATGTTTTGCATGAATGGCGCTACCGAAGCTACTGCTCAGTCTGCGGTGAGGCGCCTAAAATTTTGGCTCCGACAGACGCATGAATTTAAGCGTAGTACCGACTGCACACAGCCAATGTCACTACTATGTCATGCTGTGCATGTGAACGGAACGCTATCCTATCGTATTTGTCATGCAAAAAAGATTGCTGCTTTAAAGACTACTACAAAAAATGTGTTTCACTTTCTGCACGCTTTCAGCCGCCTTCTGCTTTCAACTTCCGTTGAAATGACGTATACCTATAGCATGCAGTCGCGGGTGCCCACGAACTGGTCTCCTGTCAATTATATTATAAAATTCTGGAGTTACCAATGAATAGTGCTGAAAATAATTCCTGATATCTGAAATAGTGTAAACTTCAACTGATCATGCTGTCTGTTTCTTGTATACTGTTTCCAAAATATAAAAATTGAAGCACCTTCGCGGCGAATCCGAGTGAAGTGAAGAGTGTGCAAACATTTTTCGAGTGTCTTCTAACCTCGTTACCTTGCTTTTGAAATTAACACCCCACTAAAGGTAAGATTCTCCTTCAGAATGTGTTTTACAGTTGAATCCAAAGCTGTAATTTTCTGTCCGAAGAATAAAACTTGTAGTGCAGAACTATCTCTCTCTTATAAATCACAAGAAATTGAAATAGTAAAATCATTCAAATCACTTGGTGTTTATTTTCACGAAAATATGCTGTGGGATGACCATGTCAGTCATGTCATGTTGAAGACATCTAAGGTTATAGGTTTTCTATCACGCCACAGACATATTTTACCACAGACAGTCAAACTTCTCTTATATAATTCCCTGTTCTGTTCACACCTAAACTACTGCACATTAGTGTGGGCAACAACAACACATACTAACTTACACAAGATATTAGTACTTCAGAAAAAAGTCCTTCGTATAGTTTATGACTTGCCCGTTAGACACACAACTCAGGATTTGGTAACTAACCTCAACATTATCACCATATTAAACCTCTATGCTTACAGACTGCTGCGCGTGTATACAGTTGAGCAAAAGCGCCATGTTGACACCATTTCATCTATGGCTCCTTTGCATCAGTCCGATTCACCATATCCGCATCGCCACAAACCACAATGGGTTTTACAATTCACAAGAACTAGCTACGGTCGTCAAATACCTAATTACCAACTACCGTATTTACAAAACCAGTTAATTGAAGCAGGCGTAAACCTCCGTGAAATCACCATCTCCTCTCTGCGTAGCATGATTGTTCATTTGGTTAAGTGCTAATACATCAACTCCTGTTTTATGAATTCTTCTCCACCCTTTTTGTTATTTGACGACTGGTCGTCTACTGTGCTGATACCCCTTTTTCGTTGCTGATACCCCCTTTTGATTTCTGTGTATTCTGTTCGGTTACAGACATTGCTTATATTGATGTTTTTGTTCATCTATGACTTGATGTTCAATTTAGTTCTGCGTTTTATGTTCTTAATGACTTGATGACTTGATGTTCAATTTAGTTCCTCGTTTTCTGTCACTGCCGTCTGAACAGGAGAGGAGAACTCCGTCAAGCGGATAGCCGCTTTTTTTCTCCCCTCCTCCATCAAATTGTATTTGATTTGGTGGAAATAAAGCATTATTATTAATAAGTACGAGTTCATTCGTATTCAGTGAAGCGGAAAAGGCGTTCCTAATTGTGTGTAAGAAGCCATTCGAATATTTTAAAAGCGCATGTTATTATTCGGTATGATATTCAATACCAAAAGCATCTCTTCTCTTCCGAGTAGCCCAAAGGAACCGTAGTGCGCGTTGTCCTAGAGCGCTGTGCAGCGGTGTGTAGTGTGGTCACGCTGACGAAAAAAAATCACTGTGCTTAAACTGGACAAAACAGCCGCCGTGTTTAATTCCTACAGCACGTTGTTTGCCACCACACATTAATATGTGGTCGGCAATGCGAATTTAGGCTGAGCTCTTATGTAGGGACAAGATAGATATTTGAACTAAAGAAGTACATCTGATACTGCTCTTCTCGCGGTGGTGCGATTCCTTGCTAAAACGAGCTGCAAAATCGAGATGCGAGCTATATTTTAGACCGAGATTGTATTTTTGTTTTGTGTCGCAGCGTTCCTGTACAATCAAAAGCGATCAAAGATTTTGCTTGTCAGGTATTCTATAAGTACCTTAATTACTGAGCTGCACGCATCGGCTGTAAATAAAAATTCACATGCACCTAGCGTTATCTTCGATTGCAATGATATTTCAAAGAATCTCGACTAATGTCTTTATCTAAAATTAGCACCGTTTTGCCAAACAGGTGTTTGACATCGGAAGAATTGAGTACCTAGCAAGTGATACCCTTGTCTCTCTCTCATCACATGTGCCCTCTAGTTAGTGGTTTCGGGAGAAGAGCGACAAGCAAAAGACTGCTCAGAGCACGATGTAGAAATATTTCAGGTGGTACAGTTCACCGCGCCATCCACACGGCGGACGGAGAGGAAAACCAGTACCCATTTCCCCCCCACGCCACCAGATGGCACTACGGCCGAGGGGGCTTGGCTGAAAAGCAGAGATGTGGCATAAGGTTAGAATTATAGGAAACCGTAGGTAAAGGTGATGGCGAATCTTAATGAGAATTGCCAACACAGTAAAAAAAAATAATAAAGAAAGAAAAGCTGAGCATGGTGGCAAATGCCACCACCCCGTTTCAAAGGGGGCGCTCCTATCCATCCATCCATCCATCCTTGGCGCCTTGCGCTGTGTTCGTAGCATAGAGTTAATATAACCAACTCTAGAGGGAAAGCTTCCCATCATGGAGGAAGGAAAAAAAGAGGAGAGGCCGTCACGTGACATTTTGTGAAGCCGGAAACAAGCTCGGCGCCATCTTACTCCGGCGGGCTTCTGTTTACCATTCGCCGCCGCGCCGATTGCGCGCGCGTTTCAAAGCCAACGAAGGAGCGTGCTACCGCATGGACGCAGGCCCCCGCGCGAGTGGCGCTTGGCTGCTTGCCAGTTTAGGGTGCCCTATGCTGGTGTTCGTCAGCGGAAAAGTTAATAAAGCGGAAATACCCGTGTCAGACAGGCGGCTACTTCCAGTTACTGCTTCGTACTGCGTCGTATCCGTGCCGTCTCCAACTGCTCGGCCCTGGTCACAAACGCCATAAGACCCTCCTCCCCCCCTGGCAACGCCTGTCCCCGGGAATCTGAAGGCTGCATTCGACGAAACTAGTATGCTTGCTTGTTTAGCTCAGCGCTAGAAATTTGCCTTCACCGGGAGAGGTGAAGGTCAATACGCTCCACTGTACGCTCCACTTTACTTGGTGAAATACTAGCTTGTAATGTCACTGCACAGTAGCACACTTTACTTGTGATCGACAATACAGGCAATGAAAGTCGATCTGTTGTACGTAATGAATGCATCAAATTATTTTTCTTCAACATAACCACAGGCCCTTTTGCTGGGCTAGTTGGTGTGACATTATGTTCAGGAAAGTAAAAACAGCATAAATTTTACACAAACCACACAGAAAGATGGAAAGGATGGGCGCTGTCCGTCTTTCTGTGTGGTTTGTGTAAAATTTAGCGCTGTTTTTACTTTCCTGAACACAATAACCACCACAAGCATAAACGAAATTCAGCGCACATGCGGATCCTCATTTCACCACGTACTTTTTACGACAAACAACACTATCACAGGACATGGGCACAATAAACACATGTGAGAAAAGGCCTCCAAATTCAGTTAGAGCTTCGCCTTTTTCGCACTTCTTGACCATGACATCAGCTAGAAAAGCAATTGCAAACCTGCTACAGGAAACCGGTCTAAACATAGCGCGTGATCAAAAGCACAGAATTGGCCACGATATTGATACATGCATTCGAAGAGACAGAAGTAGTGCATGCACTAGAAGAGAAAGAAGTTGGCTCTAGCTCGCGCGCTCGGACCACTGAGGGATCGCCGCAGTTTTTCGTACTCCGGTGTTCGATTTCGCGTTGCACGCTACAATATGAACGAATACACTTGAGCCCGGCACGTCCCAGAGGCAAATAGCTCGCTAGACGCTTCAACGCTTCAAACGGGCATGTAACAAACTTTCTGTATACTAAGAGCAAAGCGAGCGCAGCTGCTTCCTTTACAATATCGCTCTCCGCCCATGTCATGGCCCCCGCCGCTCAAACAAGCGCAATCGTCGAAAAACGAAAATGACAGTTATACCGACGTCAGTGACAATCGCTGGAGCGTTGCAAGATCACGCATAGGTAGCAACGAGGTTTCACTGCCGATGTAAACGGTAGCGCGAATGGCACACACACACTGCACGTACAGGACGTGAAACGTCCGAACAATGCGCCGACGACCGCTCTAGCGCACGCCGTATTGAATCACTGGTGAACGAACAGCGCGAATGCAGCGGCGGTCTCCCGACGGCTCCGAGCAGTGACGCAGCAGACGAAATGCCCGTGCGATCGTGGTCGCCGAGCACGTTGAAATCAATGCACGCAACAAGGAGAGTTTTGCAGCGAATTCCACCTGAGACATGAGTGAACGGCGCCAACGTCAGCCTGTGAGCACGGTCAAAAACAAACTCGAGCAGTTGAGGAAAGCGCGCCTACGCCGCACCGCAAATGCTACGCCGCGGCCGTCTGCTATCGCCCGGTTTGTAAACAGCAACTACGACGCCGTTGCTAAGCTGCCGGAATAAGATGGCCTCCCAATCGAGAAAAACCACGTGATTTCCTCCACACTTTTCTCCCAGGGTGCTGCGTGGAAAGGGCCTCTCCTCTTTTTTTCCTTCCTCCATGCTGCCCATTGAGCCCATGCATTCCAGTGGGCAACGCATGAACGCAGCCATCACACAACGGTTTGCGTGTGTTGCCAGCTGTTTTGTCACTTTCTAAATCTGGGCAAAGAACGGAGTTGGAGCCTGGCAACGTAATCCGTGGGAAGATGGCGGTATGCAGAGTAGCTCTCGACTGCTGTAAACAACGGCAAAATCGTTGCGTTTGGATCGTTTTCAATGGTATGCAGTGTCGCATACCGACCGTAATTTCATATAGGTGGCTTGTGACTTCTGAATTGTTATTTGAAGGCAAGTACCGCGATTGTGGCGCGCTTGGAATGTATTTCGTCTGTAGAGCGCACTGGATTTTGCATGTCCTCTGTTGTCGAGTACAAATACACGTTGGAAATTTGCTTTGGCCCCAAAACGACAAACACAATTCGCAAAGGAACCGAATGCCCAAGGTAAATGGAGCAACTGTTCTGCCTGGTTTGTTTTGAATGTTTAGGTTAAATGTCGACGGTTTGTTAGAGTGCCGCGGGCCTCTCGCATTTTTTTTATCTGCAGGTCTCCTTCGCCGAGGAAGACTGTGCCGTGTCTTTTCTGGCGCGGGACGAGCTCATAATGGGATTTTTCGTACGCAGCAACGCTCAGAGCATCACGAACGAGTGAAACAAGGTGGAGGCAGAAATGCATGAAACGGCATGTACATACCGCTCGAGAAACCTCCGTTTCATGTCAAGCATTGTGCGCATTAAATTGTGGCTGCTTGGTTGGTTGTTGTGGTGGGTTTATGTTCTTATTTGTGTTTGCGTTGGTTTTTTCAGGTTTATGACTGCTCTTGCTTCTAATGTAAGACACTGCTTTTTTGTTGAGATATTTTTTATTCCTCTGTTTGGTTTCAAAACCCATTTACGAGAAACTAGTTCAGCAAGTACTTTATACGCACGGGATAAGAAGGGTCCTGCGATTACTTGTATGCTGTCTTGTTTTCATGCCGATTTCCTGCCACTGACAGTGTTCAGAGCGATAATGCGCTGTATCACATGCTTGAGCTGATGATCATAAGTGTGCCTCTTTTCCGTCTAATAAACAGTTGGTAGAGTGCCCATGTGTTGTCCTTCTTGTGCCGTTGTCGTTGCGCGGACGTTCATTTCAACAGTGTTATACGCACGGGATAAGAAGGGTGCGTTATCCCGTGCGCCAGGACTCATTCGCCGACCTCCCAGGACCACGAAGTGACTGCTCTGCGGGAAGAGGTAAGGCAGCTCAAGGCAGCCATCTCTACCTCCACCCGCGCTGTACCCCCAACTCCTCCACCCTCATCCTCTCCACCCACCTCGCCACCTGTCGAACCTCCTTCGAAAAAGAGGAGGCCTGATGAGACGCCAGCACAACCCATAGACTTGGAAGCAAAATTTCAGGACTTCGCCAAAAACTTAGAAGCTACGCTCGCAGAGCGCATTACTGCACAGGTCACTGCACAGTGCCAAATTCTGATTGAAACTACCATTACCCGTTTAATGGATACTGTCATAACTAGCATCATGGCCAAGGTAGAGGAGCGTTTACCTCTCCTTGTTCATAGCCTCTCACCGGCCTCTCCTCCCACAGTGCCACCCTCCACACCCCTCCTTCGCCCTTCCACCCTACAGCATGGCCCCTCCAACGGACCATAATTCTTTACATATTATTCAATGGAACTGCAGGGGCTTTCGGCGTAAGCGCGATCCTCTGCTGCAGATTATCGCTACCTCCTCATCCCCACCAGACATCATCGCAATTCAGGACGCAAACGTTTGCAAACAACTTCCAGGATACGCTCTTATCCCCTCGGACTCTACAGATCTTCCTCGGGTGGTCACATACGTCTGCAACTCTTTGCATTACATGGAACACACAATTACCACACCTATCGCTCACACCTTCATCGAAATTTTACCTCCAACCCCTGCTCAATCTCCCTTGTTCGTTCTTAACTGCTATCTTCTACCACGACAGCCAGTTAATCTACTCCCTCCACTCCTCAAATCCGTGACGCAATTGGCTGGATCAAATCCCCTCCTCAATTGCCGGTGACTTCAACTGCGCACACGTAAACTGGGGCTATCGGCGCACAAACCACAGAGGCACAGTTCTCTGCAATGAAATGATGGTGCTCCACTTGTCCATCTTTAATGATTTCAGCCTGCCTACGCGGGTTGGTAACAGTGCTACTACAGATACCAGTCCAGATCTCACGCTTGGAAGAAATGTGGCCCACCTGCAGTGGGAAAGAACCCAAACCACACTAGGCAGCGACCACCACCTAATTCGCATAACACTAAGCTATCGCCGCCCTCAGCGCAAATTTACCGTTAGACAAACTAATTGGGACCAGCTACGAAAATTTCGCCAGGAACATGTACAGTCAACACAGGTACCCTTCGACCTAGACACCTGGACTACCCAGTTACAGGAGGACATTCGCCAACATACCCAAACGCTAGACACTACCCCAGACACCCCCGTAATTGACAGTAAGCCCGCGCACCTCCTTCAAGCTCAAGAACGCATAACACACAGATGGAAAACTCAAAAACACAATAGGAAACTAAAACTCAAACTGGCACAGCTTCAGACCCAAATAGAACACCACAGTACCACTCTTTGCAAAGCTAACTGGAATCAGATTTGTCACAATCTCCGCGGCAATCTCTCCACAACCCGTGCCTGGCACCTCTTACGCCACATGCTAGACCCCACGAAATCTAAAACCCAGACACGCCTTAGAATTCGCCGCCTTACTCATAACCACAGGCAGGACACGAACGCCTTCCTCGCGCAGGTGAAATCAACATATACCACCCCAGGTGACCCTTGCAAGCACCCCGAGTACACGGGTACACCTCAACCCCAGCTTGACGCCCCTATTACAGAGGCGGAATTTCGGACAGCCCTTTTGAAATTACGCAATACTGCACCCGGGGAAGATCAAATTACCAATGCTGCCATCCTAAACCTTGACGATGTCTCCATATCTCATCTAGTCACCCACTTTAACGAGTGCTGGAAGTCAGGTACACTCCCTGCCACCTGGAAGCATGGAAAAATCATATTTATTCCTAAACCCCACAAACCCATCAACATAGAGAATATCCTACCAATTTCTCTGACATCTTGACTCGGCAAGGCATTCGAACACATAATTCTTGCCCGACGAAGACAACTACCTTTTTCCGCACAGCATGGTGGGCTTTCGTGCGCATCTATCAGCACAGGATGCCCTACTACAAATTACACATGACGTGCTTGATGACACGATCCCCCACCTCACTAAAGCTATTCTGGCGGTTGACCTCACAAAGGCATTTGACAGGATTCGACACGATGCCATTTTGCGAGAACTACAGGCACTACAGGTAGGCTCAAATACCTACAACTACGTTCGCGCCTTTCTCTCGGGCCGCACTGCCTCCCTGCACATAGCTGAGCTGAGCACAGCACCTTATACACTCGGCGAACTTGGAACACCCCAAGGCGCGGTCCTCTCCCCCCTTCTATTTAATACTGCTCTCATCCCCCTAGCTCATAAACTCGCTCTCATTCCACACCTAAGGCATACCTTGTACGCTGATGATATTACGGCATGGACCACTCACGGATCTGATGGAGAAATTGCGGAAACTCTTCAATTAGCAGCTGACACCATCTCCGCTCATGCGTCATCTATTGGGCTGGAATGCTCCCCCTCTAAATCCGCGCTTCTCCTGATAAGACCGAAATCTGCAGCTAATTCGCCCATTCAAATCACTTTACAAGGAACCCCTATCCCCGTCACCCCCACCCTCCGTATCCTTGGCCTTTACTTGCAGGATTCCGGACGCAACGATCATACCCTTAAAACACTCAAGGCCTCCACGCAATCCGTGTTGCAACTTCTACGCCGCGTATCCTCCCTGCACAAAGGTTTAGACGAAGCGGATAGCATGAAAGTAGTGCATGCTTTTACACTTAGCCGCATTTTATACGCCACCCCATATCTTAAGCTGAACCGCATAGAAACAGAGCGAGTGAACGCCATGATTCGTCTAGCAACCAAGGCAGCCTTAAACCTACCCCGCAGCACTAGCACAGCCAAGCTCCTTGAATTAGGCATGCATAACACCATTCAGGAACTAGTAGACGCGCACCTTCAGACACAGTATCTAAGACTTGCCGCGAGCGCAACTGGCAGGCATATCCTCGCTTCCCTTCGCATCAACATTCCCGCTAATCAGACATCCCTTATAGCCATTCCTCGACACATTCATACCCCCCTCGTTGTGAAACCCCTTCCCCGGAACATTCATCCCCAGTACCCCATCCCTCGCCGCATGGCTCGCGCTAAGGCCCTACACAAGTATTACGGACAAGCCCAGGACGCCATTTGGGTAGACGCCGCGTGCACAACTCATGAAGCTGTAGCAGTTGGTTATAATCCAGCCCTAGCACAGCCCCTCACACACCGCCTTCCCTCTGGCTGTACGTCTGAGGAGGCAGAGGAAACCGCCATCGCCCTAGCCCTTGTACATTCCAATGCAAACTACATCTTTAGCGACTCCAAAACGGCTCTGTTCAACTTCGCGAGAGGCAGGATTTACGCCCCTGCTTGGAAGTTGTTGAACACCCCCTCCAAAAACTTACCACGCAGGGTAGAGCTCCAGTGGGTGCCGGCTCACTCTGGGAATCCAGGAAACGAGGCTGCCGATAAATTGGCCCGAGGTTTGATTTGCCGGGCTCAGGACGGCCTCGGTCCAGGTTTCTCGAGAGAGCGGGCGCACACCTTTGCAGAGCTCACGCAAATGCCCCGCTTGGACCGTCGGACTTACCCTCCTCCACACCCCTCCCTTACCCATTCCCAACAGATCCTCTGGAGACGCCTCCAGACCCGCTCTCTCTCATCCCCTCAGCTGCTATCTCTCTACTGTGGCACCTCCCCTGCATGCACCCTGTGCGGCGCCCCTCACGCCACACTCTCCCACATCCTTTTCGGCTGCCCTGCTGATCCTCCCCCGCAGGGACAGCCCGCGTTATCAAGTTGGGAGGACTGGGAGGTCGTGCTCTCGTCTCCGGACCCGCCATCGCAGCTTGCTGCGGTGCTTCGGGGTGCCGACGTCATGGACAAACACCGCATGAACGTTACGACGTAGAGTGGGACCGTGCGGTGGTCCAGGGACCCAAGGGGGGTCTAAACACACTTGACATGATAAAGTTTTTCTCTCTCTCTCAACAGTGTTACCTTTATTACGGCATGCATTAGTTCTGAAAAACGTAATAAAAACGGATTTAAGCAAGAACACCTACATTCTTTATAAGTAGCACGAATTAGTACTCTGTTAAGCAGATTGAGGCAATGGCGTTAAGAAAGCCGAATGCCGTGAAAATGTAAACGGCAGCAAGTTTGGTTTGGTTTATTCGGGTTTAACGTCGCAAAGCGACTCAGGCTATGAGGGACGCCGTAGTGAAGAGCTCCGGAAATTTCGACCACCTGGGGTTTTTTAACGTGCACTGACAACGCACAGCACACGGGGCTCTAGAATTTCGCCTCCATCGAAATTCAGCCGCCGCGGCCGGGATCGAACCCGCGTCTTTCGGGTCAGCTGCTGAGCGCCTAACTACTGAGTCACCGCGACGGGGCTAAACGGTAGCAAGGTTAATTCGCTTGGTGTCATCCGCCTTTAAAGAGAGTTCCGAGAGCGAGAGATTTTCGTTCACACGCTTTGCAGTACACAGTTGTCGCGAAATGTGCATATGTATCACTTCCCACGTTCACTCACAAATGATGCAAAATGCCCGATCCTTTTGGAGCTTTGGCTTGCATCAACGCACGAAGGTTGCTTCGCGGTGCACGAGAGCGCGAGTGACTCTTTGTCGCATGCAGCTCCTTGCATTAAGTGTCTTGATCCCACAGCTAAAGCAATTTGAAATCAGATTCGAAAGCAGAAGTTTAAAACCGAAACTCCGAGAGCGTTCACTCAATTTACTCGTGAATATGTTCACAATCGTGCGATATTAAAAGAAATGGCCACAATCAGTATGCTAAAGATTACAAAAAGTGTTTAAAACATTGAAAATACGTGTAAGAATGACATAGAGTTATTTTCTCTACAGCAGGTTTCCGAATTCAACTTCAAATTTCACCCATCCTTGAATTTGCGAGAAAAAACTGTGCTGGTCACAATAATGTGTTGTAAGATGGCTTCCAAGATGGCCACTTACATGCGTGGACCGCTTTGCTAGCTCAGCTTTACCCCCCTGGTTCGTAGCGTGCTGCTATTGCGATTGCTTTTCACGTTTGTGTCTTGCTTTGTTCGTGATAATTTCATTTGTGTGGTGGCATTTTGGTTGCCAAGGATTATCTCCTTCATGCGTGTATTCAAGTCGTCTCTTTGAAGGCATGAGAAATGGGGAAAAAGTGCTTTGTGTTAACCCGTGTTTTCTGGTCATACTATGACACGCTATACGTTGCAGACACTAAGCATGAAGGCAAATTGAGGGTTTGCCCTAAACCCTCATACTCACTTCTAAACCCAACAAATACTGAAAAGATGCGGGTGAAACTAGCAACACTGCTGTTCAGCCTCAGCGTTGCCAATGGGCTAGAGTTCTATTTCAAAAGAGGTACGCCAGGTCTAGATCATGTCAAGGGCACTGTTGATTTTACTGTGGAAATCTGCAATTTATTCGATGCATTGAATCGGAAACATCAAAAGGAAGGGTTAAAACTGCAGAGTCAAGATTTTGTTGTTCTGGAATCTTTTCTGAATTGGCTCAATGAATGGTAAAAAAAAACGTTAAGGCAGGACGTATTGATCACAGAGATTTTCTGTCAAATTCAACTCCCACGGGCTTAAGAGTGACTATTCTCTCAAGCATGCAACTTTCCAAGTACATGTTGGAGAAATGCAATTTCAAGTATGTTTTAACTGCGAAGTTTAACGAAGATGTGCTCGAAAAATTATTCGGTATTATCCGGCAAGCAGATGGGCAAAATTAGCACCCGTGTCTACCAACTTTTTTGCAGCTGTACAGCATGCTTTCTGTGTACAGCTTGTTGAAACCTCCAAGATATGGTAACTGCGAGGTACCGTCTTTGTAAAAATTAACCAGGCTGCATAGTTTGCTTCTAGCTCGTACTTCCCTGAAGCTCAAATGGCAGTTAAAGGGAAGGACTGGGGGTCTTCTTGCCTTCCAACAATTTTTGGTCTTTAGGAAAACCACATGGGCTCAACTATACAAGCTAGAAGCAAACCATGAAGCTTGGTTACTTTTGAAAAAGGCGGTACATGACAATGAAAACTCACGTCTGATAAACCTGTCCGACATGATTCTAGCCTTAAAGAACCTTACGAGCCACGTATCAATGAGCTGAAGGCCAAACTTGATGGTCTTGTAGAGAGAGAATGAATGTGAGGACTTTATTCACAACGAACCCGACTCAGGTAGTGTAACCAATTGTATAATTTATTATGTGAGCGCGTTTCTATGCAGGAAACTGCTGAAATGCACCTATTGCTCAGCGTGCAAAACTGGGATAACGGCTTCTGCAAACGTGACCAGGCCTGAAGCAGCCTTAGTTTTGCAGAAAACACGAGGCGGGCTGCTACATGCAGATGTTGCCATATTTTCTCTCTTAAACGAAATAGAAAAACAGTTTCAGAAGCATGCTTCTGATAAGAATGTCTACGACATAACTGTCGACTAGATTCTAGACAATCATAAGATGTCATTTCCATGCGGTGAGCATAAAGTCGACATAATGGCACAAGTAGTGCATTATTACGTAGCACTATGCATGCGTCAGTATTTCAAGCAGCTGAAATAGAATGCTGAAAACAAAACACAAAAGCTGCGCAAGCTATCGAAGCTAGTTTAAAACTGTTTTATCCTCGTTGAAATTTTGAAGTACTCTCTTTCCGTTGCATTGTCACAGAGTAAAGTATCGCCCACGGGGCCTGTTTGTTGTCATAACTGCGTAAAGAATTGGTGCATTTCTTTGCATGTGTTTTCAGGGAATAAATTGAAGTGCGTTCTATATGCCTTTTAAATTCTTGCAGCTGCTTCCCTCTTTTTAACCCGAGCTCTACCAACACCTACCAGTAGTGAAAGCCGTTTGTGTGCTACGAGAAAAAAATATACACACATACTACTTGTCAGTACTTTTGTAGGCGTCAGTATTGCATCCAATACCTCTGGTTCTAAATTCCGTGGGGATGATGACCTGTTACCGAGCTATGTACTATCAGCAAGAAATGAAACGCGAACAAGACTAATGAAACGCGAGGAGCAAAATGGTAATACCTTAGCTGGAGGGATATTACTATATCAGCAGGGTAATTTCCGTTCGAATGCTAGAATACTGTCCTCTAGAAATGTTAATCAACATTGCTTCTATTTCCTGCCCAGGAGCTAATATTTTGGTTTCACTGTGTTGGCATTTCAGTTTTCTTGTTCGCGTTTCATTTGTTGCTGATAGTACATCAGTGTCTAGCTGTTCTACACACACATGGAAAGCAAAAGTGGCGATCGAAATAGCGGACGCTGGTAGACATGGCACGCTGTGATATTGCCACGCGCCTAACGAGCCGCGCGGCCTCCGCGCTGAATCGAAGACGACGACGAAGCGGCGGTGGCCTCTCGCGGCGCGCTTGTTCTGTTTGGTGACGTGGAAGCTGGCTATATAATTAAAAGAAGGCTCCCAGTCTTGGGTTCTTGCCGACGCCTACCTTCGCGGCTCCTCTGGTCGTGACACTGGTGGAGGTGCGACCGATGCTCCCTACTCCTGAGGACGACTCGACTCGCCCGCCTCTTGTGACCACCCCCGTCCATCGTGCCAGCCGGAGGATCCGAGGCCTGTCCCCCGAGGCCCTCCCTGTTGTCAGCGCGCCTTCAACTACCATTCCACTCATGGCGACGCCACTGCCCGCCCTGCCTACGACCGTCCCTGCAGCCAGCCCCACCTATCTCACCCTTCAGACTCCACGCACGCCTAAGCCCTTTCACGGTGACCTGTTTGAAGATGCCGAAGACTGGTTGGCTCACTACGAACGGGTCGCGACCTTTAACTGCTGGGACGACGCTACAAAGCTGCGTAACGTGTACTTCAGCCTTGAAGACTCCGCACGAACGTGGTTCGAAAACCATGAGACTACTTTCTCTACGTGGCCGGACTTTCGACGTCAGCTCCTGAGTACGTACGCCAACAGCGACCGCCGGGAGAGCGCAGAGCGTACACTGTCCTCTCGAATTCAGCTTCCCAATGAGGGTGTTGCCATGTACGTCGAGGATGTGACGCGTCTTTGCCATCGCGCCGATCCAGCCATGCCTGAAGAAAAAAAGCTGCGGCACCTGATGCGCGGCGTAAAAGAACAGCTCTTTTCCGGCCTCGTGCGGAACCCGCCCAACACCGTCGCGGAGTTTCTGGCCGACGCCGTGCACATGGAGAAATTGCTGCAGCAGAGATCCCATCAGTACGACCGGCAACTGCGTCAAACTCCGACTCTATCAACGTTGGACCGGTTCGACCATGATCCCAGGACGAATCCGGACTCCCTTCGCGAACTCATCCGTTCCGTGGTCCGCGAGGAGCTGCAGCACCTTCAAGCCACCTTTGCCCCTCGCGTCGATTCCGTCACCAGCGTCATCCGCGAGGAAGTCCGACAGGCGCTCAGGGCACAAGACGCTGCAGCTGTGCCGGCGCCGCAACCGACCCCATACGATCCCGCGCCGTACCCGACTCCTGTCCAGCCAGTCACGTACGCGGACGTCGTGCGCCGCGCGGCCCCATCTCCTGGGCCTTCGCCTTACACCGCACCATTGGTCGCGGTGCACTCTGCCCAGCCGACTCCTTACTGGGCGGATAGGCGCCAGGCACCGCGGAAGACTGACCTCTGGCGCACTCCGGATCAACGCCCGCTCTGCTACCACTGTGGTGAGGCCGGCCATCTCTACCGGCGGTGCCCCTATCGCGAAATGGGACTACGCGGTTTTCCTGTCGATAGCCCCCGTCCACGCCCTGGAGAGCGCCCTCAAGACATCGCCGAGTATGTCACCCGCCAGCGTAGTTCACCATCTCCTCCGCGCCGCGAGTCGCGATCGCCCTCTCCACGCCGGTCTTCGCCCTCTGGGTCCCGTTTCGCCTCGGGACAACGTGGTTCCTCGAGCCCTCGTCGGGAAAACTAGCTCCGGCGGCCTTTGGAGGCGAGGCCGCCGAACGCCGTTCCGACGCAAAGCTTCCACCGCCGCAGCAACTGAATCGCCCCGACGTCGCACGCCGCATCGCTGCACAGTTTTCCCCGACGCGCCTTTCGTATCGCCGTGATGCCGGAACCCCAATCGCCGACCCGCTTCCGCCGCCGCACCGACCCAATCGCCCCGACGCCGAACGCCGCATCGCCGAAGAGTTTCCCCCAACGCGCCGCTTGAATCGCTCCGACAGCGCAACCCCAGTCGCCGACCAGGTTCCGCCGCCGCACCGACTGAATCCTCCACAACAGCCATCGACGGGCCGTGCTGAAGGCAGGGTCTCTGGATATCCCTGTTCTCGTCGACACAAAGGAGGTCAGCGCGTTGGTTGATACGGGCGCAGATTACTCTATCCTTAGCGGACGGCTTGCGACGGCCCTGAAAAAAGTGACGACACCCTGGGACGGTCCCGACATACGCACGGCAGGCGGACATCTTGTCGCACCACTCGGCATGTGTGCGGCCCGGGTTACGGTTCGAGGCTGCACATTCGTTGCCACTTTTCTCGTGCTCCGCGAATGTTCTCGCGATGTCATCCTTGGCATCGACTTTCTTCGCGAGCACGGTGCGATCATAGACCTCCCGAACCGCTTGGTGACGTTTTCTACCGCAATGGCCACAGAAGAGCCTGCGCACCAGGGTTCTCGGTCCGCCCTGCGAGTCGCCGACGATAACGTTACGGTGCCACCACGTGCCAGCATTCTCACGAGAGTTACCTGCGACGAGCCACATAGGGGACTCCGGGTTGTCGAGCCTAATGTCTCCCTCGTACTCACTAAGGGGGTTGCGGTGGCACGGGGCCTTGGATCCTTTCATGACGGTTGTACAGAGGTCCTTGTCACCAACTTCTGCAACGAACATCGACATCTGTTCCGTGGCACAGCCATCGCTTACGTCGACCATGTTCAGGAAGTGGCCGAATGCTTTGCTTGTGCGGAGGACACACCTGGAGCTGACGCCGAAGCGGTCACCAGCGTAGACATAAATCCTGGCCTTCCACCCACTGAAAAGAGGCAACTCCAGGACCTCTTGCGGGAGTTTGGTGCGTGTTTCACGTCGTCGTCCAAAGTGCGCCAAACGTCGATAGTTAAACACCGCATTATCACGCATGAAGGAGCCCGACCAATCCATCAGCAGCCCTATCGTGTGTCCCCTCGTGAGCGAGATGCTATTCAAACACAGGTCGAAGAGATGCTCACAGACGGCGTCATCGAACCGTCAAGCAGTCCGTGGTCGTCTCCTGTCGTCCTCGTGAAAAAGAAAGACGGGACACTACGGTTCTGCGTCGACTACAGGAAGCTGAACAGTGTGACCAAGAAAGACGTGTACCCGCTCCCGCGTATCGACGACTCCCTCGACCGACTTCGTCAAGCCAAGTACTTCTCTTCGGTCGACCTCAGAAGTGGTTATTGGCAGATAGAAGTTGATGAGAGGGACCGTGAGAAAACCGCCTTCATTACACCAGACGGGCTGTATGAATTTCGCGTCCTCCCATTCGGGCTCTGCTGTGCTCCTGCCACGTTCCAAAGAATGATGGACACCGTTCTCACCGGTTTGAAGTGGCAGACCTGTCTTGTTTATCTTGACGATGTCATCATTTTTTCCGCAACGTTCACGGAACATCTGCACCGCCTCAGGACTGTCCTCAAAGCCGTTCGATCCGCCAACCTCTCCCTCAAACCAGAAAAATGCCACTTTGGGTTCACCGAATTGAAGTTCCTCGGGCACGTCATTAGTGCTGACGGAATCCGCGCTGACCCAGAGAAGCTTGCTGCCGTTGCTGCCTTTCCGGTCCCCTCCCACAAAAAAGCAGTCCGACGTTTTCTGGGCCTGTGCTCCTATTATCGCCGCTTCATTAGAAACTTCGCGCAGCTCGCCAGCCCTCTGACGCTCCTAACCCGTGATGACACGTCATTTTCCTGGGGCAACGAACAACAGAGTGCCTTCGACGAGTTACGACGCCTACTCCAATCACCGCCCATCCTGGCACATTTCGACGAAGATGCCGATACGGAGGTGCACACGGATGCGAGCAACGTCGGTCTTGGCGCCGTTCTAGTTCAGCGGCAAAACGGTGTCGACAAAGTAATTGCCTACGCCAGCCGCGCACTGTCGCGTGCTGAGTTGAACTACTCTACCACGGAAAAAGAATGTTTAGCGGTAGTCTGGGCCGCCGCTAAGTTCCGCCCATACCTGTATGGTAGACCGTTTCGTATCGTCACCGACCACCACTCGCTGTGCTGGTTGAAAAATTTAAAGGACCCTTGCGGCCGCCTAGCACGTTGGGCATTACGCCTGCAGGAATTCGATTTCACCGTCACCTACAAGTCAGGCAGGAAGCACACCGACGCTGACAGCTTGTCACGCGCTCCCGTCGAACCTCCTCCAGAAGGCACCACCGATGATGATAGCTTTCTTGGAGCGGTCAGCACGTCTGAGCTCGTTTCCAGACAGCGTGCCGACGCCGAGCTGGGTCTCCTCATCGAACATCTCGAAGGCGGGCGCCCTGCAATACCACGATACCTAGCTCGTGGACTATCATCGTTCTGCCTGCGGAGAGGGGTGCTTTATAAAAAGAACTCTACTTCAAGTCCGACAACTTACCTGCTCGTCATACCGTCCGATCTCCGGGATGAAGTCCTCCTTGCCTGCCATGATGAACCGACTTCCGGCCACCTTGGAGTTACACGCACCTTATCCCGAATCCGGCAGAACTATTACTGGCCCAACCTAACTTCAAGTGTCAAGCATTATGTCCGGACATGCCGGCAATGCCAGCGGCGGAAAAAACCCGCGCTCAAACCTCCTGGACTGCTTCAGTGCATCGAGCCACCACAAATACCATTCGACAAAGTCGGCATGGACCTTCTGGGGCCATTTCCTCTCTCGTCGTCCGGCCACAAGTGGATCGTAGTCGCCACAGACTACTTGACCCGCTACGCTGAAACAAAGGCCCTTGCTCGAGGTACTGCCGCCGAAGTTGCCCACTTCTTTATGCACGACATCGTGCTTAGACACGGCGCCCCATCGGCCATCATTACTGACCGAGGCAAGGCGTTTACAGCCCGACTTCTACGAGACGTCTTAACGCTTAGCCATACTGCGCATCGACCAACAACAGCGTATCATCCCCAAACCAATGGTCTAACGGAACGGCTCAACAAAACATTGGCGGACATGATCTCGATGTACGTCGACGTTGAACACAAAACCTGGGATGAGGTCTTGCCGTACGTCACCTTCGCATATAATACCGCGACGCAGGAAACCACCCAGTTCACCCCGTTCCGTCTCGTGTATGGCAGAGAGGTCCGCATGATGCTAGACGCCATGCTGCCGTATGGCGACGCAGAGCTCCCCCCTGAAGCAGGCCACTTCGTGGAACAAGCAGAGCAGGCCCGTCAGCTGGCCCGCTTGCACATCAAGGACCAGCAATCCGCCGATGCCCGACACTATAACCTTCGGCACAGGGACGTGCACTACGAGCCCGGCGACCACTTGTGGGTGTGGACACCCGTGCGCCGCAAGGGATTGTGCGAAAAGTTTATAAATAGGTACTTTGGCCCGTACAGAGTCCTGCGCCGCCTGAACAGCGTCAACTACGAAGTTGTACCCCATGGAACTGTGATCGTCGGCCCTCAGCGTCAACGGCCTGAAATTGTGCATGTAGTGCGCTTAAAGCCGTACTTTTCGCGTGACTGAGCGCTGCGTTCACGCTGTGTTTCTTACCTTTTTCCCCTTACCCCACGTGTGACCTTGACTCTCGCCGCATTTCATTTAGCGCACGTTGTATAGTTCACCTCACCCCTATTCTTCTTGTTTTTGCTCCTCCTCCTCTCACTGTACATACCCCATTCCACATCGAGACGATGTTTTCTTCCGCGGGAGGGAATAATGCCACGCGCCTAACGAGCCGCGCGGCCTCCGCGCTGAATCGAAGACGACGACGAAGCGGCGGTGGCCTCTCGCGGCGCGCTTGTTCTGTTTGGTGACGTGGAAGCTGGCTATATAATTAAAAGAAGGCTCCCAGTCTTGGGTTCTTGCCGACGCCTACCTTCGCGGCTCCTCTGGTCGTGACAATATAATTGTTGCAGCTCGATTTTGCTTTTTTATCTACACAATAACAGGCCATGTTAGGCGTTCGTTGCCTGAGGAAAAGCGGACCACATGCCAAAAATTATCGCGGTTTCAGATGTCATCGCATCTTTAAAGTAACATAAGGTCATAACCTGGAAGACTAGCTGACCAGTTTCGCTGAAAAGTACCATTAAAACCAAGTAAGTTCATTTTGCACAGGTGACGCATCACCGACAACCCTAGAATTGCTTATAGCACGCGTCAATATCTCTTACACCGTGGCACGCGTCACGGCGCACATTGGAAAGCCTCCTGTACAGTAGCGCCATCTCACGGTGAAGCGTCGAAGTTGGTACGAGATTTCCGCGGCCGCGGAGGCGCTGTTACTGCACCTGAAATATTTCCTACACCATGGCTCAGAGTCCTTCGGAGGAGCACCATTAGAAATGACGACTTTCTTTTGACACGAACAAAAGCGCCTGCCAGGGACGCACTACAGTACGGGTGCTATTAACTCACGATTAGAAGTCCCGGCACCCGACTTCAGCGACCGAGAACTGGTGGTCTCTGTTGGATTGATTGATTGATTGATTGATTGATTGATTGATTGATTGATTGATTGATTGATTGATTGATTGATTGATTGATTGATTGATTGATTGATTGATTGATTGATTGATTGATTGATTGATTGATTGATTGAAGTCTTATTCAGACAAGCTTGTTCCGAGGTGACGGGAAAAAAGGCAATTCACTTTAGCCTGACAAGGCACCGTCACCCATTACCTTTGTCAGTGGTTTGTAGATGTTTGGTGGATGCATTAAAAAAAATTGACCTTTATGGGAGTCAACGGTTTATCCTGAAGCACACAAATTATGAGCCACGGCTGCTTCCGCTTGTGTGCACAAATGTGGCCTGTGCCAGGAACGGACTCCGTAGTACCAGCGAATATTAGTGCGGAAGCACTATTCCGATAGGTAAAGCCTTAGCGAGATCTTGCGATGTTTGTGGGTTAGTTTGTGAGCTTGGGATGTTTGTGGGTTTGTGCCGAGTGAAATAAATCAAATATACGCGACTGGGATTCGAACCCACGGCAATGAGACTTGCTACGCTGGCCACTGTGGGAGAGCATTAGCCTATCGCCGCAGCCGAACAGACCTCGTGTTAAACCGCAACAAACACTCGCTCTGTCCATTGCACATCGTCTTCCTGAACAAACATTACTCTCAAACAGATACTCGCGCTTTGAGCTATGTGGTTGTATTGACAGAGATGTGAGCTTTATGCTTTGGCATGGACAGCGTTGAGGCAGAAGCAAGACACTAGAGCAATACGCATTAGCGGTGACAACATAGCTGCAGAAACATGGCCCTGGAACATAGGCTGCCGGCGTACATGGGGTGAATTGACATTGACGATGAAAACGTCGACGCGCATAACTGGCTGCCTGGTTCAGGGGATATCTCAATCGCGCTTTGATGTATGAGGCGGTTGTGTCCGCCCGTAAAAAATGTGCTACTGCACGATATGTCGTTCTTAGCGATGCTAAACTGCTTGCCATTTTTTTTCCTCTTAACATACCTTAATGTGTACTACTACGTACTTTGATTTTACTTAGGATGACATCCACCGCATTTCCAGCTTCGTGTATCAATAAAATGCCTAGATATTTTCGTAGAATTTTGTGCCTAAGCCTGAATTACAGAGTTTACTTGGGGCATTCATACTTCAACCGCGCAAGCCATAAGCAGGTGGACTTGGTCTCCTACTTGAATTAAAAGTGGACCGGTGGCTGCGCACACCCAGAAAGAGACTACACGCGTCGATGGTGTTTTTGCCAGATATTAACATTTTCCTCTTGAAGTTTTCATTACCAAAGCAATGCCTTACTCTCGTCAATTTTTTTAATTGCCGTAACAGAGCCCGTCAAAAGATGTTACTTGACAGTCCCATCATATCGATAAATCCTTCTGTTCGTATCAATAAAACGCGAGGTGATTGCAGTTACCATCAATCGAACACTATATTGCACCCGAAGTTCATAGTTCATTGCTTTGTACACTGTGATTGTTTACACCCCGAATGCTATCAGGAATGAGGCTGTTGTGTGTGAAACGACCGGGAGCAGTTTTTAGCTGATTATAATCCATTGTGCACAGCACTTCTCGCATTCAAATTTCGTTTTTCCTTTTAAACCCTACAGCGTTGCTCCACTGCTGTTCTGGGATTGAAGTCGAATGACCGATTTGATTGTATTTCATGTGACTATTTGTTGGTTGAAGAGCGCACGTTTGTACCTTAAGCGGCAGAAGCGTAGATGAAGTTTGCAGCCCGCGCTTTCTTGAGAAGCCCGAAGACGATATTCCAAACTCTCTTCCAAAGTCTAAGTGAAGAGTAGCAAATCCACCCGCTCATTCTTGATGATTTCTTAATGTTCGAGCTTACACGTGCATGGATAGCATGAGTTCGTCACATTAAAATCTAAAAACTACAGAATAGCTCGTGGCGCCCCATGTTTTCTTTTAATTTTTTTTCATTCTATTTCTTCAATAACGCCATGAAGATGTTGGCAGCCTCCGGCAAGAAGCGAATTATCTTCTCTTCAATGATACCCGAGCCCCGAGTGAACACAACTCATACAGAGTTAATTATGGATCTGTAACAAGAGCAAGCAAACAAAAAATACATGCAAAATCACTTTTTTGCGAATTCAGCCTTAACAAGTTATAACAGGAACATGTATTTAATGAAACGAAAGGTACATTTTTCTACCTCAATGTTGCTGGCACAATAGGCAGTTAAAAGTCGCTGCAAGGTATAACAAAACACTTGGCAGCAAAGCAGACATTTGGGCTAGTTGGTGTGAATTCATGGTGGAAAAAAACAGCGCAAACTGAGACAGAAAACACAGAAAAGAGGGGAAACACTACAAGCGCTGTAGTGTAGTGTCTCCCCTCTTTTCTGTGTTTTCTGTCTTAGTTTGCGCTGTTTTTTTCCACCATGAACACTTGGCACCCAAGTTTAGGAGCATGCCAGAATTCTTGTTGTCGAAGTGCGTAAGCATTAATATTGGCCTCTAAATCGGCTAGCTGAAGTAACATACATTGTTTTTTATTGGCTGACTTCTTGTACCTGGCACTAAAACAATAGTGGTATAAGTTATGTACCGGGACAATACTGAAACTTCGGAATAGTTATCGAATATGCGCATAAAAATTCACATTGGCAAACAACGAATCGCCCTTGTTTGCAGAAGGTATATTTTACTAAAACTCTTCTGTGTAGAGTTCCGCCCAACAAAAAAACCACAATTAAGATAAGAAAGAAAGGGTGTGTTTTTAATCATAAGCTTTATAGAAACGGCAAGAAAACAGCAAAATCTGGCAAATATTCCGACATTTTTCCACTGCTGTGTTCCGACATACCCATAGTGTTCATCCCAGGACATGTTTAGAGAAAACAGAACACCTAAAGTTTTTCTTGTATCAGCAAGTTCTATTAGGCAGTTACCAAGATACAGTTTATAATCTGCTGGCGCCGCACGCTGTCGTTGATGAAAAACGACGGCTTTAGTTTTTGCAGCATTAATGAGTAGCAAATTTCATTCACTCCCGGTTATATGATACTACCAGGGTGCCATTAACAGGGCGCACCAGTGACTGAATGTCGCTGCCTCGAAAGAGTAAAGTAGGATCATCGGCGTAGATAACGTACTCTGGGTTATTACTAATAGAAGTGATGTCCTTAATAAACAAAATGAAAATGAAAAACAGCGGCCCCAGAATGCTTCCCTGGGGAATACCGGCATAAATCTCTTGAGAGGAGGATATAGCGATCCAATGCCAATGCACATAACGCGGTGCTGCGAATTCCATGTATTTCCAGCCTTTTAAAGAGAGTTTGATGATGGAGGCGGTGAAAAGCCTTTGAAAAGGCAATCTACATGTAAGTTCCGATACACAACTGTAAGTTCAAAGGCTTTCAGTATAATTTCTTTCTTAGTCAGCAATGCTGTTTGCTTACATCTGCCGTTAAGAAAGACATGGGATGAAATTTCTGACAGAAGCTTGATAATCTTATTTTTTCGAAACCATTGGAAAATATAGGCAAGACGGAAATTCGCTTGTAGTCGAGTAAATAATTTCTATCTCCACTTTTAAATAAAACTATTAACTTTGGAAACTTGCATCAGTTTAGGGAACAATTTGCCGGTAACACAAGATTGCAAATATAGGCAAGCAGCTGGGCTATAGCATCAAGCGCATATTTTATACCGGTTGAGTTTCAATATCCTCAATGTCCCGCGTCTTGCTGCTCTTTAAAGTTATGTATACATCTCGAACTTCAAATTCATCCGTAGGCTCTGAATATGAGCTGTCTGTATTTCTCTTAATTCCGCATGTTGGAGGCTAAGCGCACTGCGCTTCACCAGCAACGTCCTTAACGATTTTATTTTATTTATTACCAAGGTCTGTGCCATGTATATGACGGCCTACCAGGCCAAGTGATTAGCAATCAAATGCGCCTGCAGACAATTCAGCAGCCAAGTGAACTTCCTTCAAACATCAGTAGTTCCCTTGCAGCAGTCACTAAGAAAATGGTTATGCAAATGCGTACCTTTTCATTCCTCAGGGATGAGTTGAGCTTCGTTAGTGACTGCGACATTGCAACTATCGTGGAAAGCACACGGACAGCGACACAAGAAACCGACGGGACAGCACGTAAAAATCTGTTATGTGTGCATTAAAAAGTCAGTTGAAGTCTAGCGTGCTGTCCCGTCGGTTTCTTGTGTCGCTGTCCTTGTGCTTTCCATGCTAGTTGCAATGTCGCAGTCACTAACGAATTCACACCAACTAGCCCAACTGTCTTCCATGAGTTGAGCTTTTGCCGGTACTGCTTGAAATATTTGAAGTCGGGGTGAGACTTTGTTTTCACAAATTTTCTGTATAATTTGATTTTACGCTTTATCCGTTTCAAAGGTCGGGAGGTGTTCCATAGTTTTCGGCTTCTGGCGCGATTCTTTTTGATGCATTTTGCAGGGAAGTTTTCACGGTAAAAGCAATTTAATGTGGCACTTCTGCTTCGTAGCCACATCTGCAGAATCACAGGATTTGACCGGGCTGCACTGTTCTTCCCTAAGACGAGTAAAAAGGCGTCTAAATTTGTGGGTTTCTAAGTGGACACAGGCCACCACCCACCGCGGGTTCGAGCTTCGCGCGAGCCAAGGGCCCCGATCAGCCGTCACCACACACACACTGGGACACCGATGCGGCGCACTCAACCTCCGCTGGGAGGAGAGCGATTCGCCGCAAAGAAATAGGCCTCCAAGTTCACAAAGGAGACGTTTATTCACATCGTCCTCCAGCTGATACACACACACTCAATAGTCACCCCGTCCCGGGGGCGCGCGAGGAGCAAGGCTCCGCTGCGCGCACGAAGCGACTTGAGTAATGCGCACCGCTAGCACGCCGCTGCAGGAGAATGTCCCCGCGGCAGTGCTGTGATCTCTCTCTCGTGTCGACCGTTGGGCCGGTTGCGAGAGAGAGTGGGCATTCAACGCAAGGTACGCCTGTCAGAGGTCGCTGGACCCCGCGTGACAGGCTCGAGCCGCTGCAGGTCAGAGGACACGTGCGGGCGAGCTCGAGTAAGCACTGGTCCGAACGGCAAGGCCGGCACGGACAAACAGTAACGTACGCACCTTACGCTGTCTCGGAGGGATCTCTCTCTCTCGGCCCCGCTCGGACGGTCGCGCAGCGCGCGGCCGCCCAAAACGGGTCCCGGATTCCCGCCAAAAGGCGCCAATGGCAAAGGCCCTTGGGGAGCCGGGGCGGAGCTGTGGCTAAATGACAGTGATTAGTCACCCAGCCGCCTCTCCACCGCCTGAGGCGGGAGCAAGGGAGAGAGGAGAAACAACGCGGGAGGCCGGCTAGCCGCGCAAAGGCAACGGCAGAAAGCCAGGATTCCCACATCCCCCTCTCCTTAAATGCCCTCCTACCCATCGGCAAAGCACGCGGCCAAAAATAAAGAAATCAATACACAAAAAAATAAGCTAAACTTCAGTTCCAAAATAAAGAAATGAATACACAAAAAAAACTAGATACACTTCAGTTCCAAAAATAAAGAAATGAATACACACAAAAAAAAAACTAGCTACACTTCAGTTCCAGCCAGAACAATGTAAAAAAAACAAAGGAAAAACAAGGCAAACAACACTTGCATACGCTTCAGTAAATCAAAACAGCTTGCAGATTATATACACGCTACACAAGACGATGTGAATACAACTGTACAACTATGTTACAGGTGGATGCCAGCCTCAAAGTTCGGTGGCGCGGCCCAGTGGGCCTGTCGGCGACTCACCGCTCGCAGACTTCAAGTTGAACGCGTTGGGAGGGCCGACGACTGATGGCGGTCTTCTTTCCGTTGATGTATGGTGCGTTGATGACGACGGGGCCGCGGCAGAGCACTGACCTCGCGCCCTTGGACACGACATCACGTTCGGGCACAAGACACCCCCCTTCACGACGGCTGAAACGGGCGAGGACGTTCGGCGGCGTCCAGATGTGTAACCTTGTCCACAGCGAGGGGTCCTTCTCATCCTCGCGCTCACGCAGAAGGACACAACGGCACAACTCACAGGCGTCGCCTTGCCTCATGGTTACGCGCGCACACAGTCACAGCCACAACCACGCATACACCGGCAAGTGCGCGGACGCTGGTCGGCAACAACGATCCCCTCATCAGAAGCGTCCAGAGGCGCCGCGGCGAGGGTCAAAGGGTGCACTTTCCGCCCCCCCATCGCCCCAAACGCCCCGCCAACTTCCCCTCCATACGGGCCGCACAAAACTCGCAACGCGACACACGGCTCCTTAACGAGCAAACCACCCACAGTCGGGCCGGAAATGAGAAAAGGCGCGCTGTACAAACGACACCCAATCCAATCTATTCCTTCTAGAAGATAAGAGCAAGCACGAGCGGGCTGAAGTTTGCCTATGTACATCTCGGTACGTTAGAACGAAAACAGATGTACAAGCAGGAAACGAAAGTGGCTAGAAACTGACGCAAGCAAACAAATAAATAAACTGATAAACACACAAGGCTGGAACTGAGCATGCTGCAAAAACAACAAAAAAAAAATTATCACACCGTGCTTCGCCTAGGTAGGGCCTGACGAGAAAGCTCGCCAGCTAGCTGAGGCTGCGTGCCTTCGGTTGCGGAAAAGTCCGCCGTCCGGCATTAATCACACCGGTGACCGTCGCCTCAGATTGTACCGGTGCTCCGTACGCTTGCGTTCCGCAGCACCAGTTGTGCCTTTGCGCTTGCCTTTGATACCAATGGGTACCGGCGCAAGCTCGTCAGACCGTGACGCGTAGGCCTTCAGGTCTATGAACCCCTGCTTGCTCCTGGGGAAAGGCCCCATCAAATCGCAGGTGGCCATCTGCCACGGACGCACACTGTCAATCGGTTTCATCATTCCAGGCGGCTTGCCGCCCCGTGACTTCACCGCTTGACAGACATGGCAGGAACGGCAATAGCGGAAAATGTCACGCTTCATGCCGGGCCACGTCACCGAATGACTCAGTTTTGCAAAAACTTTGGAGCCACTCAAATGACCGGCCAGTGGTTCGTCATGAGAGAATCTCAACAGTGCGCCTCTCAGACTTTTGGGGATAACCACCTAGAACGGGTCGATGGACTCGTCATCGGTGGCTATGTATTTCAGCACGAGCCCGTCATGGTCCAGCAAATATGAATCCCCGGGGTTCGCCGCGACACACGCTGGCTTCTGCCCCCCTGCGCCCGCTACAATACAAGTAGCGTCACGGCGCTCCGTCTCCCTGAGACCGTCGCTCACCTCGCGACAAAAGGAGTCATTTTGCTGGGCTTTCAGTAGCTCTTACGGCTGAAAACGATTCCAGTCATCCCAGAGGGAAGCCTGGTCTCGTCCCCACTCAGGTCTGCAGCCAAAATTTTCGTTCGCGTCGGCACTTCCGAGGCGCTCACGAAGAGCTTTGCCTCTCGTCCACTTTGCGAAGCGCTGCTTGCCTGGTTAGCGGAATGGGTTAACCCGTTTGCGGGTTCCCCCTCCTTGCCGCCCGGCGGCTCGTCCGCTGTTTCGCCCCCTCCGCCTACAGGCGTCAAGGCGCCGCTGGCGAGTGGGGCACGGGATAGCGCGTCAGCTACCACGTTTGTGCTCCCCTTTCGACACTGCACGGAAAAGTCGTAATGCTGTATCAGGAGAGCCCAGCGCGCCAGCCGACCCGCAGGCTCGCGGAGCCGCATCAGCCAACTGAGCGCACTGCACCCCTGCCTCAGTGGAGGCTTGGGCGGGCTGCACGAACGAGGGAGGCAAGGCTCCTAGTTCGATGAGCGGCGCGGTTTCCACAGGGAACCGGCCAGCGCCTCGCCGTTCCCAGAGCAGAATTGACTGCTCGCGGGGCACGGCTGCTGCTGTTCGAAACTGCCGGTTGCGGCAGCGTGACACGAACTGCTTTCGCACTGGGCGGAAAGCGTGCACAGCTGAGGCATGTGACCAGCGGATGCACCGCAGGGTGCTTCCGATACAGCTCCAATGGGAGCCACGTGGTCAACATTTTGGGTTGTGTCACCGTAAACCCCAATGGGGGCCGCGGCCAACCACGGTGTCTATCTATTCGAAGGAACAGCAGCCAGCGGATCAAACGACGCTACAACTCCGTAGGGAGCCGACATGTAGCTGTCGAGTGCCCCGCTGGGGGTGTTAGACACGGTGCGCAAGCGTGATCGTCAAGGCGACCTGCTCGGCTCATGTGCCGTCAAAGGCGTAAGCGCCAGTGACTTAGCACGTTGGGCGCCAGTTATGGGTTTCTAAGTGGACACAGGCCACCACCCACCGCGGGTTCGAGCTTCGCGCGAGCCAAGGGCCCCGATCAGCCGTCACCACACACACACTGGGACACCGATGCGGCGCACTCAACCTCCGCTGGGAGGAGAGCGATTCGCCGCAAAGAAATAGGCCTCCAAGTTCACAAAGGAGACGTTTATTCACATCGTCCTCCAGCTGATACACACACACTCAATAGTCACCCCGTCCCGGGGCGCGCGAGGAGCAAGGCTCCGCTGCGCGCACGAAGCGACTTGAGTAATGCGCACCGCTAGCACGCCGCTGCAGGAGAATGTCCCCGCGGCAGTGCTGTGATCTCTCTCTCGTGTCGACCGTTGGGCCGGTTGCGAGAGAGAGTGGGCATTCAACGCAAGGTACGCCTGTCAGAGGTCGCTGGACCCCGCGTGACAGGCTCGAGCCGCTGCAGGTCAGAGGACACGTGCGGGCGAGCTCGAGTAAGCACTGGTCCGAACGGCAAGGCCGGCACGGACAAACAGTAACGTACGCACCTTACGCTGTCTCGGAGGGATCTCTCTCTCTCGGCCCCGCTCGGACGGTCGCGCAGCGCGCGGCTGCCCAAAACGGGTCCCGGATTCCCGCCAAAAGGCGCCAATGGCAAAGGCCCTTGGGGAGCCGGGGCGGAGCTGTGGCTAAATGACAGTGATTAGTCACCCAGCCGCCTCTCCACCGCCTGAGGCGGGAGCAAGGGAGAGAGGAGAAACAACGCGGGAGGCCGGCTAGCCGCGCAAAGGCAACGGCAGAAAGCCAGGATTCCCACAAATTTCAGGGCATGAAACTGTTATGACAATTCTGCACTCTGACGCATTGGTTTTACGGCACTTTTCACGAGGGAAAAATCTGAAAATGATCACCTATGTCTGATAGCGCACCTGACATAGTATCATCTGCACTTGTATTCGTAATAAAGGTACCAATCAGCGTCGATCTGCATGTGCTAACTTCGGAGGGCGTGTCTACGATAACGGCATGACCATTCGATTCTACAGCTGACAGAAGCAACGCTCTCGCGCAATTTACCTCGAACAGGTAACCGGTAACACCACCTCCGAGTAGTAACTTACATCTGTTCTCGTTAACATAGCTCAGGAGACTGCCAAGGTCACCTATAAAGGAATTCAAATTACCATCCAGGGCACGATAAATTACACAGTAAATGTAATCGCGAGATAATAGAGACAGGCATTCGATGTCCTGAGAGATCCAAGGAAATTTGGGAAGAATTTCGCATTGTATTTCATTTTTCACTAGAATAGTAAAAAAAAAAAAACTTCGATAGCCCTCACGCTTGTATATTTCAGTATCAGATTATTACCATGTTTCGGTCAGCATTATTAAATCTAATTCAAAATCAAACTCATCTAGCAGCTTCTTTGTGCCGGGCAGACCGAATGTTTAGATGAATAAAATTCAGGTTGCAATTTCCAAAAGAACTGACTGTGCTGGACGTGTCTAGGAAAGACCGCCATTTTTGAAGTCATGGAAAATGTCAGCAATGAGACTATGCATTGAACACTATCTTTTCAACGTCGTCAACCGTGCGGATATACACTATTGGTGATGTTTCTGTTTGCTTGGCCAGTATCTTTCTTTCACTGGTCTAGACAACGCCACTGCGTAAATTTCTTTTTTTCGATGGCCAGGCCGAGCAGCTGTTTCATTGCAGGGCTTAGATGCTCATTCACGAAAACAGGCTCCGTGGGTGTGAGAACAAAGTCTTCATTGATATGCGCGTTTGTTTTGCATTCTGGAGCACCTCGTCGCGCTTAGAGCAACTCTTAAACTGAATCACAATGTTTGGTAGCTGGTTTTCATTTTTCGTGGGAACGCGTTGAAAAATCAGTCTTTCGCAATGGGGAAATTCAGAAGCTCCCCAGCCCGTTCGAGGGTTTTAGGAAGGTTTACATTCTCTAGCTTAGGAATTCATTTCATCTCTCGGTTGCAGCCGCTGCGTAGGCTCAGTGGTTAGGGTGATCAGCTGCTGACGCGAAAACGCGGTTCGAACCCGGCCGCGGCGGTAGAAGTTCGATGGAGGCGAAATTCTAGAGGCCAGTGTACTGTGCGATGTCAGTGCACGTTAAAGAAACCCAGGTGGTCGAAATTTGCGTAGCCCCTAACTACGGCATCCCTCATAGCCTGACCGCCGAATTCATAAACGCTACTCGACTCGGCGCTTGCCCTCGACTCCGTGGAGTGGACGAAACGGGCCCTCCTCCACTCAAGGAGCCGTCGCGTTTCACGAAGCGCACTCGGCGTTTACTCCGCGGAGGAGCTCCTCGAAAAACCGTCCTCGACTTGAGATTTTACGCAGTAGGCAAATCGGCGTCTGGATGCAAGGGTATGGAGAAATTTCTGGCACGCAAACGCCGCGCAGCTGCGAAATAATAACGTACGTTGTCGGTTTGCATGATTATTGGTAGTGATTGGGCATTTTAACTCGCAAAAACGCATCCCTCTTCGCGTTTTGCGAAGTGTGTCCCTGCGAGCCAATTGAAGCCAGTCGGTGAGCCGACCGGAGCAGTTCGCGCTATCGTTGGCAACTCATCCACGGGTCGCAGTTTGGCTGTTTGACGCGATCGTACGATCCGTTTTCGTCCGTTTTCGTCCGTTTTCTTGTCTTCTGTGCTCGTATTCGTTCGCGCTGTTTATTCAATACGTTCTTTTCAGCTTGCGGGCGTTTCACTAGTAATGAGCAGCACGCAGGACAGTGCGAGCGAGACTGCCGCGGACGGGCAAGGGCGGTTCGTATACACTCACGAGGAGCAAGAGGTGCTCAATGCACTGGTACGTAAATACCAGCTCATCATTGAGTGTAAGCAGACGAACACTGCTTCCCTGTACGCCAAAACGAAGGCCTGGCAGAAAATCTGCACTGAATATAATAGTCAGCCAAACATCCGACCGAGGGCTGTGAAGCAACTAAAGAAGAGGTGGGACAACGAGAAATCCCGCTACAACAAGAAAAGATCGGAGATCAACCGAGATGTGCACGCAACAGGTAAATATGATGTATATTGCGGCATAACAGTGCAGCAGCAAGCAAAATTTCAGTTTTCATGCTTATGAGGATTACGCGTTGGCACTGTAAATTGTCGCGCTTTTCACCAGGCACATTTTCATAGTCACCAGGCTCGTGACTGTGCAAATGTATGGATATTGATATCGCTAATCTGTAAACTGCTTAGTCACGAGACGTAAAGATGTAAAAATAGGTTGCAAGATTCTCTGTGTGATGGCTGTCATCTGACCAATGACACGTACTCGCGATTAAAGAACACCTTTTCGTATGCTAGGAGGTTTGAGCACCATGTGCGAATTAAATGAGGAGCCTTCGTTTTCCAATAGCAGTTTAACGGTTAACTGGTATTTGCACTGTAATGACAGTGCATTCAGCCATGTAATGTTGTGCACTGTCTTTGCATATGCATTTGCTGTCCTACAAGAACTAACACTGACGACCCAGTCTATTGTTTTCTTTACAAGCTTGTTACGTGCTGAACTAATTGCTTTCAAAAATTATTTTTCCATTTGTGGAATGGTTGTGCAATTCGAATCAGTGCAAGATGTGCAGTTTTTTCATTCTGAAGTGAATGCTTGTCTTAAGAAGTTATAAAGGCTCATGGGAAAAGAAATTGTTGACTGCTGGATTTGTCATTTTTTCCTCTGTTCCATAAAACATTCCATTTATCTGAACAAATGACACAGTGCACATGTGATGTCTGACCTGTTTCAGGTGGCGGGTCGCAAACATGCCGACCAATGAGCCCCACTCTTGCTCAAGTGGGGGCCATTGCGTCCCATATGGAGACTCGGCTCCACAACCCGTATGACAGCGACGCAGTGGCGCAGCCGGTCCTATCTTTGGAACCAGCTCATATGTTTGAGGCGATGGTCCACAATTACTGGACTGATGACCCCGGTAAATATGACCTGAAGATCTCAGCCAATATGTATTCCTTTCGATGACTAGGAACATGAAACGCGTTATGAAGTAACTGAAGCTACCATGTTTCAAATATTTGCATGATAAGACGACGGAGCACTATGATACATATGATAAACGGAGAGCCGAGGATTGCAACGCTTCCATCTCTGTTTACAATATTTCCAATATTACTCATTTTTGCTGTACTTACCATCTTAAAGATTTTAGTGCTTATGTCAGGACTTGATGATCTTTTTGATCTGTTACAATCGTACTTGTGCCAGTTGTTTCTCCTGTCGTATGAAATGCATTTTTTTTTTCTGTGCCTGTCTGTGAATGCCATCTTTTGTTTGCCTCCTATTAAGTGCTCATATCTATTTGCTTCCCACGTGTTCAGTGTCAGGGAGCTCTTGAAGTAGAAGTTGTACCTGTTTTTAAGCAAGTAATTCTGCACTCACAATACAACTCCTCACCCTTCAGCTTCGCCATCTCAGGAGCAAGGCCCTGCAGAAGCAACTACAGTGGCCTCATCTCCTGCAGCTGCTTCATCTCCTGCAGCTGCTTCATCTCCTGCAGCTGCTTCATCTGTTGCAGCTGCTTCAGCTCCTGCTGCTTCAGTTCCTGTAGCTGCTCCAGCTTTTGCAGCTCTTGCTGCCCTGCAGGCAAGGCTTCCTTTGTCACAACCTGACAAGGATACCTTGCCACAGCAAACACCTCCTGCAGCATCTGTGTTGCAACACGAGGCATCACAGCCAAGTGAAGCAGCAGCACAGAGAGGTGGGCGAATTGCTGCATTGCAGCGTATGTTTGCTCCAGAGGCAGAGCAAAGAGTCTCTGCATTCCACGAGGAACAGAGGCGCAAGAATGCGGAGCACCGCCTTCAGATGCGCATCCTGCGTCGCCAGATGGCCCACCAAAGAAAGTGCCAAAAGATGGAAAGGGACATTCTAGCGGTTAAGCTTGAAATACAGAAGCGAAAACTGGAATTGCTTAATTCACGACCGCAAGAATAAGCCATAGGAACATGGTCTTGCATCTTTGTGCTATTAAAGAGATGTCAACAGGATAACACAGGACAATGATACCTAGTAAAAGCGGAAATTGAAAATTGGTTTTTGAAGAAACGAAACGGCACAGTGGACAGCCGAACGACCACTGCCACTAGGGAAGGGAGGAAGATGGGAGTGAAAGAAAAGAGAAATTAAAGCTACGCTACTGCTCTGCTCCAGAGTAATTTCAACCACCTGTGGATCTGTAACATGCACTGACATCGCAGAGCACATGGGTGCCTTTTGTTTCCCATGGCCACTTTCGAACCAGAGAACACAAGCACAGCAGCCAAGTACCCTAACCACTGAGCCACCGCAGCTAGCAATTGTCCTGTGTTGTTTTGCTCTCACTCCTGTCTGTTTCTTGAATAGCACAAAGATGCAAGACCATGCAAAGAAGCAGATAGCTCTATTTGAAACAGTATTACTGTAATCATATGCTCTTTGCACAATGCCATAGCATGCATTTCATTGTTCAGTGATTTTGGCATGACAACTCTCGTATTTAATTTTCTGTCACCCACTGTTCATGCAGCAGCCATATAAGGAATGTCTATTCACTTCTTTTGAAGTGCATGTTTAGTTTTCTTTTGTACTTTCCACACAGCCATTCCCACACCTTCAGTTTATCCTATTGTATGTGGTGTTTAACATCCCAAAGCTGCGCACAGTCTATGGGAGACACCATTGTGGAGGCCTCGGTATTGGTTAGCTCACTCTGTATTCTTTAATGTGCACTGACAGCACATACCATGTGGGCATGCCGCATACGAAGTTTCCATCCAACTCTAGACTTCACCCTTGATCTACCTTGACCTGTTTTCGTGCCTTGCCTTAAGTGCCTGACCAGTCTATGCTTATGTTAGCTATCAGTAATTCTGTCATGAGTAGTTATATGTTTTGCGATGTTTCTACAGGAACGCCACGCAGTATATACTTGTTCATTCATTTTATACTCCCACTTAATGCAAAGCAAGTATTTTTATCCTGCTTTCAGTCATGTGCATCAGTGCGAGGTGCTATTTGCAGGAGTGATTTTAGGGATTCCATTCTGGTCATGAGATTGTTTAGCTGTCCTGGCTGAAAAGCAGTACTCTATTCATTAATGCCTTATGTGCCTTTTGTGATTTAGTGCACGTCTTTTTTTATTCCACTTTTAGTGATGTGCATCTATGTGAGATGCCATTTGCAGAAGTTATTTCAGGAAATGCACACTAGTCTTGAGAGGGTTTTGTTGCCCTCTTGTAAACTTGTTTTTATGAGTTCCTTGGTAGTCTTGCCTGAAGAGCAGTATTCATTAATCTTTTTTTTTCGGAGTGCTTGTGATAACATTTCTGATATATATGTTGCCCAAATGTGTAGGGTGCTTGAGCTACCGTGACTTGTTTTTAGCCTTGAGTGCCTGGGCAGTTTGTGTTTCCCTCAGCTTTTAGTACTTTTTGTCATGAGCAGTTTTGTCATGGTCTTTTAGTCGTGTGAATTTGTGTGAGCTGCCATTTACAGCAGTGATTTCAAAGAATGCGCAATAGTCGGAAGAATGTTTTGTTACAGTCTTGACAAATTTCTTGGCAGCCTTGCCCGAAGGACAGTTTTCATTAACCATTATATGCCTTTTACCACAGTGCCTGTGATCACATTTCTGATAGATGCATTACTGAAGTAAGTAGGGTGCTTGAGCTACCGTGACCTGTTTTTAGCCTTGAGTGCCTGGGCAGTTTGTGTTTCCCTCAGCATTTAGTACTTTTTGTCATGAGCAGTTTTCTCATGATCTTTTAGTCGTGTAAATTTGTGTGAGCTCCCATTTACAGCAGTGATTTCAAAGAATGCGCAATAGTCGGAAGAATGTTTTCTTACAGTCTTGACAAATTTCTTGGCAGCCTTGCCCGAAGGACAGTTTTCATTAACCATTATATGCCTTTTACCACAGTGCCTGTGATCACATTTCTGATAGATGCATTACTGAAGTAAGTAGGGTGCTTGAGCTACTGTGACCTGTTTTTAGCCTTGAGTGCCTGGGCAGTTTGTGTTTCCCTCAGCTTTTAGTACTTTTTGTCATGAGCAGTTTTGTCATGATCTTTTAGTCGTGTGAATTTGTGTGAGCTGCCATTTACAGCAGTGATTTCAAAGAATGCGTAATAGTCGGAAGAATGTTTTGTTACAGTCTTGACAAATTTCTTGGCAGCCGTGTCCGAAGGACAGTTTTCATTAATTATTATATGCCTTTTACCACAGTGCCTGTGATCACATTTCTGATAGGTGCATTACTCAAATAAGTAGGGCGCTTGAGCTACCGTGACCTGTGGAGCTACCGTGGCCTTAAGTGCTTGTGTTTCCGTCAGCTATTAGTACATTTGTCATGAGCAATTTTGTGTTTCTAAATGTGTTCACAGGAATCTCATGGAGTATACACTTGTGCATTCATTGCTGGCCCAGATATAATTATGCTATTTTTATTCTGCTTTATTGCAAAATCAGTTGTCTGGAGGTTCAGATCCTAGAAAAAAGAAATTACATCAATGCCCACGTCTGTTAGTCAAACCTGCGGCGGCATGAACAGATCAGCTTTAAGGGCCACTGCACGAGACCACAGAGGTATTTTTAGCATAGTATTTATTACAGTGCAGCAATGCTCTATGTACATGAATTAAGTACAAACAATGGAGGAAACAATCGCAATGCAACATATTGCATAATAAGACGCACCTAAACAACCAAGCACGATAAAAGACCTAACACAGGGCGAACCTACCACTTCATAATGGAAGGCACCTAAGCTACGATGCACTATAAAAAGGCCAATGATGAGCACAGCGCTAGGAGTGGTTGCCGCTCTGGTTCCAACTCAGTCTGATGAGCACACAATTCATTTAGATGAACAGTCACCGCCGCCAAAGTGGTCTTTTGTAGAAACAGATTCGCATTTTTGGCCTGTCATGCACCTTTGCCAGAGGCTGCGTGTAATCCAGTAAGGGTTCATCAACAAATGGCAGTGCAATCAGATATCATACAGAATGCAGTGTTAAATTAAGTTTTATTTTTCAATGCCTGTTATAAGACATCCCATAAAGAATATTACATCTTTGCGCCCTATGAAGCAATGCTGAATTGTTTCTGGAGCATAACAAAAGTTGCAGTTTACTGAGGATACAAAAAGGCCTTTTTTCTGATTATGCTTTAATTGGCAATGTCCCGCTATGTAGCTGATAGAAAAATGCCTTGGTACACGACGAGAGGGGCATTTTACATACTGTTGTCTGTCGTGTCCAGATAAACAAAAATACACACAGCAGTACAAGGACACAGGAGAGAGCACAAAAATTAAACCCTTGTTCAGCCGTTTGCTCACCCCTGAAAACAGGTACTCAGGGGAAGAACGAACAGTTAGGAAACTGACAGCCAGACACAGCTCAGGTGTGAAGCCCCATAAACACGGGTGATCACAAACAGAAAAGAGAATGAGGTCCAGTAAAACATGAACTAAATTAAATTGACTTGCAAGAATGCGTGCAGTATTGGGTGTTTTTAGTCTCACGAAAAACATGAAACCAGAAACTTTCTGCTGTACATACAGATGAACTACCAGCGCTTACAGGTCAGAAAATGTTATCACGCTTCATAGATTCTAACGATGAATCCCACAGAAAGTGGTGCGATTTCCGTCAGCTCCGTCCTGTGGCACTCCCCACTCATTGTCGCTTTCTATGTACCGCAAATCCACGCTTCCACACTGAATGCAATGCAGTAAATGTTCTCTGCTGATTTTTTAGTCGTGTATCTGTGTGAGATACCACTTCCAGGAATGATCTCAGGGAATGCATTGTAGTAGTGATAATGTTTTGTTGCCCTCTTGTAACCCTTGTTTGGATGAGTTCCTTGGCAGCCTTGCCTAAAGTGCCTTGTCTGAATAATTCATTAGTGAATTATTTACAAGAGTGTCTGTGATAACGTTTTTCATACATTATTGCCTAAATGTATAGGACGTGTGATCTATTGTGATCTGCTTTTGCCGCAAGTGCCAGGCCAGTTTGTGTTTGTCTCTGTTCCTTTAATAAATTATTTTCCATTTCACAGATAAGCTCTCTTGTAATTATTGCATTCCAGAAATGCTGTCTTTTTTTCTTGTTTGAACTGCACTGTGACACTTATATTTGAGGTCCTGTTTTGGGACATGAAGCGAAGCACTGACACTTTTTGTGGATGCATTCTCTTAAAATTTTTAGCTGGTGCTTATGAAGCAACTGTGCAGCCATTTCAATATGGAAGTGTGTATCTACAAGGTTTTCTCTGCCTAACAAAGAGGGTTCAGCTTCAGTTAAGGACAACGCAGCGAGCTATGGAAAGAAAAATGATAGGTGGAACGTTAAGAGCTCGGAAGAAAGCGGAGTTGGTGAGGGAGCAAACGCGGGTTAATGACATCCCAGTTGAAATCAAGAGGAAGAAGTGGGCTTGGGCAGGGCATGTAATGCGAAGGCAAGATAACCGCTGGTCCTTAATGGTAACGGAGTGGATTCGAAGCGAAGGCAGGCGTAGCAGGGGGCGGCCGAAAGTTAGGTGGGTGGATGAGATTAAAGAAGTCTGCGGGGATACAGTGGCCGCAACTGACAAAGGACAGGGTTAATTAGAGAGACATGGAAGAGGCCTTTGCCCTGCAGTGGGCGTAGTCAGGCTGATGATGATGATGATTAGGAAAACATAATAGTATTAAATAACTACACTGGAGAGATCCATCTGTAATGTGCGGAAGATGTTGAGAAGTCGGCTGAAGCCGGACCTGCTACTTCCCATTAAGGGAGAGTAGCGCCTTTTTGTGAGATGCTTTAAACTAATTAAAGCATCTCACAATAAGGCGCCTGCGTGCCTGGTTACCGCGAATAGAGTCCATTGGTTGCGGTTGGGGCATCTCTTGTTGCCTTTGGCGCTGTGCCCCATTTGACGTTGACGGCAAAGGAGGCGGACATGGGTCCTTGTACATGCCTGCCAGATTGTGTAAAACAGAGCAGGCTGTGATGATGGTGATGGAATTCGCAGGCAGATGTTGCAGGCGCATGTCTAGGCATGGGAAACGCCTCTTCCATGTTCCAAATGCACGTTCCACAGTGTTCCGTGTCCTGATATGAGCTGCCTGATACCTGCATGACAAACACAACCACTTTTAAGCATTATCACATCTCTTAAAAGCCCATTAATTTGACAATTGGGTCCAATATTTTTTCTGTGTGGGACATCTCGTGTTATTATTTCAATAACAATGTATACGCACCTGGCCTCTGGGCTCCCAGGGGCTCCTGGATTGGTTAGCGGTGTCATCAGGTAGGAGACACATGCGTAACCGGCGTCTCCAAGCAGTATGCCAGGTAGCCGCTGGTGCTCATACAGGACCCGTACACGACTGTTGTCGAAGATGCGGCTGTCATGTACGGATCCTGGCCAGCTTGCAACCAGGTCATGAAATTGGAGTTTTGGCCCCGTCACCGCCTGCAAGGTATAAATAAGATATGCATAGTAGGCATGCTGCCAAAATGTCTTGCACACACTGTACATTTGAGGTGAATATAAATGGATACTACAGTGGGCAGCTGCATTGGAATCTGCAGATTATATTTAAATCTTTACATTCAGTGAGCTTAATGACTATATAACAGCCTGTGTGCATTCTGCAGTCCAACAAAATAAAATGATTAAACAAAATAGTTATGTAGTATTCAGGCTGACCTAGTGCATTTTTAGCCAGCTCATCATCTTTAGCATTTTAATGATTGTGAAGAACACATTACTGCATTTGATACATCAAAATTTCATGCATAATTGCCGATATCTTATTGGATTTTCCTATACTGCATATTTATTAACTGCTGTGACGTACCATTCAATAACTAGAATGCTTTCCAAAAAATTTTTGTCTGCAGTGAGTGAAAAAGAGAATGCCTGAGTGAGAAAATGCTGATCACTTTACGTAATGAAGTTAAAGTGCTGCATGCATATTTGTCATATCTTGCTAAAGAGCATGATGCATTCCACACATGTGCTCAGTACCCTCGCTAATTACAGCCAAATCAGCATCATTTTATTTTTTTTTTGAGGGGATCGCGTTTTGAGGAGGAGGAGGTTAACCGAAAGAATAATCGGTTTGCTACCCTACTCGCGTTTTGAAGGAGGAATAATAATAATAATAAATAATAATAATAAATACTTTATTCACACCAAAGAAACAATACAAGACGCGGACGCGCCAAAGCCTCAATTGGGCTTGTAGGGCGCCGTCCGGCAGCAGCAACAACCTGTGTTACCAAATCAATTCATTGTTTTGTGTACTACATTAAAACATATGCACTAGAGCTGTTCAAGCTCGGCAATAGCATCACGTAACTGTCTGCGAGTGTTCAAGTTGAAAACATTATCAGGCATCTCATTGAATATACATGGGATATAATATGACCTCATAGACATACCAAAATGAGTTCGCACTGCAGGGACAATATATCGAGAAACTTTTCTTAATGGGATTGGTTTAACGTTGTGGAACCGAAATTCAGAGTTCCAGAAATATCTGAGTACAGTGACTTGTTTGAACACAATGTCAAAGGAAGGCAGACCTGAAGAAAGGAATACACTTTGCTGTTTATGGGGTATTGAATAGATGACACTCTTAGCCATATTCTTGAGAATACGGTTTATCCTATTTTTCCATGTTGCAGAACAGTTGAAGAAACAGCACATGCCATATCTCAGCAGAGAATACCCCAAAGACTGTGCAATTAAACGTCTTATGGCAAATGGCAGGTAGGCCCTTAGAGCATAGAGCAAGCATGCGACGCCTCTAAGCTTCTTACTGAGGTGTGCCATGTGCGTGTTCCAGGATAAATCACTGTCAAAGTAAATGCCAAGGTATTTCACGGACGGAACACATGTAATGGGGTAGCAAGAACATGCAGTGCAACTGGAGCTGTGCAAAAAAACCGCAGCGTTTTTCGGGATTGGCTTGTGTGCATTTTTAAAGCACACTAGATGAGTTTTTTGGGGGTTTATATCAATCAGGTTACATTGAAACCAATCATATAGATTAGTAGCGTCCTGTTGAAGTTGACGGAGTGCGCAAGAAAAATCTGTATTAGATGAGATGAGGAGGGTGTCATCTGCATATTGATAAATCTGTGATGAAGTTATAATGCTGGGGAGGTCATTAACATAGAGATTAAATAAGAGGGGTGATAAGATGGATCCCTGGGGAACACCACTATATAAGTCTATAGTTCTGCTTTGCACAGGTCCAAGTTCCACCAATAGAAACAGCTTACCTGCACATTAATGGAGAAGTACCCCTTGCGGTTCCTGTACACTTCTCCATTTTGCCCACTCGGCCGTTTGATACGGACGTGAGTGCAGTCGATGCACCCGGTCACTCCCGGAAAGTTAGCGATCTCGTAAAACTCGCGCATGGTGTTGCTGAGGTCTTCCGGAAATTTCATCACTCGGCCGAAGAGCGCGCTTGCTATCAGTCGCGAAATGCGTTCTACGACTCGGCACACCGTTGGCTGGGAGACGTTCACGAGGTCCCCCGCGACCGTCTGGAATGTGCCCGAGCCGTAGAAGCGCAGTGCAACCAAAATCTGCAGCATCGGCGATAGTGGCAAACCGCGATTTGTAGTGCTCTCTTGAAGCGGCAGGCTCTCCAATATGAGCACGACGGACTGCTTCGTGAAGCGGTACCGGAATAGAAATTCGCGGTCCGTGAAGTGCTCGAGTGGATTCAGCCGGTCTCGCAAACGCTGTCTTGGCACGTCACCATCTTGCCTTCTCGTTGTGTCATGAAGAAGTTCGTCAATCCTTAAAACAAATTCGATGAATTCGGCGAAGGACCGATCGGCAGCCATGTTGGACGACTCGAGGAGCACTCGAGGAGCGCTCGAGGGTGGGCAGCCGCTACCTTGACATTTTCGAGGGAAAACTCGGCTCCGCTCCTCAACTCGAGAGCGCCTCGAGTCGAGGTTGGTTTATGAAATGCAAATCTGGCTTCGAGGAGCAGTCGGAGTGGAGTTTCGAGTCGAGGAGCGTTTCTGAATTCGGCGGTGAGTCACTTTCGGACGTTGAACCACCGTAAACCTAAACCTAATCTCTAGGTTGCACCTGCGGGAGTACTTTTTTGCGGCTGTAATCCTTTGTTCAAGCTGCCTACCTTGCTTGATCTCAAAATCATACTCAGCAGCCAACTTTTCATTGGCTTCCTTTAGTGTCTTGTTTTCTTGTTCCAGCTCACTTTGGTGATTCTTAGTTTCCTCGAGCTCCGCATTAAAAAAATCAAGAATTTTCCGAAATTGTCCAATTTCCCCGGTAACTCAGGTTCAATGTTAATTTGATACCGCGGATTTCTTCTAAGTAATTGAGCTAAGTCCGACATTGTTTAGCTTCACAACGAAGTGAAAAAATGCACACGAAAGCACCCACTAATATGGCAGCAGCAGAGGCACGAGAACAAATACTCGCCTTAAGATGGCAACGACAAAACAGAAATTCCTAACATGTAGCACCACATAGCTAGCTTACAGCGTCTTGCTTCACCTGCCTTCGCTGCTGCCAAATGAAGATCCACCAGTGGTGCCGCTGTTTTTGTAGCGGTCCTAGAAGTGAGCTTCCGCTGGCGGGCGTGACGTGCTGGGAAGACGTCGGCGGCTGGATGCTTTGACACCGCTGGATAGCTCTCCAGGATTCTTGGAGAACAATTCTGAATATTGGAAAATTGTAACGTAGCGTTACCGAAATATTGAATGTAATAGTCCATTCTTGCGATCTGTAATAAATTATCTTCTTAAATTTTTCAATCGCTTGCATCGAGCAGTTAAGACTGCCAAAGAAAAGCAACAGCGAATGCTTCTGACGGTCACAAAGGCCATAATAGCAAAAAAAATGCAAGCCTACCGACGGGAGATCTCGAGATATATTGATTGTTATGGTGGTCCAGTTTCGATGGTTGCAAAATTCTACACGCCCGTGTACTGTTCGAGGTCAGTCCACGTTAACAAACCCCCGGTGGTCGAAATTTTCGAAGCCCTTCACTACGGCGTCCCTCATAGCCTGAGTTGCTTTGGGACGTTACGCCCCCATAAACCATAAACTCTCTTCCGTTCAAAAATGCTTTCGTCTCCAGTTTTTGAGTATGTTTTCTTCAAATAAACCCAGGCTTCAATGTTTTCATCTTACTCCAACACAATCTCAGACCGCTACACACTGAGAAAACAGAATGACCTCTTCTGCACCTGCTTACACCTTAAGCATCAACGCCATGAAATTTCCAAGGCGAGATTACGGGTTAATTATAATTTTTACACCCCTACTATCTAGGCATCCAGAATAGCTGTTCCTAAATTGTTCAGATCTCTTCCTATTTAAATGGGAAAAATTGATTCTAATCTGACGTGTTATTACTGCAACAGAAATTGTACTTTTGTTAAGTGCATGAATCACACGCAATTAGGCAAAATGACCAACAAAATAACTTGCACTAGACTTCATTGGTCACCCTTGTGTAATGGATAAAAAAACGAGCCTTTAAAAAATGGCACCATGTGTAATGGGAAACTCAAGCTTTTACCCAGGCATCACAGAACACAAATGCGTTGACATCTTCAGCATTCATTTTGATTTTCAAGTGTTGCTTGATGTGAAGCTTTCCCTTGTTCAAACTTAGTTCTAGTCATCGCACAGGAACTCCTCCAGTAGAAGGTGGAGGCATCTATATCTTGAATCTATAGCTAAATCGAGTCCCGGTGCCTCGCGTTTGTCGAGCGGGTTAAAAAAAAAAAACTCCGCGTGCCCATGGAATTCCATAACGGGGGGCGCTATGCTGGAAGGCCCGAGTTTGCTGAAACTCTGAATCTTCCCGAGCTCTGGCAACACCCTCAGATGAGTGAACTAATGGTAGCAAGACAAAATCCCACCCTCGTCACGCCTCCAACTTCATTGGGTTATCTGGATATATTCCGTGCTTTATCATCACATCGGCGCCACCTCATGGGCTTCTTGGGCGGTCTACAAAGAACGGGTCACGGGAGCCAACCGCCGGTGCACTTTTCATTTGTGTGTCGCTCCACCGAGTGCATTGCGTGTGCAATTAGAGAAATGAGGTTTGTTGAATTTTATAATGCACTTAGTACACCTTTATAAGCATTTTATAGTGTGCAAGTTTTTTATTTAAAGCGCTTTAGAGTTATTCATGCATTATTAAATTTTGCTTTGTACCGCGAGGGAACGCTACCAACGCCCGTCATCAGCTGAGTGCCAATGGCGCCGAGGTACATGTGCATTACATGTGCAACGCTGTGAAGCCTGTGGAAGTAGTCCGCCAAAAAAATAAAGAGAGGTGTATCACTCCGCGCTGTTCTGTGGCCGTGTGATTAACCTCTTCGAGATAGGCACCCGGGCTTACCCTCTCTAGCTCATGTAGCTCCGTTAGGGTGCGCCCAAGCTCACAAAGGTGGTGTCTCTTCAGGAAAGCGATTCTTGCTGAGGCCTCAATTGCCAAGTTTTTGATCTCCTGTTTAAACAAGTCCCACTTTTGAAAAACGGACAGATCATGGCGTGACCATACGTCCTTCAAACAAGTAGGTACAGCACGCTGAAAGATTTCGTCTGAGAGCAGACAGAGATTAATAACGTAAAAGCAGAGCTTCAACAATTTGCGACAGAAAGGTATAAGGGGGTCTTGATACGATCTAGGTCCCGAAGATTTCTTGATAAGCAACCTTCTCGTCGGGCCCTGAGTGATGAAAGAGAGAATGCTCTTGCGAAGGAAATATTGGAAATTCAGTATGGTGATTGCACATACAGCGATGCGCCTGGTATTCTTGCTGCTTTCTTCGACTATTATCGGAAGCTGTTTGGCAGTTGCGAAGATCCAAATCAGGGTTTCGATTACAGTTCCTTACTCGGAAACTTCCCTCGACTTGACGATGGGAAGTGTGCTATAGTGAAGGGACCTATCACTTTGGATGAAATTCAATCCGCCATTTCTGCCCTGCAGAGCCAGAAATTTCCTGGGCCAGATGGTATTACTAGCGAATTCTATAAACATTTTCGCCTTGCCTAGTGCCTGTTTTGATGGAAGTTTTCCGAGCATCTTATGATGTGGGTGTCCTGCCTCCCACTTTCTATTCTGGGCACACAATATTAATTCCCAAAAGCAAAGATACTAATCGGTTGAAAACTGTTGAGGGATATCGTCCAATTTCCCTCTGCAATGTTGATTACAAAATTTTTGCCAAGGTTCTTAGCAGTCGTCTGCAGCTCGTCATTATGGACTTTATAGGTTCGCATCAGGTCTGTGGTATTAGAGGCCGCAGTATTCAAACACATATCCATATTGCACGTTCAGCATTAGAGACAGTATCAGATGAGACAGGCCAAGTAGCTCTGATTCAAATTGACTTGGCGAAGGCGTTTGATAAAGTTCGGCACGATTTCTTGTTCGAGGTCTTGGAGTATGCAAATATTGGTGACGTCTTGCTCAAAGGCATAAGGCTGTGCTATAAGAACTCCTATACAAGGGTTATTGTTAATCAGGAGCTAACTAAACCAATACCACTAGAAGCATCTGTTCGTCAAGGATGTCCACTGTCTCCATTGTTGTTTGCCCTATATCTGGAACCCCTCTGTCTCAGTATAATTAACAGCGCAGCTATCCGCGGTTTCTCTCTGGCTCAATGTGAAGTTAAAGTTTTAGCCTACGCTGATGATGTCGCCCTCTTTTGTTCTGACAAAAAAGAGTGTACTTGAGGCTCTAGACTTGACTAAACAGTTCTGCGATGTATCAGGCGCGGCTCTTAATTTAGAGAAATCCAAAGGCTTTTGGTTGGGTTATTGGGGAACTAAGCCAAGCCAGTTCGGTGGCATATGCTGGGACTGTAGCCCTCTTGAGTACCTAGGCGTTCCGCTGCACCAAGTTCGCAACAGTACAGCCTACTGGGATTCACAAATTGTAACTCTACGGCGGCAAACACAGGCTTGGATCGGTAGGGAACTCTCAGTGTTTGCGAGGGCACAGGTCTGTAACATATTTTTGTTTGCAAAGCTCGCGTATGTCCTTCAAGTCCTGCATTGTGCGAGGAGGAAGGTGCAAGCAATACACAGAATATTTGCATCATTCGTTTGGCGCTCTCAATGGGAGCCCATGAGGCGTGACAATTTGTTCCTTCCCTTAGAGCGTGGTGGAGTGGGCCTTGTTCACCTGTTCGTGCATCAACTTGTTTCCCGTTTTTTCTTTTTCAAATCGGCAAACCACCCGTTTCTGGTAGCTGTGCTCATTAGGCGGCTTAGTTTTCATTTGCCTTACTTATTCGCACCGACTGTGCAGGCTCGTGAGGGGACTTTATGGGGATTCCTTAAGGAGGTTGCTGACACTTTCAATTTCCTCACTGTGCGCTTCTCTTTAGATTACCTGTATAGCCTCTCGAGAAAACAGATGACCCAGGCTCTCACTGAGTCTTTGTTCCCTACACCATTGTATCGGCAGCCTTATCTGGGGTCTTTGGACATCAGTGTTCTAAAGCGTGTTAGGCGGATGTGCATTCAGGCAGCCGCTAAAACGTTCTTTTTCAAACTACATACAGCGACGCTGCCTGTCAAGACATTTCTTAATGACAAGGGGATGTTTGTACCCTGGAATGTGAATTGCCGTCTGTGTAACGTGCCTGAGACAATTGATCATTGCTTCATCCTGTGCCGTGATGCCATGTTCTTTTGGGACATACTACAACGAACTCTTAAGAAGGACATTGAAATTACACCATACACTAATAGATTTCTGCCTGTTGACAAAAACTCTGTTGTGCCTTATGATCAGTTTATGTTGATGGGACTATTCAGTCTTTGGAAAAGCCGTACGATGGACAGACATGCCGAGCCACCAAGATCGTCCAAATCTGTGTTTCGTGAGCAGTGTGCTTTGGTGAGGAGTGTATATGCTGCACGCGAAGAACCTCCAAGCTGGCTGCCGTGCCTAGATGCATGTGTGTGCCTCCCTGAATTTTGATGTTTTGTTGGGGATGCAGTGTTGAATTAGGGCTATGGCGGGCTCCTATTAAGCAGCCCGGTAACTTGTGACGCGAACCAGTCTGATTGAAGTTTTCCTCCTTTCTATGGAAGTTCTTCCATGCAATAAAGAAAAAAATGTTCTGTGGCCGTGTGGTCTAACGCGTCGCTCCGGAGAGTCAACAGGCAATGAGAGTGCGTGGGTTCAAATCCCGCATGGTGAAACTTTTTTTCGCACATTTTTTTTTCATCGCAAGTTGAATTTCGCGTGCTTCAATGATAAAACTCGTTTTGTTCACAATCGCTTGAATATTATGCCGTGTTCTGAAATGAACTGCACGCATCTGTTCATTTGATGCATACCGCGTTAATGTGAGCTGTCCGAAATTCGTTGTCAATGAGCTCGCACCGGCTTTTGGTCAGCAGTGGCGGTTTTCTTCCCGATTCTGCAGCATTGTGACTATACTTTTTAGATGCAAGCGAGAGGTTTGTGCGAAAGATGACATTCATTAGTCGGGTTTAATTAATTAGCACAGTGGTGAGTGGTCTGCAGTGGCCCGATTAACAAGTGGCCGTCTGCAACTTTCGATTTCTCGTTGCCGAGAAGCCCACTTTTTGCGGGCCTCTCTTAAGGTACCTGGCATGCTATGAATTGTTCTGTGCAACCGGTTAGCGGCTGATCCAGTCTTCGCCAAAAGAGTCTGGGACCGACTTTGGCACGGTGCTGTAGAGTAGCCCAATGGACTTGGCGAGAACAATTATTTTTTACTGATCGCAAAGTTCAGAAGCAAGATGTCTGTTAATTTAGAATGCTGGTTTATCATGCAGGAGCGCAGAAAACATGTTCAAGACTTCTTAATCGCCTATTTTCTCACTGTATATGTGTCACATTCTTGTGCATATCCGCAATTCTTTTGTTTTTGTTAAGATATCTTTCGGTCTTAAGCAAAGCGCGTTTTCCTTTGTCACTGAAGAGAGCTCTATAACTTGGCTATTATATGCGGCAAAAGAGCAGTATAATTAAACTGATTGGTGAAATTAATTTTACACACAACACCTCGATATGGCCTGCTTTCTCGTGTCAAGTGTTAAATTTTTAACATAGTGCTGATTCACAGTGACAGAAAATAGTACTGTCTCAAGAGTCAGCTTGGCTCGATTTCCCTGCTCTCCTAGAAGAGCAGTAGCTGCTCAGGCAGGATTTTGATGCAGCCAGGTAAAAAGAGTTCCAAGCTGTGGGAGCGTCAAGTAAGACTGTTGAAAAAGTTGTATACCGCTAGGAAAAAATATTTCGAAAGAGCAAACAATAAATGAGACAGGACAGTATAGAATGCTGACCCCGCAGTGTTTGCGAGAAATAGTTTTTTCTGGAAACAGCCAGTGGCATGGATCACAGTGCATACAAATTAAATGCACGTGCAATGGATGTACACCAACACACATTCAGTCAAGAGCTCCAAAATTAAAGAAAAACATGTGGAGCCATCGAACAGATAGTGATCTGATAAAACGAATACCTGACCAATCTACTAACAAAGACATCACTCGAAACAAATTCACACACAACTGAGCAAGAGCCAGGTTGAAATCATTGACACCTCCGAAAAATTAAGGACAAAGCATACAGTACTGGCTAGCTCAACACTGGCACTGCATAACATGTCAAAACGACCAGAGATTGACAGTAATGCAAGGCAACACCAAACCAGGAATCCGTTTGCAGGACATGAAGATCAGACACCCATACATACCATTCCCAACCCTCACACACGAAATGAGGACAATGCCTGGGGGTTTGTGAATGTTCCAACTTTTTGGACAGCATAATTGAATAAATTTCTGTTCAGTTCGTCGAACGAATCAAACAGTATATGTTCAAATTTATTTTAAATGAATCTAATTTGCTCTCAAATTTTCAGATACTTTTCGAATAATTGACACAATGCTTGATTAAGCTTCACTGTATTTTTCTGCAATTAATCTTCCAAAAACTGCACACAATGACGACGTGTACCAGTATACGTATTCTAATTGGAAAAAGTACTATTTGCACTCCCCTACATATTCTACTTCTATGCAGACACTATTAACACGACCACCTCACCACCCACACTACAAGTTATTGCCCGATACAATTTGATGCAATGATTTGGAATGATGCATTGATTTAATGGAAATGTTACGATTCTTGATGGAAATGTTACAATTTCCTCGGTAGACGGATCAACACACACACCCACATGCATACATATTTCACATTTCCACCCACACACGCACAAAGGTGATCACAGCAAGCCGATTAGTCCACTCTCTTTCCTTGGTAGCATGTGTATTACACATCAATACGAAGTCAGACAAGTTCCTCGATGCCACTCAAATCTTCATCACTGGAATCAGTGCTCGACTCATCAGAGGAGGAGTTGCGCGAGTCAAAAATGCAGAAGACAACCGGTTCAATTTCAGCGTCAACAATCATATCGCGTTGCCGTGCATCAGCCTCAACTTGCTCCACATGAACACAACAGTTTTGCCAGTTTTTCTGGCTTACAGACGCCAATGCTTCCGGCAGGAGCTTTTCCACTTCAGCCAAAGTGAAACATTTATTGCGACTATGAATATTGCATAGGAATGCAATCTGCCAAGTGACACAAATGCTACCGTTTAAAAACTTATTAAATGCATGCATGAAATAGCTGGAAAAATCCATGCACTTATTACATGCGAAAACATGAGGTAAAACAAAAAATTATCTACACTGTGTGTAACACTGCTCAGTTACTGATAAACGGAAGCGGTTTTCGGGGTTTAATGCCCCAAAGTAGCTCAAGCGATAAGGCATGCCACGGTGAAGGGCCGCCAACAACTTGGACCATATGGGGTTCCTTAACATCCACTGACACTACACAGTACACGGACCACTATCACTAATAAATGGGAGAACATTCCATTAACCATGACATGCATGAAAGCAAAAAGAGAGCATTCTTACAACCATTGTGTTCAATGCATAATGTGCCTTCCTCATGAAATAGTTGGCCTTCACCATGTCAGGGCTGAACTTCGAAGGGGCCTTTACGCCAATGTAGGTCACGTCGACGCATCCCACAGCGTCTGTGATGCCGCCTTAACATACGCACGCTCGGCCGCAGTCGTGGGGAAAGCGAGCCACCGCTTTCGCACAGCCGCGTCGATAAGCGCGTCGGAGACGTCCCTCACACAGCGGCTCGCAGTGCTTTGGTGGCGTCCAAAAAAGCGGTCTGCGCCGACGCTCCCCTGGAAGCTCCCGGTCGCGAAGAACCGGAGGGCGCAGAGGACTTGCTCTTCGACCGAAAGCGAATGAGGCCCGGTACGCACTCTCCACAGGCGTGGGTCGTCGCCTATCTCTTTACACAGCCATCGTACCGATGTTTTGGACAGGCGAAAATGTCTCTGGAATTCGTCGTCGGCCATGGCAGTACACGGGTCCAGCCGGCCGTACTGACATTTGCCGTCAGAGGAAGCGATGACCCAGGCTGCTGCTGCTGCCGCCATGACAGTCCCGAGATGAATTCGGGGAACTTCACCGTTCACGAGTTTAGCTCCGAGTTCACCTGTCAATCAAAACCATTGGTCACGCCCCCGGCGTGCCGTACATAAATTATAGGCGTACGCGCTATGGGTGGGCCACTCCCAACATCCCTGCCGGCTACAGGTATGCTGCGCGGCTATGCTGGTTGCTGACAGACATCGACGATGTTGACCATCGAAATATAACAGGCAAAACGGACGTCATCGCTGATTAATCTAAGAACCTCTGCGAAGGACACGCAACGTGGCGACAGCCGCCGATTTCTTCGCTCGCATACCAAGAATGCACAACACTATAGCCTGTTGCAACCACGTAAGACACAGCACAACGCTGACGGCGCATCATACCTGCTTGCAAGGCGTCAACACGGAGCACGGCGACGAAACGGTGCTTGGAGCACGTCCTACTCCAACAACATCGCATTACAGGTGTTTGGCTTGGCCGTCCTTTCATCGGTGATAAAGCTCAGCATCAATGTGTCAAACACATCCGGGATCGACAAACGGTCACTGCTCCAGACCCAGTGCAATAAAGAGTTTGTAATTTTCAGCACTCAAGCACTGCGTACTTCACAACCGTAACAACTTTCTCTGTTATAAGTCCGATTCCATTATTACAAACAGGATCCCTCATCTGCCCGAACGATATTATTGCGATGCCAGTGCGGTATAGAATGGCGATCGACGTTAGTGACAAAACCAGTCCGCAAAGTGCGCGACGTAAAGAAATACTACGCAGATACGCGCGCCACCACCTTCACAGCTTTTAGTCAGCGTCTGATGACATAGGATGAGTTGTGTCGCTGGGTAGCAGGCTCTTCGCATCCGCAGTGCACTAAAGAGGCGTCACACAACCCAGGCATACGTAATGAATCATTGAATACAGCCAAACAGGCATTTTTTTTCTCACACCGCATCACAGCCGCTCGCGCGGCCAATTTCTACCGCTGAGATTCGCAAAGAGCGTACTAAAAGCAATGGTTGGCCATAGCGGGATGCGGCAGCGGCCGTAGCAGCGGAGAACTCCACCTGAGGTCACTGCAGAGAGCAGCAGCGACGCGGGGGTGCAGCGCAGTTCAATTTCTAGCCTTTAATGTCTCATCGTTGTAAGCAGGAGTTGTCGACAGAAAATGTCACGCTATTCAATTGGTGGAAACGGTCGTGACGTCACAATGCGCGAATTTCAAACGGGGCCAATTGTACTTTGGCTAGTATCGTATAGTGCTGCTCCAAGTAAGTGGGACTGAGCTTAGTTAATTGCTTAATTAGCCAATTAGCCTAATTAGCTTTACTAGTCAGGTCATATAAATAAATAAAACCGATTAAGAGATTGGTCGTGGTCAGGAATCGAACCCCGGTCTTCGGCGTGAGAGACGAGCATGCTATCCACTCCACCATGCCAGCTCGATGTTTTGGAATGAACAAAGGCGCGTCTAGTGAATACGGTGTCTTCACGCACTCTCATCCTCCTCCATTCCCTTCCGGCGAGGTTTAGGTGTCCACCGACAAATGAGAGACAGATACATTTCCTTTCCTCAAAAACCATTTTACCGACGAGCGAGGCGTAGAACCGAATGGGCGATGGCGTTCTATGGACTCCTTGGCAGCGTTGCAAGACACTCTCGCGTTCCACTCTTAGGGGCGAAGCTTAACATCTTAACCACACATCAGTGACCACACTTTAGGTCAAAAAAGTGCCCCCCTGAATTTTGTGAGACAGTTACTGCGTAATTTCCTTTCCTCCAATACAATTTTCATTTTCTTCATTACGGCTCCCCTTTATCTATCTTCTTTCACTCCCACTTCATCCCTTCCTCTACGGTGCGGTTCAGGTGTCCACCGAGATGACGGAGAATAACTGCGCCATTTCCTTTCCTCAAAAAGCGTTGCGTTCAAAGGGCAAGGCATCGCGCCGAACGGGTGGTGGCGTTCCGTGGACTCCCTGGCAGTGCTACAACGCGCTGTCGCGTTCCACTCCTAAAAGCGAAGCTTAAGCGTCATTAATTAGCAGTTAATTAGTATTCAGGCATTAATCAGTAATTAACCATTGATTAGTGATTTGTCATCACTTAGTAATTAGTACTCAATTATATGTGACGCCACCAGTGCCACAGAAACAGCGAAGGTGGTACGGAAAACGCTTCCGCCTCTACCCACTTTAGACAGTCAAAGTGCCCCCTGAATTTTTCCTTTTGTGTATTATGCAAGCCGGAAGATGCATGGCCTATATTTTGATATACGACACAATAAATATATTATCGCAATGGCCGAAAAATAAGAGACAATAAGCGTGTAGTAGTTGCCCAGTCTTTCCAGTCGAAGGCAGTGCTACCGGCGGCGTGTCAGCGCAGGAGCTCTCTCGTTTTCGGCACGGTGGGCTGCCGCTCTAGTTCGTATGCAAGCCACGCTGCAAGCAATTGCCTCACTATCGCCACTAGCGGCAGAAAGTGTCAAATCTTTGTTAATTTCCTAAAGCTATGCTTTTCAGCAACGCTTCATTGGATTCAGATTTTAACCAACATTTGGAAATGAACAAAATGTTCATAATATTATCTGTTGCCTTTTAACGTATTCGAGAGAAGAGAAAAAGTTGATACAAGAGTGCACATAGTGCGCACTGTTCGTCTTCGGAAATGGAGAGACAGATAGAGCTTGAAAGAAAAGACACGCCTTTGACGCGCCCGAAAAGGCGTGTCAAACAGCTAGCGGCGAGTGTGCGGACAGATAGCAGAGAAGTCGCGATTTCGCGATTGCTGATATGGCGCCGATAACTTCAGGTAGCGCTGCGGCCTGGTATTGCGCAGTGTACGAGGGGGTACCCAAAAGAAACCGGACTTATTTTTGTTTGAACTTATTTGTTCACATTTTCAGCACAGACCTTTAATATCCTTCAAAGTACTCTCCACTTACAATAATACGTTTGTCGAATCCTTCAGTCCATTTTTCAATACATTGTTTAAATTCATCTTTTGTGATGCTTGACAGTCCCTCCGTCGTTTTTTTCTTCACCTCAGCAACATCAGCGAAACGCTTTCCATTCACCTGTCTTTTCATTCTACGAAAAAAAAGAAAGAAGCACGTGGCAAGGTCGGGTGAGTATGAGGATTGTGGAACAGAGGTCATGTCATTTTTGGTCCGAATTTGTCGTAGAGACAGGGCTGTGTGAGCAGGGGCATTGCCATGGTGGAAAAACCAGTCACCCGTCTGCCACAAATCAGGCCGCTTCCACCGAACACTGTTGCCCAATCTCTTCAAAACATCCAAGCAGAAAGCCTGGTTAACTGTCTGACCCTGCGGAACAAATTCTGAATGGACGACTCCTCTCACGTCGAAAAAACAAATCAGCATTGCTTCGAGGTTTGGTTTCACCTGACGAGCTGTCTTGAGGCGAGGTGAATTTGAAGTTTTCCATTGGCATGACTGTCGCTTTGTTCAGAATTTAATTCAGGAACACTTGAGTTGTCCCCATAGCATCGTCCTTGAACGTCTTTCTGAATATCTCAAGAGTTTCCGTTCCACTTTTTCCGAGAAAAAATCAGAATTTCACCGCCGCACGCTGTTCACGAACATCAGCCATTGCAAAACGACGCTCACACAAAACAGTCGTCACTCTAAAACTCTGCCTGAACTAATCTGACCTCCTTCAGCGATGGCACTCGGCTTACTGACTCTGAAATGTTCGTTCTATGCACTCCTAGCGGCAAAACGCGGTACCACAGAAGCTGTGTCGATTCAAAAAATTAGTCCGGTTTCTTTTGGGTACCCCCTCGTATTGTGTTTTAAGTTTGAAACAGGCTCGCAGGGTGCGCTTGTATCGCCTTTACGTTGCTTTATCTCTACGTTTCATTGTCCGCTGCCCGCGCACGTTCCGCGCTATCTTCATTCACTGACTGCCGTCATCGAAAACTCGGATGAAACTCGGGCGAGCGCCAAACTCGGGCCTTCCGGCATAGCGCCCCGGGTCTGGGGGGCGGCTTGATCTGGGTGATCCGTCTTGAACATTAATCTGGTTTTCTGTATCTACAGTATAGCATAGAGTATAGTATCTTATAATATTTCAATTTTCTCAGCTTTTGTCCAAGAACGCTTAACAGGGGGAGAGGAAGTGCTCATAATTAGGGTTAAAATATGCATGGACAGCAACGGATGAGCTGTCACAAATGGCACTGCGCTATCGTAGACATTTGTGCTGGATATATCTTTCTCTGTGCGCTCCCAATATTTATTAACACTTTGTATGCATCACTAATACTTCTTGATAGATGGGTTCATTTCCTGCATATTCTGCATATTGGTTGGCCGAGACAGCCGGAATAAAAATTTTTGACTATCACATTGTGGTTGAATTACTCTTACATTTCCTTACGAAAATGGCAGATATGGGCCAGATATATTTTATATATGGCTGTATATACTCATATATGGGATCATATACAGTTAAATAGGTCCATATATGGTCGTATATACGGCCAGATATGACCATGGGAAACCTGATATGCCACCATATACTGCTATATATGGGCGTATAAGACCACAAATACGGGCAGATACGGCCATGGGGTACCTTATATAGTGCCATATACTGCTATATATAGTCGTATTTGCGTCCTTATATAGATGCGCTTTCTTTATATGGGGACCTTCAAATCCCTATATGGAAACAATCTCGCAGATATGGAACATATCCTACCTCATATATGGGATGCTTGTGCCATATACTTCCGAACTTAAATAATTAACTCTGTCAAACATGATATTATTGGTTTATTAAGATGGTGAAACACACCGTACAACAAGGTACTAAGCTTTGTATGATTGAGGCTTCAATCAAGTTAGACTGCGATTACATAGCGGTGTTTAACTAAGGTGAATTAAAGTAGTGCTATAAATTACCTTCAACTTTGCTATGATTTAAATGTACTAATACATGCATATACGCGCTTTCTATCTTGGGTGGACTTCGAACCTTCCTTGCGAACTGAACCTTCCTGACTGGGTCTAAATAAGTGGATTACAAGTCCAGCGAACTGGTTGCGATCGAAATCATAGTTTTTAGGAACATTGATAGATTATAGAGTCCCGAACGTACAACAAGCGCTTGGGGATCGAACTCAGCCCTTTCGCAAACGTGATGAATACTCAAACCATCAAGCCGGTGGTGCGGTGTACGTTCCTTCTTTGGGCGCTGTTCCCCAAAACTATGTCCTTCTGAAGGACTGGGAAACCTGGATTGTTTGCGGTAATGCCAGACAACAAACGTTTGCAAAACCGCTGCAGCATACGGCCATTTCTTGTCCAGGAGCGTAAATAACACATCGCTCCTTGCGGCACAGCGATGAAGATTAAAACGCTCTAGTATAATTGTCAGAGAAAAAATACAAAATATTTGGAAATTCATCTATCTAGAGTTGCCAGCAAAACGTTTACAATGCAGACGAGAAAAACTCCACAGCTACACGCAAATCTTTTACCCATCGCCTTTTCCGCGCCGCCGAGTCTCCGTGGTGACCAAGCTCGCCATTCTACCTCGACTGTTGTGCCAAGCTGAACAGTTTGTAAAAAATCTTCTGCAAATAGTTCTTGATACTATGCGCGTTGATCTGTTTCTTTTCTCCTTAACTTTTTCTTCCCTTCATAATCCAACCTCCCCTACCGGCCGATTTTCAGATGCCAGTTCTGAGACAGGCCGTCACGGGGAAGCAAGACATCCTTTATTTCCGTAATAAATGAGTCGCCGCTGTGTCCACGATCAGTTCTTCCGTTTGAGACCAGATGGCGCCACACGTGCGCTCGGAACACGGCGTCATTACTTGCCTCGTAAGTCGCCGGCGTGTACGCCTCGACGCAGCAGTGGAAATATGGAAAGAGGAAATACATGCTCTGTTGTGGATTGCAAGAATTGCGACAAGCAGTTAAAGGGGCGGGATGCGATCGTTTGCGAGCTTCACGGAACAGAACTGCACAAGAACGTACTGCCCCTGTTCGCGCCCGTTGGGCATCCGCCCTTTCCGAACGGGCGAACGCAACACACATGTTCGCCAGCGCAAGACAGCGAATATAGAAAGAAAGGTCTCGATCTTGGAAAATCTGCGAGGGTAAGTGCGCAACATAGCCGCATGAACAAGCTGTCCCGCCACCGAAGCGTCACACACACACGCAAAAAGACTACTTAAGCTCCTACATACCGCTACTGCATATTGTGCAGTGCACAGCCGTGCTAGCGGACAGCGCTTAGCGTCACTTCGTGTATTACACACCGTCTTGGTGCTACTGCTGAACTTCGCTCCGAGTAGCGCGGTTTTCGTGGACCACAATCGGAATAACGCATTTGTGTTACGGCTGCGGTGCTCTGCAGTTGTCACTTCCTCGCTATCCATGCGAAACAGTCACTAGAAGTGACTCCGGCTGATTACTTACAACCAACGAGACCTCGAGCATTTTTATGTCCGCATATCGAGCATGGAGCGTACCACAATTTTATACTATGTGAGGCTGACATAATTGTGAACTTCTTGTATGAAAGCTCTGCCATGCGCGCGATATAACAATTATATCGCGGAATCCTTGTAAACGATTGCATGCAAGCTTGTAAAGGCTGCTTGATGCATGGTACTGCTTACATGATTGGGTAACATTTGTTTGTTTATTTACTTTTGTCAACTTCCTTTGTTTAGCAAACAAACAGAAAAAAATTAGGCTTCTTAAGCAGCTTGAACAGGTTGTAAACAAATGAGTACGATGGGCATGTGAGCGTTTTACAGCAGTCTGCATGCATGTACACAATACGACAACGACCTGCGCAGCCGCAGGGTCATTAAACCTCGCTGTTTTAGATAATAAAAATAAAAAATATTAAGCAAAGCCTTCAGCGGCATTCAGGCGATCCACCCGTTGCCTCGAACAGGCGGAGAGCTCAGCGGCTCTTCACGACATGAAGCCCGATCACGTTTTCACGCCTAAAGTGATCAAATGGGGGTTTTCACATGTCCTTCGAAGCTTCGGACCAACCACAGTGTCGTCTTCCCACTCCTTTACAACCGTATCAGCCGAAACACTGCCTGTCGGAACCGAAACATCAGACGCAGCAGCCGTCGCGACGAGGCGAGCGCCGAGCGGTCAGGAGGCGAGTAATGGCGGCGTGATCACGTGATCAAAGATGGCAGCCCCCATGATACGCCGCTGTAAAGCGTCTATAGCCACCACTCACGGCAAAATGTTCCTTACCCTACTGAGCGAGAGATGGCGTTGCTGAGGCGGTGAAAAAGCGGACCCTCGAGACCCCCCCAGAACAGCAGAAAAGCGACACCTAGCCGCCTTCGGCGGTGCTCAGCAGATGGCTGGAGGGTGGGTAGTCCAGGTCCGTGTCACTTTCCCCCTTTCTTTCGCTCCGAAAGGCACGCCGAGGGTACCGAGGGAACCAGAGCTTTGCAGAGGGGCGTTGCAAGCGCGAGTGAAAAACACCATAGCACCGTCTCCCGCGACTCCCCACAATTGACCGGACAGACCTGTCACCCATACCATTGAGGAGTTGCGCGTAACGCCCTCTCTCTTGAGAAAAACCAGTTCCGCACATGCTTTGCACGTGTTGGACTGCCTGGAAATCTGTTTGCGCTGACGCTTGCTTTTTCCTTCGTGCTAGAACGCTGACGAGATTAAGAGGATTAGGAAAATGTACAAGGGCGATAGAAAATAATGTGAACAGCATGTTGCCTACGCACTGCGAAATTGGAATTCATGTCTGCAGCGTACTTGTGTTCGAATTAGGCGCCGCGCTGTTCGCATTTCTTTCTATCGCGACAGTACCCTCTCAGGTTCAGGTTCCGAGAAAGAGTGGTCAGCGATATTTTTTTTCTGCGCCGAACCTGAAAAAAAAAAGAGAACTGACAGTGCATCAGGTCCACTTCGTGGAGCAGATTGTTGACGAAACCGTTCATTTAAGACGTGGAATTCGAGCTTAATACCTTTTTTATATGGCAGGGACATTTTCACAAAATACTTAATTTTGTTGGGTAGCTGAGCAGTTCGATGTACGCAACTTTTTTGGCCAAATAGTTGGAATTTCTTTACGTTTTTCGCTGAATAAGAATGAGTATGTGTTTATTTGGACGTAAATTAAAGATAGGCGAGGCTGAAAAGAAAAACGAAAACACGCGCAAATTGCGCTTACCAGCTGCTCGCTTACGGCCAACAGAAAAAATGCTCTAGTTTGGTCAGTCACTACGCAGTGGTTGGTACATATAATTTAATGCCGACTGCAGCGCATGTGCATTCCCAAAACAATTTATTTGCAGAGCCATCTCTTATATTCAAATGCTCGCTCATGTGCAAGCTAATATCTTTACTACTTTTACTTTGAGACAGCCGGGCGTCACACAAAGGAACAATGAGGCGATCACTGACCTTGCCTCACACGCGTCTGCCTAACGCAGCTGTTGATGTCAGCCTCCAAAATATTTGTTTGCGTTACCTGACCGGCGGAGGGCTTTACAGGAAGAAAAAAATAGTTTCGTTAGCGTGAGCTCTACGACTAAACTCTGCATGCTTAGTGATATACAATGAAAATTCGTCAGAAATCATATACACGCGCAACATACCAAACCAATTTAGCAAGAGAAAACCGCCTACTTCAGTTTGCGCACAGAAGTTATCCAGGCTTGCCGTCTCTCGTTCTCAATCATTTCGCAGACAACAATTCCGTGGAAAACCATTTTTGAATGAAAGAAAGTGTATGAACGCATTTTTTTTTATACACTGGAAGATTTCACTATACCAGCCTCCCGTGACATGCTTGCATGGTTTTGTGTTTTTTTGTCTTGCTATTAATGTTTTTGTTATCGCTCGATGCGAGCGATGGAAAAGTTCTGCAAGATTTTGATACACATCGAAAAGATTCCCCACTACTTCCAAAATTTCCTCAGCAGTAGATTACAAATTTCGAATATTGATTTTTTTTCCAGGAATGTGGAACATATGTCCAGGAAATCTGTAGAGTAACACGGACTGCTCTTGGCCGTTGATGTTGTGAGAACTATTGTGGCAGGAAACGACACAACAATACGTTTCTCCACTTTCTCAACGTCGCGGCATTCCAGTCATGACTCACAACGAGCGGCAACCCCTCTTTTGTGCACCCACGAACAGGACAGCACGTGCTCACAATGAAAGAGTGTCAGCAGCGCGAGCAGCACGGGTACCAGTCGAGGCGTTGCTGACTCCATGCGCTCCGCCGGCGACGTGCCCCAACATAATTTCGGAAATGACCAGCAGGCATGAAAATAGCCAGGACAGCAGCTTGGGCATGTTGGTTATTCAAGAGACACAGCGCTTGTCTCTTGTCCCGGTGTTTTGCGCTGTTCCGTCACAAAGGCATGAAAAAAGTGCAATATAATCGCTGTTTTACGTTCGTTACAAGTCCGGATAGTGAAGCTGGCTGACTGGCTCCAGCATTGTAGTAAATTAAAACGAGGACGCAGCTATTATATCGCAGTTTTTCATGCCTCACTCATTGATGTCCCACTCATAGTGAAGTTATTGAATTAAACAGCAAGACAAAAATCGATAATAAACTATTTAGCAGTTCTAGGAACACCACGTGGTACTCCATGTATAATAATGCCTCACGCATCATTACAAAGAAGAAAACACGCACCCAAAAGTTAGGTGTCCATACTCCTTTAAGAGCCCTTACTGTTTGAAGAACAGGTGTCTAATTGACTCACATAATGAAATCAGCCGCATACCTAACACCCGCATACATAACATGGTCGGCTGGAATTGCGAAAAACGCATTCTTACTACACAAAGACAATGGTAGTGCTATATACTGGATGTCTCAGGATGAACACTGCTTTGCTTTATGTGCATGTATTCCGCTCAGAGAAGCATAGGTGTAAGTAAACAAAAAGACTAAGCATTTCTTGCTCAGTATGTTACAGGACTTTTGTGTTAGGTATTTCCTCAGGGCATTCATTTAATTAGGGACAGCAAAGAAATTTTGACGTGATGTATCGCATTGTGATGATAAACTTCAGGAAGGGTTTAGCGATGTGAAATTCAATAAATTACTTTACAAAATGTAATGCACTTTCTGGTTTTCTTTCTATTGATCCAGAAAAGGGTTTTAGATGGCGGGAATTCACCAATCGTAATATAAAAATTTTAAACCGCTCTATGCAACGTGATACAAATCCATACAGAAAAACTTGTAAGCGAAACATCGTGAAAAACTACATAAGCACGCTCAGAAAACCGACATCGTACCCACAACGCGCACGCATGCATGTAAAAAAAACCGCCCTAACCCGCTGAACCACACATGTCTATAAAAAACCGTAGTCTTAAACTACAGATGCCCGCTCCAAGAACGCCCCCCAAAACCACTGCCTATTACTCAGCGCATTCCTTCTCTTTAGACAAAGAAACAAAGCAACTCCTAGGACTCCTACCAGTGATGGCACATTGAAAACACCCTAGACTATGTAAATCCGCTCCCAGTTTGCACTCATGAATTTAGTTCCAAAATACACTCTGTTCCAGTGGACCCTCATGTGCATGCGCAAGCATGCATGATCTCCATGGAAAGAGATGTAATTTTATCTTCGATGTATAAACACAGCAGTAGGTCGAGCCACCCATAATTAGCGAAGTTTGTTTTCGCTTTCGGAGGGAATATCTTGGAGCTCTCCTAGCTGACTGCAAACTGAGCGAGAGAGCGACGTCCACCTTCCCCCCCTTCCCTGTTACCCAGATGACGTCACTCGTGCTCGCCAAACTGCAGCGCATGGAGCCTATACTTAACTTGGACACCACAGCCATCATTCGGCTATTAAAACCCCATTCGAAACACCATGTGAGAAAAAAATGTTATGTTAATTATTTACTGGTCAGATGTTAACAGCCCATTTTGTTCCGTCTACAGCAAGGCAAGCGAACAGCCCATGTGAACAAACCAAAATATTTTGCCTGTATACTTTCAGCTGTTGTGCAGAACTAGGCTTATTCCTGTGTCTGGGTGAAGGATCTACCGAAGTACACATTTTTTAACTGGCTCCAAGTGAATACTTCTCTGCAATGTAGAAAAAGAAGGCGATATGCGTGTTCGCGTTTCATTCCGGCTGGATTGTATAGCCGATCCTAGTTATTATGAACCTGACGCTCCCGCTCATTCTGTTTGCTTCTTAGTATGATGACTCCCCATATTTCCGCAAAAAAATACTAAATCATAGAAAGATAGCTTTTGTCTCTTGAATTGAAGTCCATTGTGCACGCAACCAGACCATATCACGGCGCTTTCAGAGCTCTCCAGCGCCGTCTTGAGCTGCTTCGATGAGACCCTTGCTTTCGACGAATAAGCGCTAGTCCGCATTGTTCGCGTATGTGGTCTCGGCTTTTGTGGAGAGCGAATACGTAAGTTTTGGCGAATCCAAATGGTCATAAGTGAAGTTTTGGAAACTGCAACCCTTAGCGGAGGATTGCTGATATCGCAGGACAAATAGAACGAGCGGGAAGCGCCGGTGTCACCCGGCATGCCGAGCATTGCTTTAGGGAGCTGTCAACAGTCGACCACTGGCGCCGCTCGTGGATAACAAATCAGATCATTTTCATTGATGCGATCAATCGTCGAACATGCAGTTCTGGATAAAGCAGTTCAGCACCGAGTATTTGTGGTATGGAAGAAAGCGGATCTACCACGACCGGGAGGCGCCAGTTCTCCGGCTATCAAGTGTTTCGTCGCAATTATCCGGTATTCTTGCAGTGATCATGCTGTGTAAACAAGCATAGTTACAATCCGCGCATCAGAAAGAGAATATTCAACATAGCTTGCGTTTTATGCCATATACAAACGATAACAGGTATGCAGACAACGGTGGTACTGCAGTGCAGTCGACATTTGTGTATTCCCGCTGAAATTTCACGCGCACGCTGTAAATGCTGAATGACGAGTCATTAACTTGAAGCACTAAATTAGCGACAACGCAAGCAGTGTGCTAAACAAATAGGAGAAGAAACAAGTCAGCAGCAGACGTCGAAATGAAGAGGGCCGAAGCAGTTGCGGGACGCGGCTCTGAGGCAAGATAACGGCCACCGCCAATGACAGGGGCGGTCTCTGTTCGCATTTCGTAAGCATTTGAAACCGTCGAATGTCGGCCGGACGCTGAAGAGCCTCTGAGTGCTCAACTTTCCGCTAAGATATCTTTTTCTCATTTTCCGCAAAGCTCTGTCGACTCGAGTGGCGATCGGTTCGACGGGATTTCAAGCAGCCGTGTAGCACGCATTGGGCATGGCAAGGAAAATACTAGCGATAACGTCAAGGGGAGCGATTAGAGTATTACTGAAAAAACTGGTGTCATCCATATCTTAGCACTAACAAAATGCGGAAAAAATGAGCTTAGGGTGGCCAAGTAACGAGGCGAACAAAGGTCGGCGTTTAGAGTGGCAGAGTGGACTCTAAGGGCAGCGAGTCACAGTCAAAGCTTATGGAATGTCTGATGAGCAGATGTGACAAAAAACAAGGGTAGCCTGACCCTGCCCGACTGAATTCAACAACAGCTAATCGGTGGTCGATGGGAGGGTTCTTCGTCTTGTAAAATTGATCACGGATGACGATGATGACGATCCCCGTCTTCAACTTTAGAGTGAAAAGCGACCCTCAGATCAGGCAATTCGGTTCTTATAGCCGTTGCAGCCTTCTGCTTCTCCTTAAAGAACTACAACATGTTGTTGTGTGCTGCAATGGAGTACAGCGCACACAAATCCCCCCCCCCCCCCTCAAAAAAAAATTCCGATCCAATCCGTGCAATTATGCATGCAAAACAGTATATAACAGCGATCTAATTTTTCCAATGAAGTATGCTAACTACTGTTCCCTGGCAGAAGGCATTTGTTGCTGATTTTTGTGTGTTCATGACGACGAGCACTAGATGAAGCTGAAAAGTGTTTTGTTTCATTCTAGGCAAGAGAAATCGAAGAAACATCACGAGATGCACCTTGTCATCACACCAGGGAAAAGTTTGGCGCCCTTGGTTACTCTAGTCAGGTCGTAATCACGTCGATTTAACCGGACATTGAAGATACCTCAGAACGCCGTCGTTTTTTGAAAAATTCAGGCAAAGATAACGACCTAACACAATGACTGCCTGTGTTTTCACAAAAACAATCACTTAAGCCTCAACAAGTAATTAGAATTTTAAGAGGTTTGTTAGGAAATTAACGGTGATAATTCCACCACACTATACGGCCGCTTGGCCGAATAACTTGCATACAGAAACCGCTGTGGTGTACCGCTAATCATTTCTTAATATAAATTGTGAAATCGCACCTTCACAACATCATGTATGTGTGCAAAAAACTCATGAAACCTATTTGTCCAAAACGGAGATTGCCGTTTGACTAGCTACATATTTGATAGAGAAGGCGCGCCGTTACCTTTGATAACCAGCTGAAACGTTCCCGTAATCCACCCTGTCCTAAAGCAACAAACATCTAAAATGACGTGATTGTGTGCCACAACGGGCAGCTAGTATAGGCATTCAAGAAGAGAAGACCGCTCACGCATGGGGTGCCGAATCTGCGGAACAAGCAGATGCTAAATCTGCGAGTGAATGCAAACGTCAAGCTGCGCATCGTATCAATCTCTAGGAAAGGCGATTGGGCCCTTTGTGATGTATCTGACGTGATGTATGGTCGAATTCATTGCGCAGTGTCCAGCACAAGGAGCAGAGAGCTAGCGATTTTCGAAATTCGCTTTAACAATCACTTCGAATATAACAGGTCTCAATCAAGCCTCTTTGGTTTATGTAGATAGGACGAAATATTTATTCGGTTCAGTTTACATAATACGTCCTACAGAGTGATCCGAAAACACGACGCAGCAGGGGTATCGTTAGTTATATTTATTTTGATAAAGATGCACGCGATATAAAGCCTCATCTCGATGGACACTTCCAAGGCATACACGCGAAGCGCCTGCGCGCCCAGCACGCGCCGCGACGGGCGTCGAAAAGTGGCATGAACCTCCATGCTCCTGGTGCTGGCTCGCTTTCCCTCGGGAGCTGACTGAAAAAAATGTCAAGCCGTGAACAAGAGATGGTTGGGGAGCTGCAAGGATTCCAAGAAAATTTAGGGGAGGAGAGCTTCAAGCCAAGAAGAAAAAGAGTCCCCGACAGCCCCCGCGGTCCTCCCATTGTTGTAAACCGGACCCCGCTTCTGACCAACACCCTCTAGACTTCTGACGCGCGCGCGAGCGCGCGTGCGCAGGTGCCGATATCTGACATGCACAGATATGCATAGATATCTGCTAAGGAAGGCATTGGTGGCGCCACCCTTGACTGTGGTCTGTTGCACAGAGCTAGAAGCCGGACTCTGCAGTGTGCTACGCACTTTCCTGCCGGGCGAGCAATTTCCGGTTATACCCGTTGTTGCATCCACTTGTTTTCCCTTGGATGGATGGATGGATGGATGGATGGATGGATGGATGGATGGATGGATGGATGGATGGATGGATGGATGGATGGATGGATGGATGGATGGATGGATGGATGGATGGATGGATGGATGGATGGATGGATGGATGGATGGATGGATGGATGGATGGATGGATGGATGGATGGATGGATGGATGGATGGATGGATGGATGGATGGATGGATGGATGGATGGATGGATGGATGGATGGATGGATGGATGGATGGATGGATGGATGGATGGATGGATGGATGGATGGATGGATGGATGGATGGATGGATGGATGGATGGATGGATGGATGGATGGATGGATGGATGGATGGATGGATGGATGGATGGATGGATGGATGGATGGATGGATGGATGGATGGATGGATGGATGGATGGATGGATGGATGGATGGATGGATGGATGGATGGATGGATGGATGGATGGATGGATGGATGGATGGATGGATGGATGGATGGATGGATGGATGGATGGATGGATGGATGGATGGATGGATGGATGGATGGATGGATGGATGGATGGATGGATGGATGGATGGATGGATGGATGGATGGATGGATGGATGGATGGATGGATGGATGGATGGATGGATGGATGGATGGATGGATGGATGGATGGATGGATGGATGGATGGATGGATGGATGGATGGATGGATGGATGGATGGATGGATGGATGGATGGATGGATGGATGGATGGATGGATGGATGGATGGATGGATGGATGGATGGATGGATGGATGGATGGATGGATGGATGGATGGATGGATGGATGGATGGATGGATGGATGGATGGATGGATGGATGGATGGATGGATGGATGGATGGATGGATGGATGGATGGATGGATGGATGGATGGATGGATGGATGGATGGATGGATGGATGGATGGATGGATGGATGGATGGATGGATGGATGGATGGATGGATGGATGGATGGATGGATGGATGGATGGATGGATGGATGGATGGATGGATGGATGGATGGATGGATGGATGGATGGATGGATGGATGGATGGATGGATGGATGGATGGATGGATGGATGGATGGATGGATGGATGGATGGATGGATGGATGGATGGATGGATGGATGGATGGATGGATGGATGGATGGATGGATGGATGGATGGATGGATGGATGGATGGATGGATGGATGGATGGATGGATGGATGGATGGATGGATGGATGGATGGATGGATGGATGGATGGATGGATGGATGGATGGATGGATGGATGGATGGATGGATGGATGGATGGATGGATGGATGGATGGATGGATGGATGGATGGATGGATGGATGGATGGATGGATGGATGGATGGATGGATGGATGGATGGATGGATGGATGGATGGATGGATGGATGGATGGATGGATGGATGGATGGATGGATGGATGGATGGATGGATGGATGGATGGATGGATGGATGGATGGATGGATGGATGGATGGATGGATGGATGGATGGATGGATGGATGGATGGATGGATGGATGGATGGATGGATGGATGGATGGATGGATGGATGGATGGATGGATGGATGGATGGATGGATGGATGGATGGATGGATGGATGGATGGATGGATGGATGGATGGATGGATGGATGGATGGATGGATGGATGGATGGATGGATGGATGGATGGATGGATGGATGGATGGATGGATGGATGGATGGATGGATGGATGGATGGATGGATGGATGGATGGATGGATGGATGGATGGATGGATGGATGGATGGATGGATGGATGGATGGATGGATGGATGGATGGATGGATGGATGGATGGATGGATGGATGGATGGATGGATGGATGGATGGATGGATGGATGGATGGATGGATGGATGGATGGATGGATGGATGGATGGATGGATGGATGGATGGATGGATGGATGGATGGATGGATGGATGGATGGATGGATGGATGGATGGATGGATGGATGGATGGATGGATGGATGGATGGATGGATGGATGGATGGATGGATGGATGGATGGATGGATGGATGGATGGATGGATGGATGGATGGATGGATGGATGGATGGATGGATGGATGGATGGATGGATGGATGGATGGATGGATGGATGGATGGATGGATGGATGGATGGATGGATGGATGGATGGATGGATGGATGGATGGATGGATGGATGGATGGATGGATGGATGGATGGATGGATGGATGGATGGATGGATGGATGGATGGATGGATGGATGGATGGATGGATGGATGGATGGATGGATGGATGGATGGATGGATGGATGGATGGATGGATGGATGGATGGATGGATGGATGGATGGATGGATGGATGGATGGATGGATGGATGGATGGATGGATGGATGGATGGATGGATGGATGGATGGATGGATGGATGGATGGATGGATGGATGGATGGATGGATGGATGGATGGATGGATGGATGGATGGATGGATGGATGGATGGATGGATGGATGGATGGATGGATGGATGGATGGATGGATGGATGGATGGATGGATGGATGGATGGATGGATGGATGGATGGATGGATGGATGGATGGATGGATGGATGGATGGATGGATGGATGGATGGATGGATGGATGGATGGATGGATGGATGGATGGATGGATGGATGGATGGATGGATGGATGGATGGATGGATGGATGGATGGATGGATGGATGGATGGATGGATGGATGGATGGATGGATGGATGGATGGATGGATGGATGGATGGATGGATGGATGGATGGATGGATGGATGGATGGATGGATGGATGGATGGATGGATGGATGGATGGATGGATGGATGGATGGATGGATGGATGGATGGATGGATGGATGGATGGATGGATGGATGGATGGATGGATGGATGGATGGATGGATGGATGGATGGATGGATGGATGGATGGATGGATGGATGGATGGATGGATGGATGGATGGATGGATGGATGGATGGATGGATGGATGGATGGATGGATGGATGGATGGATGGATGGATGGATGGATGGATGGATGGATGGATGGATGGATGGATGGATGGATGGATGGATGGATGGATGGATGGATGGATGGATGGATGGATGGATGGATGGATGGATGGATGGATGGATGGATGGATGGATGGATGGATGGATGGATGGATGGATGGATGGATGGATGGATGGATGGATGGATGGATGGATGGATGGATGGATGGATGGATGGATGGATGGATGGATGGATGGATGGATGGATGGATGGATGGATGGATGGATGGATGGATGGATGGATGGATGGATGGATGGATGGATGGATGGATGGATGGATGGATGGATGGATGGATGGATGGATGGATGGATGGATGGATGGATGGATGGATGGATGGATGGATGGATGGATGGATGGATGGATGGATGGATGGATGGATGGATGGATGGATGGATGGATGGATGGATGGATGGATGGATGGATGGATGGATGGATGGATGGATGGATGGATGGATGGATGGATGGATGGATGGATGGATGGATGGATGGATGGATGGATGGATGGATGGATGGATGGATGGATGGATGGATGGATGGATGGATGGATGGATGGATGGATGGATGGATGGATGGATGGATGGATGGATGGATGGATGGATGGATGGATGGATGGATGGATGGATGGATGGATGGATGGATGGATGGATGGATGGATGGATGGATGGATGGATGGATGGATGGATGGATGGATGGATGGATGGATGGATGGATGGATGGATGGATGGATGGATGGATGGATGGATGGATGGATGGATGGATGGATGGATGGATGGATGGATGGATGGATGGATGGATGGATGGATGGATGGATGGATGGATGGATGGATGGATGGATGGATGGATGGATGGATGGATGGATGGATGGATGGATGGATGGATGGATGGATGGATGGATGGATGGATGGATGGATGGATGGATGGATGGATGGATGGATGGATGGATGGATGGATGGATGGATGGATGGATGGATGGATGGATGGATGGATGGATGGATGGATGGATGGATGGATGGATGGATGGATGGATGGATGGATGGATGGATGGATGGATGGATGGATGGATGGATGGATGGATGGATGGATGGATGGATGGATGGATGGATGGATGGATGGATGGATGGATGGATGGATGGATGGATGGATGGATGGATGGATGGATGGATGGATGGATGGATGGATGGATGGATGGATGGATGGATGGATGGATGGATGGATGGATGGATGGATGGATGGATGGATGGATGGATGGATGGATGGATGGATGGATGGATGGATGGATGGATGGATGGATGGATGGATGGATGGATGGATGGATGGATGGATGGATGGATGGATGGATGGATGGATGGATGGATGGATGGATGGATGGATGGATGGATGGATGGATGGATGGATGGATGGATGGATGGATGGATGGATGGATGGATGGATGGATGGATGGATGGATGGATGGATGGATGGATGGATGGATGGATGGATGGATGGATGGATGGATGGATGGATGGATGGATGGATGGATGGATGGATGGATGGATGGATGGATGGATGGATGGATGGATGGATGGATGGATGGATGGATGGATGGATGGATGGATGGATGGATGGATGGATGGATGGATGGATGGATGGATGGATGGATGGATGGATGGATGGATGGATGGATGGATGGATGGATGGATGGATGGATGGATGGATGGATGGATGGATGGATGGATGGATGGATGGATGGATGGATGGATGGATGGATGGATGGATGGATGGATGGATGGATGGATGGATGGATGGATGGATGGATGGATGGATGGATGGATGGATGGATGGATGGATGGATGGATGGATGGATGGATGGATGGATGGATGGATGGATGGATGGATGGATGGATGGATGGATGGATGGATGGATGGATGGATGGATGGATGGATGGATGGATGGATGGATGGATGGATGGATGGATGGATGGATGGATGGATGGATGGATGGATGGATGGATGGATGGATGGATGGATGGATGGATGGATGGATGGATGGATGGATGGATGGATGGATGGATGGATGGATGGATGGATGGATGGATGGATGGATGGATGGATGGATGGATGGATGGATGGATGGATGGATGGATGGATGGATGGATGGATGGATGGATGGATGGATGGATGGATGGATGGATGGATGGATGGATGGATGGATGGATGGATGGATGGATGGATGGATGGATGGATGGATGGATGGATGGATGGATGGATGGATGGATGGATGGATGGATGGATGGATGGATGGATGGATGGATGGATGGATGGATGGATGGATGGATGGATGGATGGATGGATGGATGGATGGATGGATGGATGGATGGATGGATGGATGGATGGATGGATGGATGGATGGATGGATGGATGGATGGATGGATGGATGGATGGATGGATGGATGGATGGATGGATGGATGGATGGATGGATGGATGGATGGATGGATGGATGGATGGATGGATGGATGGATGGATGGATGGATGGATGGATGGATGGATGGATGGA